>NC_060119.1:413039490-413639490 GCF_021461395.2 Schistocerca americana
GCGGAGGTGGAAGGCCCGCCGTTAACCATTGTTCTGTCCCAGCCATCCGAAACTGAGGACCGCTGGACTCACATAAATGGCACTCCGGCTGAGTCACTGCCGTTGCCACATCACGTGAAGAGCTCTGAGAGTGAGAGGGCTTAAAGGTCAACAATAGTATCCATCTATGGGATGTGAGATAGTGATTGTAACACGTTACCACCAACACCGCCTCGCCCATTTTCGATTCTTCAATGAATGGAACTCCCGTTTATAAGACAGCTCCAGACGTTTCATTACTGTACGATTGAGTCAGTCTGTTAAATATTTGACGTAAGGCTTGTGAAACCTTTATGGTTAATGACGTGACCCTAATATTCATGTGTCATATCTCTTTAACTATGTGTCATATAACGAATAATTTTTCAGGTACATCCAGTGGCATATGTTAATATTGTCTGCAATATGTATAAACAAATAAGAAATGAAAATGTAACGCCTGAAACTGAAGTTTTACTCTACGAACGACGAACAAGTATTAAGAGTAAACATTTTCCCTTTATTATTTTGTGGAGAGTGTTTGCGGAAAACTAAATTCGAAAAGATTTGCACTTATATATAAAGTTTGTTTAAGGGCACTGTGTATTCTTATCCTCAAACTACCGGCGTACCCAACGTTGCTCGGATTCGTTTTTATTCCTATCTGTTAATCAGTCCATCTCCTCCTTCCCCTTCTCTCTGTACATCTTCTGCTCTTTCATTTCACCAACTATTCCTCCCCGTCTTACTGTCCATCTCCTCTTTCCTTTTTCTGTCCCTCCCTCCCTCCCTCTCTCTCTCTCTCTCTCTCTCTCTCTCTCTCTGTCTCTCTCTCTCTCTCTCTCTCACACTGCCTCTCTCTCTCTCTCTCTCTCTCTCTCTCTCTCTCTCTCTCTCTCACTGTCTCTCTTTCTCCGTCTCTCTCTCTCTCTCTGTCTCTCTCTCTCTCACTGTCTCTCTTTCTCCCTCTCTCTCTCTCTCTCTGCCTCTCTTTCTCTGTCTCTGTCTCTCTATTTCTCTCTCCTCTGTATCACCCCATCTCCAAAAGGATGTTGCTGGTTCTACCCCACACAGGATATCTTTCCAGTAGTTAATAATATGTGTACCAAATTATGATGAAATCTATCCAGGGGCTTAGGAAGAGCTTTTTATCCGCTGCTTTGACGGGGTTCGCACTTCACTCATATATTTCACATACATTTAACATATTTCATATATATTTGTACTCATATTTCACCTGCAACTCTCCAATTTCGTTTTCATCCAGCTCAGTGTTTAAGACGTCATATCTCGCCCAATGTGGCGTCGACTGAAATAAGACTTGCACTTGGCGGCCGAACTTCCCCGGATGACGCCTCTGGCCAACAATGCCACACAATCATTTCATTTTTTCCTGAATTACGCGTCGTACAGTTTCATAATTTTGCAGGTACGTACAGTGGTATATGCAGACACAGTCTGCGAAATGTGTTGCGATTGTAGTAATACAGAAATAATAAGTGAACAGGCAATGTATGATGTGCCAGTTTTATTGCATTTATAGCGAAAATATAACAAGTGAAAAACTTTTTTCCTTTCATCACTCTGCAGGAAGTGCCAACGAGAAAAATTCTCACAAAAGTTTGAAATTACGTGTAACGTTTGTTTCAGGTCACCAGATCCTCTCATCTCAACTGCTTGATGGATATAGTCTGGCTATTTGAGCGTTGTGAGCTAAGATTCTGTTTCACCCCCAAACCCATTCCTTTGAAGGTAGTTAGCCTTCACTCCCTCAGTGGTTCTTTCTAGACAGTAAATGATATGTATAGTAAGTCTGGCTGAAACCGATCCAGTGGAATGGAACAAGATGTGGAACGTACATACATGCATACATCTACTTTTATACTACATCATGTAAAGATCCGGATGTGTGTAGCCTGGGCAATTTGCGTAACAGAAGCTGCGCTGTTCAAGACAAATACACATTATCTAATTTTAATACTTCGTGCGTTAAATCTTTAACGTTAAGATAATGTCTCTTAATGAGTAAACTATGACGTCATTTTAAATTTTTAAATTCAGCCAATGATTAAACGAAAAACTGAAAATCATATTTTTGTTGCTGATAAGAAATGAGATTTCCGCAAACTCGTCCACTTAAGTACGAAGTACTGTGGGTGGTCACACCCTTCCCATCGAAAATTCTGCAGGAGCATCTTTATTGCCCCTGCAGAGTGTGGCCAAGAATTATCATGTAGGAGGAGACGCATTACAGTTAGGATATGTGGTCTGCATGACATCAGGCGTAATCTCTCACCAGACTATCATATGTGGCGGGAGTCACAATTTTCTAGGCATCTTTACGTGATCACTATGCACTCATAATTCAAAACAGTAATGCGACTTGATCGACGGGCATACTAGAGACACTGCCCAACACATCTGTGCAAAGCTTCATCGCAATTTCATTATGGTTACCATTTCACGTCCCATCGGACCTTACTTTCTGAACAGCCCTGGCAACATGTGGAAAATTCTACCTAAAAGAAGAACAGTATAAAAGAAGTTGTGTTACTACATCATGGATTAACTTGCATGAAGACAGACCGAGCCGCACGGGGCTAAGATCGTAGTAGACGACAGGGATTGGAAAATGTGTTGTTGTGGTCTTCATTCCGAAGATGCAGCTCTCCGCACTAATGTATCCTGTGCAGATATCTTCAGCTGTGCGTAACTATCGCAACCTTCATCCATTTCAGTCAGATTACTGTAGACAAGCATTGGTGTCGTCTACAGTTTCTACCCCACACTTCTCTCCATTACCACATTCACGATTCCTTGCAATTTCATCAACCAATTACTACTTTCAGTTATGTAGTGTCCTAAATTAATTTTCTCCCCAATTCCTTCTGGTACTTCTCCATTACTTTTCCGATCTATTCATCTGAACTTCAGTACAATTCTGTAGAAGCAGATATAAAAATCTCCATTCTTGTTTGAAAAGTTTTTCATGCACGTTTCATTTCCGTAAAAGGATACACCACAAATATCTGCATAAAAATATTCGTAGCAGTTACATTTATATCCAGTATTTAAAAAACAACCCTTTTTCAGGATAGATTTTTTTTTCTATTACCAGTCTAAATTTTATATCCTATTTCGTCCGCTATTTTGCTGCTCATGTACCTGTAACTGATGTTCTAATACCTCTTTCAGCTTCTCATTTTCTAATATAATTCTATCGGCATCACCTAGTTTAATTCAAATTTAATTAACTTTCAACGTTGTTTGATCATGATCCGTACAAAAACCCTTGATTAACAGGCATAAAACAGGTAGTCAGATTCGATAGTGCGACCCATACGTAGTTACACAGTACAATGTAGAAAGCATAACTGACACATAGTCTGCTTACAACAGAAATAGATGTAACATTAAATTTGAATAGTGCAATGAACAAAGTGGAATGCGCATACCAAAAGGAATTGTGTGTGAGCTGTCAGTGGCATAAACCAGCCCACACAGTTTCAAAGCAACATCGCCACAATTTCAAACGTTAACCACTCTCGCTAGTTAACAGAAAACTCATGTACCACAAGAATTACAAAATACAAATACGAACGCTCATAGGATAGAATTACAACATGCGGCGGCTCGCCGATCCATTAATTCGGATAATTTAGCAGATACGAAAAACGGCCTAAGTGCACGCAAGTCTAACTCACAGCCAAACGAACACAGCGCAACACAAATGTCTCGGCGACAGAGGTATCAAAAGCTGCTTAATGGCCAGAAGTTGGGATGCTCACCGTAAGGTACAATCTGTAGCACTTAGCCGCTACCGAGCGAGGTGGCGCAGTGGTTAGCACACTGAACTCGCATTCGGGAGGACGACGGTTCAATCCCGCGTCCGGCCATCCTGATTTAGGTTTTCCGTGATATCCCTAAATCGCTCCAGGCAAATGCCGGGATGGTTCCTTTCAAAGGGCACGGCCGATTTCCTTCCCCATCCGCCCCTAATCCGATGAGACCGATGACCTCGCTGTCTGGTCTCCTCCCCCAAAAACCAACCAACCAACCAACTTACCCGCTGATTGTGCAATTTCAAACGGCTGTCCAGTGTGACAGCCACAGCACGATAGCCACCTATTCCAGTATCTGCCACCTCCTTACGACTACTCTACAAGGGGCCTCCACATTGTCTCGAGATGTAAACACAACTCCCCTCTACTCATGCTGTGCGAGCCTCTATACTCGCGTTTTCGGCAGCTCAAGCCCTCCTCAACATGGAAAATCTCCAGGCCAAACTCAGGAAATGGCACTCGATCGACCGATCGCTGGCACCTTGCCAGGATACTAGCACGCACAGCACAGTTTCCGTGATTTCCTTTCATTTTAGCTTAATATGCATACTGAATAGCGTAGTGGATGGATAAGGAACTGTCTCACTGCGTTCTCAACGACTGTTCACCTTTTTTGTGCTTCAATTCTTATAACCACATTCTGGTTTCTGCACAACTCGTAGATAACGTCTCGCTCCCATTATTTTATCCCTGCTACTTTCAGAATTTCAGAGAGTGTGTTTCAGGCAGCATTATCAAACACTTTCTGTAGCTAAAAATATATGTTTGGTCTTTTTCTGGTAACGTAAGTAGTAGGATCAGTATTGCCTTGAGTCCGTGAATGTCTTCCGAAACCAACCGATCTCCCCCAGGTCGGCTTCTGCCAGTCTTCCCAGTCTTCTCCAAGTGTCAGTATTTTACAACATGACTTTTAAAGTGATGGTATTGTAATATTCATGTCATTCGGCATTAGTCTTCAACGTATGTATAAGGAAGTTCATATACTATCATACTTCTACAGTCCTTAAACACAATGCATTATTGCATACACGCAAATACGTAGAGACGTTAGTAAGAATATTGGAGGCAAGTGCGTGCCGTTGCAAAACAACAGCAGTTATCCAGAGTCGTTAACTCCGGTTCTTCGTGCTACGACAGACGTTATTTCAATGTGGCTAATTAATCTGCAGAACGTTAAGCGGTGTTACGGTGTACGTAAAGGTGCGTGCAGTCAACTAGTGAGAAACCTTTCCGATCTTAAACGAGAGTAGATTGAGCACAGCTGCTTGCAGCCATTGTTTGTGAAACGCTCATTGCTTATTACATGAAATGTATTCGGAATTGCAGATATGGACAACCATCAGCTCTGTAATGGAAAGACGACAGTAAAACTTTGTGCCGGATCGGGATGCGAACCCGGATTTTCTGCTTATTAAGAGCGGTTCGAGCCCAGTCTACGGCCACACTCAAACTTCCGTATGTCGACAACCATGTGTCTACACCTGCACTCGTACATTCCAATTCAGGGGAGACATTTTAATTGAATGTCGCTTGCCTATTGTCGGCGAATAACTACGATAGTAGAGTGCCTGTGTTGTTCAGAATTACGATGCAATATGCATGCATGCATGTCCGTCTCTTCGGACATGCATGCATGCATATTGCATCGTAATTCTGAACAACACAGGCACTTCAATATCGCATTGATTTTTATGTTATGAGGCATCAGCTAAGAATAATTGTTACGGAAAACCGATTCTCACTAATTGCACTCTTACAACACCGAATAGTATCGCGTTGGGAAACGTGGAGGCGGAGTTCTTGAAAGTTCTCTTTAAATAATGAAAATAAGGACTCAAGTACTGTTTCTGATTGTAAGATCTGAGCTGTGATAGTAAATGAACTGTCGTAATGAAATTTATACTGTCGTAATGTGAAGGCATTGTCGTAAATTAGATGGAAGTTTTCAGGCTGTAAAAGTTAGCAATCTGACTGCAAGAATTTTGAACAGTATAAACTGCCTGAAAAATGAACTTTGACGTAAAACCTATGATAATTAGTTTTGCAAAACTGATCACAGATCCCAGAACTGAAAGTGATGCACAGAAAATCCAACTATCTATGAATGGCTTAAGTTGACACTGACTGAATTTAAAAAAAAAATCAAAAAATTTAGTGCTTACCTCTATTCTGCGCAAATCTGCGTAAGTATTGCAGTGCAGCTCTGCCTTGTACGCCGCTATGCTAAAGCTGCAAATTACTATATCTACACAGAGACACCCGTGAGGTGCAATGAGTTCTCTGTTACCAGAATGACATTTTCACTCTGCAGCGGAGTGTGCGCTGATATGAAACTTCCTGGCAGATTAAAACCGCATGCCCGACCGAGACTCGAACTCGGGACCTTTGCCTTTCGCGGGCAAGTGCTCTACCATCTTTCTTTTTATTTTTTATTTATAATAAAATATTCTGACCGATACTCGAACTCGGGACTTTTGCCTTTCGCGGGCAAGTGCTCTACCATCTGAGCTACCGAAGCACGACTCACACCCGGTCTCACAGCTCTACTTCTTTCAGTTCTCTGTTAGTTGCAAATCGAAGTATTTTCCGAACACACTTGGTTCCTTATCTACTTTTGAGAAACCCATGATCAGGTAAAAAATTGTAAGAGAAAGGTAGGTGAAAAATGAAATGTGAGCATAAATGAAAACACTAAGTTTTTTGTATACTGTAAAAAAGTGCTCATGGCTGATTAAAATTTAATGAACGTCTTAACAAAAAAATGCCCAAAAAAATACGCTTTTCTATCTTTCAAATCTAGCAAGTCTCAGTTCAGTATCCAAGTTAGTCCAATGGCGTAGCAATAATGAAAAGAAAAATGAATATAATATTTACGTCTGACATTCCACTTTTGGTATACACTTAGTTCCACTAAATTTCCTCCTTCACAAATCAGTTTTCGTTACAGTATTGATATATGTTCATTAAACACATTGATAAATTGAAACTTTACATTTGAAACAACACTACCTACCCACTACGCCTCCGCGCACATAAAAAATAATAATCTAAATTCCGCGTTACAGCTTCACAACATCGCTGGTCGCTCAAAATCGATTCAGATACCAAAATTGTACCTGTCACCTATCAGTGTGATTAGAAACGAAAAATTGCACAACTTACGCCAGTAGTGTTAAACAAAAAAAGTAGACAAATCGGAAATAATTGCTACAGAAGGTTTTATTCTTTTAATGGCTTCATTTATAGTCCAGTATGACCATCCTAGGTTCCCCCTCCCTCTCCAGCAGATGTGTGCTTAAGAAGAGGGCGTGGGGGTAAAAATGTACCCTCAAAAGGGGTATTTTTGAAGTTTTACGGCTGTATCTCGTAAAGGACTCACAATATCGAAAACGTAGTCTTATTTAAAATTCTAGGGCATTTAATTCTAAATTGAATGAGACGAGACGCATATTTTATGGATCACCCGTTCCCATACTATTACTCTTCAAAACTGGAAAAATTTTACATATTTATGAAAAATTTTGTTTTAACTTCCGCTTTTTGCTAACATAATCTAAACTAGCCCATCTATGAGTTAAGTGGACCATACAAATGTTATAGAGAATGAAATTCTGCGTTTGATGAGAATAAAAGTTTCCGTACAGCTCCACGTTAAAGTTGACTGTTTCACATCACCAATGAAGACTCTTTAAAATGCAGTCCTTCAATAAACCTTGTTTACACTATGTTAAACATAGCGCTATAGCATTCCATTGTACTAGTCTTGGACACAGTAAATACAGTAATATAACAAAATTATTTGAGAATATACACTGAGGCGCCAAGGCAACTACTATAGCCATGCATATTCAAATACAGAGATATGTAAACAGGCAGAATACGACGCCAGTGTCGGCAACGTCTATGTAAGATAACAAGTGTCTGGTTACTGCTGCTACAATGGCAGTTTATCAAGATTAAAGTGAGCTTGAACGTGGTGTTATAGTCGGCGCACAAGCGATGGCACACAGCATCTCCGATGTTCAACGTGACAGAGGTGCAACCCTTCCGCAAATTGCTGCAGATTTCAACACTAGGCCATCAACAAGTGTCAGAGGGCGAACCATTCAATAAAACATAATCGATATAGGCTTTCGGAGCCGAGGGCCCACTCGTGTACCCTTGATGGCTGCACGACACAGGGCTTTACGCCTTACCTGGGCCGTCAACACCGACATTGGACTGTTGAGGACTGGAAACATATTGCCTGGTCGGACGAGTCTCGTTTCAAATTGTGTCGAGCGAATGGACGCGTACCGGTATGGAGACAACATCATGAATCCATGCATGTCAGCAGGGGACTGTTCAAGCTAGTGGAGGCTCTGTAATGGTGTGGGCGTGTACAGTTGGAGTGATACAGGACCTCTGATAAGTCTAGACACGACTGTGAGAATTGACGCTGAGCCGTGCGCCCGCGTTTAATTTCGAGTAATTCCCGCCGATCTGTAATCCCTCTGGCCGCAAGAGCGCATGGAGCGTTACTGTCCCCGGTAGAGGGCAGGTCAGAGGAGAAGATAGTTAAGGGCTGCGGCGACCTGGAGACAGGAACGCTCGTGTACAAACTTTTTGTGCACGGGGGTACCGACGTCGCACGTGGTCCTGCTGCGGTCATATCTCTCGGGACGCACATTCCACGTCCGAGGAGATGGAGGCACTTCCACCGACCGGCAGATTCGAGCGGGAGTGCCGCAGGGGTCGGTCCTCGGCCCCCTGCTGTACTCCCTGTACACCGCCGACGCCCCACGGGTGGCACGCGTGGAGTTGGCACTTGATGTCGACGACACGGCATTGTTCACCAGCAGCATGAACGCGGCCGAGATGCGCCGCCGCCTCTAGCTCGGATGTGACGTCCTGGGCGCCTGGTCCACGAAATGGCGCTTAAAGTTCAACGCTGTGAAGAGTCAGGCTGTCATCTTCAGCAGAAAGAGGCTGCCGCCGGACCTACCGCCGGTCACGATCATGGGGGGCCCCATCCCAAGGTTGCGGACCGGCAAATAGCTCGGGGTGACGTTGGACAGGCACCTGAGGTGGCTGCCACACGTCCGAGACGTCAGAGGGCGGGCAGTGGGGCGCCTTCGTGCGCTTTACCCACTGCTCAACCCTTCATCGCCACTTCCTCCACGCCACGGCCTCACCATGTATCTGTCCCTTGTCCGGCAGGTACTGGAATACGCGGCCGTGGTGTGGGGTAACGCGGCAGCTACGCACATTGCGACGCTCCAACGCGTGCAAAATAGGGCGCTGCGACTTGCATTCCACAAGCCACCTCGCTACCCGACGGGGCTGCTACATGAGGGAGCTGGTATCCCTTTCCTGCGGGATCGCTTCCGGCAAATCGCCAGAGTGTTCTACAGCAATGCAGAACACTCTGGCAGCCGCCTGATTCGTGGTCTGGGCCACCAGGTCCACCACACGCCAACGTTGGGCCGACCTACTGCGAGAGTAGTCTTCTCTTGCAGCCCGATATACACTCCTGGAAATTGAAATAAGAACACCGTGAATTCATTGTCCCAGGAAAGGGAAATTTTATTGACACATTCCTGGGGTCAGATACATCACATGATCACACTGACAGAACCACAGGCACATAGACACAGGCAACAGAGCATACACAATGTCGGCACTAGTACAGTGTATATCCATCTTTCGCAGCAATGCAGGCTGCTATTCTCCCATGGAGACGATCGTAGAGATGCTGGATGTAGTCCTGTGGAACGGCTTGCCATGCCATTTCCACCTGGCGCCTCAGTTGGACCAGCGTTCGTGCTGGACGTGCAGACCGTGTGAGACGACGCTTCATCCAGTCCCAAACATGCTCAATGGGGGACAGATCCGGAGATCTTGCTGGCCAGGGTAGTTGACTTACACCTTCTAGAGCACGTTGGGTGGCACGGGATACATGCGGACGTGCATTGTCCTGTTGGAACAGCAAGTTCCCTTGCCGGTCTAGGAATGGTAGAACGATGGGTTCGATGACGGTTTGGATGTACCGTGCACTATTCAGTGTCCCCTCGACGATCACCAGTGGTGTACGGCCAGTGTAGGAGATCGCTCCCCACACCATGATGCCGGGTGTTGGCCCTGTGTGCCTCGGTCGTATGCAGTCCTGATTGTGGTGCTCACCTGCACGGCGCCAAACACGCATACGACCATCATTGGCACGAAGGCAGAAGCGACTCTCATCGCTGAAGACGACACGTCTCCATTCGTCCCTCCATTCACGCCTGTCGCGACACCACTGGAGGCGGGCTGCACGATGTTGGGGCGTGAGCGGAAGACGGCCTAACGGTGTGCGGGACCGTAGCCCAGCTTCATGTAGACGGTTGCGAATGGTCCTCGCCGATACCCCAGGATCAACAGTGTCCCTAATTTGCTGGGAAGTGGCGGTGCGGTCCCCTACGGCACTGCGTAGGATCCTATGGTCTTGGCGTGCATCCGTGCGTCGCTGCGGTCCGGTCCCAGGTCGACGGGCACGTGCACCTTCCGCCGACCACTGGCGACAACATCGATGTACTGTGGAGACCTCACGCCTCACGTGTTGAGCAATTCGGCGGTACGTCCACCCGGCCTCCCGCATGCCCACTATACGCCCTCGCTCAAAGTCCGTCAACTGCACATACGGTTCACGTCCACGCTGTCGCGGCATGCTACCAGTGTTAAAGACTGCGATGGAGCTCCGTATGCCACGGCAAACTGGCTGACACTGACGGCGGCGGTGCACAAATGCTGCGCAGCTAGCGCCATTCGACGGCCAACACCGCGGTTCCTGGTGTGTCCGCTGTGCCGTGCGTGTGATCATTGCTTGTACAGCCCTCTCGCAGTGTCAGGAGCAAGTATGGTGGGTCTGACACACCGGTGTCAATGTGTTCTTTTTTCCATTTCCAGGAGTGTAGAAACAAAGGGCGTCACAATCGACGACACCCAGTGAGGACAGCTCAACACGTTAGGTCCCACTTCGCCCCAAAGAGGTCACCGCAGGAACAGCAGCTCCGCTGCTTAAACTGCCCCCACACCTGGCATATGTAGCCAGGGTTTTAGGGCGAGAGAGCGAGAGTGGAGACAGGAAGGTGCGACACGGGCGACGAAGAGCGCAAGTCAGGCGGCGTGTTGGTGCGGCCTAGCGACTGCCGTGGTCCGTTGGCAAGAGTGGTGCCTTCGCTGACTGCGGGTTTGGCGGAGCCGAGTGCTGGTCGGAGTCGTGAACATGGCTCGCTGAAAACTACTTCGGCACTACGCACAGCATTTGCCGTGACCTCTGCTATTGAAGTTGCATGCAGTTTGTGTCCATTGTGGTGCTGTGTTGGAGTCCGTTGTTACCTTTGCAAGTACTGGGTACGGTGGCGTCTGCTGGATAACAGCCGTGGGTTTCCGGTTGCGAGTAATCTTCGTTACATTCTTCTCTCGGCGCTCTCTAAGCAAGCGTTTGTCAGTGGGCGCTGGACTTTACGAGAAATTTACGGTGAGCATCCGATTAGTGTGCACGTCACTAGGGTGCCGTGTGGTGGCTGTTTTGACTCCGTATCCTGGTTGCATGTTCTTATGTACATAAATTTTATTTATGAATGTTTTGCCTGGTACTACTTGAGTTCAGTTCTGCAATGCGTGTGGGCTGGTGGTTGTTTAGAATCTAAAGGTATAGAATGCAGATGTAATTCTTCTGACTTACGAATTGTACTTAATAGTCAGTGAAAATTGTTGAATCTAGCTACCTAATTTTTGAGGCATGTCTATAGTTACGTGTTGGCTAGGTTCAAACGGCTCTGAGCACTATGGGACTTAACTTCTAAGGTCATCAGTTCCCTAGAACTTAGAACTACTTAAACCTAACTAACCTAAGGACATCACACACATCCATGCCCGAGGCAGGATTCGAACCTGCGACCGTTGTGGTCGCGAGGTTCCAGACTGTAGCGCCTAGAACCGCGCGGCCACTCCTGCCGGCTGTTGGCTAGTATCACGAGCTCGAGCTGTTTACTAAATTGTGTGCATGTACAGCGTAAACTAAAGAGGAATTACTACATTCGTAGTATGTTAATTCTTTACTAAATAATTAACGACTTGTCTCTGTGTTACAGGATAGGTGATTGTATCTCTTGTTTACTATGATATTGTTAAAGATGCCTGAGAACCATGACTGAAAACTCTAATCAAGGTTTCTAGCACTGTGGTAGCAGCAACCGCCGTCCTATGTTAGTAGAGAAGGAGGAATTATTTCCACTGCCGTCGCCTCTGCCACCGTCTCTATCATCATAAATTTGAACTACTTTTGTCAGTCATTTTGGCTACTTCGAAGGCAATAGCCGACGGTTGATATTTGTGGCATAATCATTTGATCATATCTTTCGCTGTGTGTAATTTAAATGTATTTTTTCTTTATTTCATTTAAAAATATTTATAAAATTGAAGTGATTTTATACTGTTGCCCTTTTGAGGTGTTTGCCATCAGATGGTTATTGAAATTTAGTCGTTTCACTCAGTGTTATTCTTGGACTTTTACCTTTTAAAAAATAAATTCATTAGTGTTTTTAGAAACGTTAGTAAATTCATTATGGCTCAGTATGTTTCCACTCAACACGATCTCTCTACCTCATGTCAGACACGTACGTAAGTAGCCTGTCTGATCACCTGCATCCATTCATGTCCACTGTGCATTCTGACGGACTTGGTCAATTACATCAGGACAATGTGACACCCCACACGTCCGGCATTGCTACAGAGTGGCCCCAGGAACACTCTTCTAAGTTCAAACACCTCCACTGTTTACCAAACTCCCCAGACATAAACATTATTGAGATATGTGGGATGCGTTGCAACGTGCTGCTCAGAAGGAATCTCCACCCCCTCGTGCTCTTACGGATTTATGGGCAGCCCTGCATGATTCATGGTGTCAGTTCCCTCCAGCACTACTTCAGATATTAGTCAGTCCATGCCATGTCGTGTTGCAGCACTTGTGTATGCTCGGGGGTGCCCCACACGATAGTAGACAGGTGTAGCACTTTCTTTGTCTCTTCAGTGCTTAAAAAGATAATATTAAACATGGTTTCATATAGAATATGATGAGATCAATTCAACTGATGTGAAGGTGGAAGCAGCATAAGAAACACAGTTCTTGTAATCAAGTACCAATGTTTATTTTTCGTAATAGCAAAAATTTTAGCTAAAGGTATAAAGATGAAAAGGGGAAAAACAGATAGGCACACAAATTTCACAGACGTCGACTATTGACGAGATTGGTCCACCCATCTCCTTGTCGGCTGTAATTTCCGACTCAGAGTCCGTCGCCCCATCACTCGGTTCCTCAAAGTCTGTAATTTTCGTCGCCCCATATATGCATTCCATGTCTTTGTCAACATATGGTTCGTCAGTTTCATCTGGTTGGAGAGAGTTAGTGCAGGAGTTCCCCTTAGAGTTGGCACAAATCAATCAGCACTTTATCCCAGCCTTCTTACTCCACAACTATATGCTTATTGCATTTGCACGAAACGGGGTCAGCACCAAACTTTGAAGCCTGCAATTCCCAGAGAAGCGGATCCATCTGGTATCGTAGCCTCAAATGGTTCAAATGGCTCTGAGCGCTATGGGACTTAACTTCTAAGGTCATCAGTACCCTAGAACTTTGAAATACTTAATCCTAACTAACATAAGGACATTACACATATGCATGCCCGAGGCAGGATTCGAACCTGCGACCGTAGCGGCCGCGCTGTTCCAGGCTGTAGCGCCTAGAACCGTTCGGCCAACCCGGCCGGCTCGTAGCCTCATTTGTACTTGTAGGTAAGTTCTCAAGAAATGTTAGCAGGCTGTGTCGTATGGTAGTAAAGATGCCAGACTGAATCCGGATTTCACAAGGACTTTGGAAAACAGGTCGAATAGCAGTTTACCCATAGTATCTCCTGACCTAACTCCGTAAATGGTTGTTATAAATCTTAGGCCAGCCTCGGCAGTAGCTTCAGCTCGAGTGTCACGCGCGAAAAAAAGGTTTGATTTCTTCCAGAAGAGATTTATTTTCGACCAACAGCTTGCCTATCTTGTTCTTGCTCCGCTTGAAGAGCGCTAAATTTGTGTCACATCTACTTACGGCGTGGATTAATGTGATTCGTTCTATGATGTCTGGAAACTGTTGGGATCAAATACTTTTGATGGGGTCGATCCTCTTCCAGATTTTGAGAAATATATGTTTGGTGATGGTGTAGTTAAGGCATTGAGCATCATAAACGTCCTTATCCTTAGCAGCTACCGCAACATTCTTATGCTCCTGTAATACTTCAGAGCTCTAGGAAACTATTAGGAACTTGCGTCTTCATTAGCTCGTGCTACTGCAAAGCCTTCACCTTGAAGCCTCTGAGCAAGCAAGGTAAGCAGATGTGCTTTATTTCTGTCGTTGGAAAGGAATTCCTTCTGAGTCTGGTCACCACCATTAACTGGGTAAAGATGAACTCAGGAGTAGTATGTGCTTTGCTTCGGCGGTGGACATCAACATATTTGACGGTCTTGGTGGACAGGTCTTCTGGGTAGCCATCAAACAGCACACTTGTCGCACTTCGGATGTAGTGTCCTTTTAGGCAATCAACGTATTTCTTTAAGATTAATTGGAATGTTTCATCATTCCTCCATACAACCCGGTGGAGAAGAAATACACCATCGATGGCAAAAGCTGCTCCTTCCAGGATTACATCATTCAGTGGTGTGAACAAGTCACACAACACTCACTTGGAAGTCTCCCTTATTGCAGCTCATACAACAGAAAGAGGGGATAGGGAGGAAAATCTAGGATAGTCATATTGGGCCACAAATAAAGCTATTAATACAATAAAACATTTTGTAGTAATCATTTCCTATTTGGATTTTAAGCCTACCGCTTTGAACTATGCTTGTTCGAGAAGAAGGAGGAGATTCGTGTTCGAAGTCCCGTCGACAGAAAGGTCATTAGAGACGGAGCACAAAATCGGATTAGGGAAGAAAGGGGAAAGAAATCGGCCGTGAACTTTCGAAGGAACCATCTCAGCATTTGCCTGAAGCGATTTAGGGAAATCACGGAAACCCTAATTCAGTATGGCCGGACTCGTGTTTGATGTGCCTATTGACAGTACGTGAACCTCCATCGCCACCAGCTGGTTAACAGGACGCAGGCAGTGCTGAAGCCATGCGGCGTGGAATAAACTACAAACATGTCACTAACTACTAGCGTTTTATCGCTTCTTCGAAAAACCTATGTCAGGGGTAGGATTTACTCCATCAAGCTTGAGCATAGGCTTCAAATGTACCGTTAATATATACATATAGTAAAATAAAGGAGTTACATGAAACTATAGTAGCATGAATATTTTAATTCGTCACAGCACAACTGGAAGTGTGATAGTAACACAATGTTATGCATTTCTATATATAGATGGGGAAGGGTACATGCTTTGAGCGGTAACGGTGATTCTGAACAAAAAACGTCAGATGAAACTGTGTCCTGCTCTTAACATTTTCCGAGGAAACTAACGAAAGCAATGGAGGAGAGGACAAATGCAGATGATAGTAAATGAATCATTGTGCTCTAATGTTTTGATTAATAGCGTACATTTCCTTACAAAAATATTTTAAATATCCACCGTCAACTGCAATGCATTTTGCAGCTCTTATGGAAGAAGATATGAGCTCATAAAGGCATGTGAAATACGAGCGAGAAGTTCCTCTTTTGTCTCCACTCTGCACTTGTAGAATTCGCTCTTAAGCCAACCTCACAAACTGTAACACAGTGGAGTGAGATTGTTTGACTTCGGTGACCAAGAAACGAGTCCACAGCGACCAATAGAACGCCCAGCACACATTTCACTGAGGTACTGTGTCACTCGCCGTATGGAATGTGCGGGAACTCCGTGGTGCTGAAATTACGCACGACATCGCGTTGCCAAATGAATATCCTCCAAAACACAGCCTGAAGGAAATCAAGATACCCTTCATCATTAAGACGATTATCTGAAACTATATGAAGATGATATCTGTTCTTTCGGACCTGTCTGAAAGAACAGATACCATCGGTGACCATGCAGCTCTCTTAGAATGAAATGATCATTTAATCAAGAGCCTAAGCTGTCGACAGGCGTTGATATACATCAACAGGGGCCAATTGAAAATGATGCCCCGACCGGGACTCGAACCAGGGATCTCGTGCTTACGTGGCAGACGCTCTATCCATCTGAGCTACCGAGGGCACAGAGAATAGTGCGACTGTCAGGATTTATCCCTTGCACGCTCCCCGTGAGACCCACATTCCCAACTTAATCTCTATACAATACATTCGTAGTGCCCCTGCTCATTACACTCATTACTCGCGGTAAACAACCTCTTCATATAGTTAAGGCTAACCGGCCACTGATCTTCTCTGTGATGAATGCACACACGTTGTCCGAACTCTTACGGAACTCGGTAAGGTTGTATGTCGCGAGTAATGAGTGTAATGGGCAGGGGCACTACGAATGTGGTGTGTGGACATTAAGTCGGAAATGTGGGTCTCACGGGGAGCGTGCAAGGGATAAATCGCACTATCCCCTGTGCCCTCGGTGGCTCAGATGGATACTCTACCACGTAAGCAGAAGATCCCGGGTTCGAGTCCCGGTCGGGGCACACATTTTCAACTGTCCCCGTTGATGTATATCAACGTCTGTCAACAGCTTAGGGTCTCGATTTCATTATCATTTCATTATCTGAAACAGTTGGACCGATGGGTTGGTCACCAATAATAGCTTGTTGAAATTGTCAGTAAAGACAACACTACGTAACCTAATGTCGTGCTGATGAAGGGGACAAGCGGCTGATGCCCACGATTTTTAAGCAGCTATGTGTCAGATATGGTTAACAAAAGGGCGTAGGTTCATTTGAATTTTTCTCTGAATCACCAATACTACAACACCCGAAGCATCTAACGTGCCTCCTGACTCACCTTGTATGCTTTAAAAATATTGACGTGAGTGAGGTAAATAGTAGAGGTATAGCATCGTACACATTTGTTTGCGTGTCTGGGAGAGTTATGTGCAACAGCTGCTTCTTGGGACGGAAAGTGAAAACAGGACATTAACTTCAAACTCAGCGAGAGTGACGAAGATAATGCCAGTCAAAGGCCTCGTGCAAAATCGACTTTAACGAGAAATGTAGCAAAGAGAAGTAGTTCTTTCGTTTCTATGGGAGAGGCCGACCTATAAGAGCAGTTGGGCTGACAACATGGGAGGAGCCAACAGGAGGTACTCTGAAGCTAACCGCCGAACAAAGGCCAACTTGTTTTGGTGGAACAAGTGGATTCCTGGACAGGCAGTGTTGAGAGGGGAGGGGGCGGGCAGTCCGGCTGTCTTCGTGAAGGCTGAGCCGATGCTTTCGACGGCGGGTCCGCGAACAACGTTACCTCGTTGCACTGGGCACGCAATCTCAGGATCCAACCGATGGCACACGCACGGGGGGGGGGGGGGGGGGGGGGGGGGGTCGACAGAAGTATGGAAACATCAAAAACACAACACATTACCATGCCTGGATACAGTGCAGGAAAACACCTGGCACTCAGAACAGTTTCCAATCACCTCGGAATGAATTAATACGACTCCTGGATGATTTTAAAAGGAATCTTATACGATTCTTGCTGTAAGTCAGTGGCAAGTTCAGCTAATGATGAGCTGGTGGATAAAATCACGCACCCTTCTCTTCAGAGCAGACCACAAAGTCTCGTGATTGTGTTGTCAGCGGACATGCGACAGTACATCCTCGTGTACACAAAACGAGTCTTGGACAATGCGAGCTGTGTGCACAAGGACCCTGCCGTCTTGGAGCGCAACGTCACTATTGGGAAACAAACATTGTACAGTGAGATGGATCTGATCAGACAAAATAGTCACATAATCCTTCACCGTAGTTCGGCCAGCGCAAGACAACGATATGGCTGTCCACATCATTACCAAACCATCAGCCATGTTTCACTCTTAGGACGTAAACTCATCCGGAAGTTGCAACAGTGTGAAACAAGGCTCATGCAAGCAAGTGACATTCACCTACTGCTGCATAGTCCGTGTTTTGTGGCTGCGGCGCCGTGTTTCCCTGTTATGTGCATCTGTATCACTGATGAGTGGCTTTGGAAATTCAGATCGCCCTGCAATTCCCTGCTTACGGAGCTTCCTTCGTGTTGTTTTGATGGCGACATCGCTCTCCAGTGCGATATTAAAGTTGTGCAGTGGCTTTTGTGGCTGTCGTCCTCTAAGCCCGGTAGTTCCCTGCTTACGGACTTCCTTCGTGTTGTTTTGATGCCGATAGGGCTCACCAGTCCGATACTCAGTTATGGCTCTGAGCACTATGGGACTCAACTGCTGAGGTCATTAGTCCCCTAGAACTTAGAACTAGTTAAACCTAACTAACCTAAGGACATCACAAACATCCATGCCCGAGGCAGGATTCGAACCTGCGACCGGAGCGGTCTTGCGGTTCCAGACTGCAGCGCCTTTAACCGCACGGCCACTTAGGCCGGCTATTCAGTTATGCAGTGACTTTTGTGGCTCTAAGTTTTCGTTACAATCCTCTTCAGTGACCGTGTCTCATTAGCACTCAATTCACACATTTATCCGCGGTGTGACTCGGCCCATGATGTTTTCCGCTTTCCCTGAATGTGATATAAATGTTCAAATGTGTGTGAAATCTTATGGGACTTAACTGCTAAGGTCGTCAGTCCCTAAGCTTACAAACTATTTAACTTAAATTATCCTAAGGACAAACACACACACCCATACCCGAGGGAGGACTCGAACCTCCGCCGGGACCAGCGGCACAGTCCATGACTGCAGCGCCTGAGACCGCTGGGCTAATCCCGCGCGGCTGCGATATAAATCTTCGATACGGTACCTCTTAAAACACCATGTCTTCGGCTACTTTGGTTACGGAAGCATCCACCATTCGAGTACCAACAATTTGCCCACGTACGAATTCACTAGCTCCGATGTGACGTACGTAACACACAGAACACTGTTCTGACGACAACAAGCACTTGCAACGTATTGATGACATCATACAGGTGCCGTTCGTGGCCAAACACGACAGTGCAACCTGCAGGCTTGGCTAGAGTCTGCATTATGTTCAGTCATGCATTTCCATAACTTTCTTCAACCCTTGTGCGATCACGTCGAATTACATTGTCCAGAAAACGTAAATGTTTCATGCATCAATGTGCATGTGAACGTTCTTACTTTCGTTCAGAGTGTCAGGCTTTAATGATTTCGGATGAACTTACAAATGATTTGCATGGCAGCGTTATTCCACTATCCTTGTCGTCAGTGTTTCAGCGGTTGCTATTCCCGGCTTCTTCTTAGATGACGTCTTCACATTATCTGTGTCTCACACAAAGCAACCCCTGAGGAGGCATCTGCAGCAATTTCTAAACGTTCGTCTCGACGTTCGAGAAGAAGAAAGGCTGTATAGCCCAGAAAGGATTATTATCAGTTTGTTTTTAATTCGAATCCGGTCGGACTGAGTACATTCATACTTCTATCACTTTGCTCGATATAGAATATATTTCCTGTATGATAGCTACGTGGCTCTGTTGTTGCTCCTGCGTAGTGATTTGCGAAGATGGAAAAAAATCGAGATTCGAGCAGTGATCAAGTACTTCTTAAAGAAAGGTATGAAAGCAAAGGACATTCCTGCCGATTTCCAGAATACACCTTGGGACACTGCTCCTTCATATTCAACTGTCACCAAGTGGACAAATGAATCTAAATTTAGGCGGGAGAGCTTAGATGACTATCCGCGCAGTGGTCGACCAAAATCTGTCACCACTCCAGAAACCATTGCAAAAGTGCACAAAATGGTCATGCAGGATAGCCGATTGAAAGTGCATGAAATTGCTCACTCCTGCCAGATGTAATCTAAAACGGTATGTCTCATTTTAAGTGAAGAATTATAAATGAAAAAAATTATCTGCAAGATGGGTGCCGCGACTTTTGACGCTGGATCAAAAACGCATGAAAATGGACACAAAGTTTGGCCCGTTTTGGGAGAAACGAACAAGACTTTTTGCTCCGGTTTGCGACCACAGATGAAACTTAGGTACACTACTATACACCAGAGATAAAACAACAGTGAAAGCAGTGGAAACGTCTTGATTCTCCGCCTCCAAAGAAAGCAAAGACAATTCCTTCCGCGGGAAGGTCATGGCATCAGTGTTCTGGGATGGGAAGGGGATTCTGTTTGTCGATTATCACCCTACTTGGCAAACAAGTACTGAAGAATACTATGCTACCTCCTGGACAAATTGTAACAAAAGATATGCGAAACAAGAACAGGTTTAACAAGGAGAATCATGGTAGACGAAGATTCACTTCAAACGAAGAATTGATAGCAGGAGTTGACAACTATTTTGTAGGCCTGAAAAAAATTGTTTATTCGAGATGGGGTCAAGGCACTGGAACATCGTTGGACCAAGTGCATTAAACTACAAGGAGACTATATTGAAAAATAAAAAAGTTTCAGTGATGTAAGTACTTTTTTTCTATTCCGCTCAGAGAACTTTTCAAACCACCCTCGTATGATCGCTGAGCTTAACAGCGGTTTAGTTACGCAAAGGTGCAGCGCGAAGTCGGATGTGCCCCAGGCAGCGTCCAGTAAACTGTTACCTCTTCTTCATCATCAATCCTTCGATTGGTTGGTAACTTTCCAAGTGCTCTATTAGAAGGTGATTTCTTCATATCTAGATACTTATGTTGTTACTTATGAAACGATACTTTGTTTGAAAGATAAAGCTTTGGAAGCCATTACTCCCGTAATATAGAACCAATTTTACTGTCACAAGTACCCTGTACCTGTGTTATAAAAACAGTTAATCTGTAATTAATTAAGAAGTTATCACATTGTCATAGGTTTTCAGGTCAAAATTAGACCCAGGACAGAAACATCATGGACAGAAGACAGCAGAGGCCTACAACGCAGGACAATGAAGAATATTGGATAGGGCTGCGCGGGATTAGCCGAGCAGTCTAGGGCGCTGCATTCATGGACTGTGCGGCTGGTCGCGGCGGAGGTTAGAGTCCTCCCTAGGGCATGGGTGTGTCTGTTTGTCCTTAGGATAATTTAGGTTACGTAGTGTGTAAGCTTAGGGACTGATGACCTTAGCAGTTGAGTCCCATAAGATTTCACACACATTTGAACATTTTTTATTGGATAGGGATAAAGACTAGAAAAAATGAAGCTGATCCGTATAAACATGGTTCTCCAAAACGGAAAGAAGAATACGAAAGAAAATGGAAGATTATGTCTCGTCAGCCAAAAATTCACTAGACACAGATCATGTTCGGGATAGGGAGGAATAATATAGGACATCGTCCGTGTCCTTCTCTCGTCCGTGTCCTTCTCAAACGAACCATCCAGGAATTTGCCTTTGGTGATGTAGGGAAATCCACGGAAAATCTAAATATTGGTGGCGGGACGTGGACTTGCATCCCCGTCCTTCCGAATGCGAGTCCAGTGTTTTACCTCTATGCCACCAAACCTCGCTAGCAAAGTAGACATCGGCAGAGACTATTTATTGTAAGTAAATTCCTTGGTGACTGTGTTTGGTTGCAAGGAAGGGACCAAACAGCGAGGTCATCGGTTCCATCGGATTAGGGAAGGATGGGAAAGAAAGTTGACAGAACTCTTTCAAAGGAAGCATCCCAAGTACGAAATGTTACAAAGCAGAATATTCCACACAAATCAAGGTCTTAGATAATATATCTATGCTCTATTTGAAACGCAGGAGTGGTTAACAGCCTAGCCTCTGTTTCCAGGTAAGACCGACAACAGAAAAAAGCGGCGACATGCGTGCAAAGGACGTCAGAAAGTGGAACGCCGCTTCTCAAAACCCTCGTTCAGTTATTTGATCCGTTAGTTTGGCCTAGATATTTGTGGTTTTCGTCCGTTCGTTGTGTCAGCTAATCGTCGTCAAGAAGCACATTAGAAACGGACCGTTGGATGGGACGAACACAGCAGAAGTCTCTGGGAGTGAATCTGCAGGAGAAACAATATCAACATTCTTTTCAAGTGACTATCGAGAACCACAGACAAAATTTTTCATCAGGGCTTTCTTTTTTGGTCATCAGTCTTCTGACTGGTTTGATGCTGCCAACCACGAATTCCTCTCTTGTGCTAACCTCTTCATCTCAGAGTAGCACATGCAACCAACGTCCTAAATTATTTGCTGGATGTATTCCAATCTATGTCTTCCTCTACAGTTTTTGCCCTCTACAGTACTATGGAAATCATTCCCTCGTGCATTAACAGATGTCCTATCATCCTGTCCCTTCTCCATACCAGTGTTTTCCACATATTCCATTCCTCTCCGATTCCGCGTAGAGCCTCCACATTCTGTACCTTATCAGTCCACCTAATTTTCAAAATTAGTCTGTAGCACCACATCTCAAATTCTTCGATTCTCTTCTGTTCCGGTTTTCCCACAGTCCTTGTTTCATTACCATACAATACTGTAAGCCAGACGTACATTCTCAGAAATTACCTCCTCAAATTAATGCCATTATTTGATATTAGTAGACTTCTCTTGGCCAGGAATGCCTTTTTTGCCGTAGCTAGTTGCTTTTGGTGTCCTCCTTTCTCCGTCCGTCATTGGTTATTTTATTGTCTAGCTAGCAGAATTCCTTAATTTCATTGACTTCGTGACCATCAATCCTGATGTTAAGTTTCTCGCTGTTCTCATTTCTACTACTTCTCATTACCTTCGTCTTTCTTCGATTTACTCTCAGTCCATACTCTGTACTCGCTAGATTGTTCATTCCGTTCAGCAGATCATGAAATTCTTCTTCACTTTCACTCAGGATAGCAATGTTATTAGTGAATTGTGTCATTGACATCCTTTCACCTTGAATTTTAATTGAACTCCTGAACCTTTATCTCCATCATTGCTTCCTCGACGTAGAGATTGAACAGTAGGAGCGAAAGGCTACAACCTTGTCCTACACCCTTTTTAATATGAGCACTTCGTTCTTGGTCGTCCACTCTTATTATTCACTCTTCGCTGTAGTACATATTGTGTATGACCCGTCTCTCCCTATAGCTTATCCCTACTTTTTTCAGAATTTCGAACATCTTGCACCATTTTACATTGTCGAACGCTCTTTCCAGACAAACAAATCCTATGAACGTGTCTTGATTTTACTTTAGTCTTAATTCCATTATTAATCGCAACGTCAGAATTGCTTCTCTCGTGCCTCCACTTTTCCTAAAGCTAAACTGATAGTCATCTAGCGCATCCTCAATTTTCTTTTCCATTCTTCTGTATGTTATTCTTGTAAACAACTTGGATGCATGAGCTGTTAATATGAATGCGTGGTAATTCTCCCACTTGTCAGCACTTGTCGTCTTCGGAATAGTGTGGACGATATTTTTCCGAAAGTCAGATAGTATCTCGCCACACACGTACATTCTACACAGCAACGTGAATATCGTTTCGTTGCCACTTCCCCCTATGATTTTAGAAATTCTGATGGAATGTTATCTATCCCTTTTGCCTTATTTGACCTCAAGTCCTCAAAAGCTCTTTTAAATTCTGATTCTAATACTGGATCGCCTATCTCTTCTGAATCGACTCCTGTCTCTTCTTCTATCGCATCAGACAAATCTTCCCCCTCATAGAGGCTTTCAATGTATTCTTCCACTTATCCGCTCTCTCCTCTGCATTTAACAGTGGAATTTTCGTCGCAATCTTAATATTACCACCCATGCTTTTAATATCACCAAACATTGTTTTGACTTTCCTGTACGCTGAACCTGTTCCTCCGACAATCATTTCTTTTTCGATGTCTTCACATTTTTGCTGCAGCCCTTTCGTCTTAGCTCCCCCGCTCTTTCTATTTATTTCATTCCCCGGCGACTTGTATTTCGGAATTCCTGAGTTTTCCGGAACATTTTTGTACATCCTCCTTTCATCAATCAACTTCTTCTGTTACCCATGGTTTCTTTGCAGTTACCTTCTTTGTACCTATATTTTCCTTCCCAACTTCTGTGATGGCCCTTTTTAGAGATGCTCATCCCTCTTCAACTGTACTGCCCACTGAGCTATTCCTTATTGCCATATCTGTAGCGTTAGAGAACTTCAAGCATATCTCGTCGTTCCTTAGTACCTGTGTATCCCACTTCTTTGCGTATTGATTCTTCCTGATTAATGTCTTAAACTTCAGCCTACTCTTCATCACTACTATATTCTGATCTGAGTCTGGGTACGCCTTCGAATACAGTATCTGATTTCGGAATCTCTGTGTGACCATGATGTAATCTAACTGAAATGTTCCCGTATCACCAGGCCTTTTCGAAGTATACCTTGTCCTCTTGTGATTCTTGAACATGGTATTCGCTATTACTAGCTGAAATTCGTTACAGAACTCCACTAGTCTTTCTCCTCTCCCTTTCCTTGTCCCAGGCCAATTTTCGCCTGTAACCTTTTCTTCTACTCCTTTTCCTACAACTGCATTCCCGTCCCCCATGACCATTAGATTTTCATCCCCCTTTAGGTACAGTTGCCCTTTGAATATCATCATAGACTTTCTCTATCTCTTCATATTTAGCTTGCAACGTCGGTATGTATACCTGAACTACCGTTGTCGGTGTTGGTTTGCTGTCAATTTTGATAAGAACGGCCCTGTCACTGAACTGTTCACAGAAACACACACTCTTCCCCACCTTCCTATTCATAACGAATCCTACTCCTGTTACACCATTTTCTGCTGGTGTTGATATTACCCTATACTCATCTGACCAGAAATCCTTGTCTTCTTTCCACTTCACTTCACTGACGCCTACTATATCTAGATTGAGCCTTTGCATTTCTCTATTCAGATTTTCTAGTTTCCCTACCTCGTTCAGGCTTCTGACATTCGACGCCCCGACTCGTAGAAATTATTATTTCGTTGATTATTCAGTCTTTTTTTCATGGTAACCTCCGCCTTGGCAGTTCCCTCCCGGAGATCCGAATGGACTATTCCGGGATCTTTTGACAATAGAGAGATCATCATGACACTTCTTCTATTAAAGGCCACATTTCCTGTGGGTACACGTTGTGTGGTTTCAATTACCTTCTGCATCCTCATGCCATTGATCTTTGCTGATTCTTCCGCCTTTAGGGTCAGATTCCCACCCCTAGGACAAGAGAGTGCTCTGAACGTCTGTCCGCTCCTCCGGCCTCTATGACAAGGCCGTTGACAGAATGATTGGTGACTTCTTAGGACGGAAGTCTTCGGCCTCCAGTGCTGATTATTAATCAGAGTTTAAGCAGCAGGGGGATTCGAGCCCTGGACCGAAGACGTTACGATTATGAATCAAAGACCCTAACCCTTTTTTTTATTTTGTTCAGTATAGTTCGTTGTGTTTGGTCTGGGCGGACGTCACATGGCATCCGTTCAAGTTGATCGTTGATTTCTTTAGTCAGTTTTTTTTTTATTAGAGAGGATAATCGGTCCTCTGACCGAACACGCTGAGCTACCGTGCCAGCCCTTAGACCATGGGCTTAATGATAAAACAATACGAATATACTACTTGTGAAACTAGCTTGCTCGTGTTGCTAGTGCAGACTCATATTTCAATATACACTAGTGTGGAAAATTTAAGAATGAAAATAAATTTCGTACGATGTGTCACTGTCAAGTAACATAGCTCGATGAAAGTTAGACCATACATGGAACTGCAATGTCTAGAACAAGAGGTAACTGAAATATACTGAAGATCCAAAGAAACTGGTGCACCTGTTAATAACGTGTGGGGCCCCCGCGAGCACGCAGAAGTGGCGCAACACGACATGGAATGGACTCGGCTAATGTCTCAAGCAGTGCTGGAGGGAACTGACGTAATGAATCCTGCAGGGCTGTCCATGAATCGGTAAGAGTACGAGGGGGTGGAGATCTCTTTTGAACAGCACGTTGCAAGGCACCCCGAAATGCTCCATAAGGCTAATTTCTGGGGAGTTTGGTGGGCAGCGGAAGTGTTTAAAGTCAGAAGAGTGTTCCTGGTGCCACTCTGCAGCAACTCTGGAGAGATGGGGTGTCGCATCTTCCTACTGGAATTGTCCAAGTCCGTCGAAATGCACAATGGACATGAATGGATGAAGGTGATCAGACAGTATGCTTACATACGTGTCACCTATCAGAGTCGTATCTAGACGTATCACGGATCCCACATCACTCGAACTGCACACGCCCCACACCATACAGAGCCTCCACCAGATTGAATTGTCACCTGCTGACATGCGGGGTCCATGGATTTATGATGTTTACCCGTACATTCCATCCACTCGGCACAATTTAAAACGAGACTCGTCCGACAGGACAACATGTTTCCACTCATAAATAGTCCGGTTCCGGTGTTGAGAGGCCGAGACGAGGAGTAAAGCTTCGTGTCATGTAGTCATCAAGGGTACACGAGTGGGCCTTCGGTTCCGAAAGTCCATATCGATGATGTTTCGCTGAATGGTTCGCACTCTGACACTTGTTGATGTCTCAGCATTGAAATCTGCAGCAACTTACAGACGTCGTGTTACGACTCAAACTGTGCGCAATAGGTTGCATGATACGCAACTTCACTCCCGACTTCCATGGCGAGGTCAATCTTTGCAACCACGACACCATGCACCGCAGTACAGATGGGCCCAACAACTTCTGTCACGGTGAACGATTTTCTTCCCTCGTCGTTGGTCCGGTTCTTGCAGGATCTTTTTCCAGCCGCAGCGATATCGGAGATTTGATGTTTTACCAGATCCCTGATATTCACGGTACACTCGTGAAATGGTCGTACGGAAAGTCCCCATTTCATCGCTATCCCGGAGATGCTCGAGCGCCGACTATAACACCACGTTCAAACTCAGTTAAATCTTCATAACCTACCACTGTAGCAGCAGTAAATGATCTAACAACTGCTCCAGACACTTGTTGTCTTATATAGGCGTTGTCGATCGCAGCGCCGTATCTGCTTGTTTTCACATCTTTGTATTTGAATAAGCACGCCTATACCAGTTTCTTTGGCGCTTCAGTGTAAATGCACAATGAGACGAACAAAAATGGCCTATTGAAAGACAATAATTATATTATTTATGATGATAACTACATTATTTATGATGGTTCTCTGGACATTTCGGAGGGCGGAACGTGATTCTTAATAGGATGCCAACGTTGATAGGTTCTTGTGTTATAATGTTACTCCACTAGCGCTGTTGACAACTGCTGCAGTATGTTTTCCAAACGCATCCCACACGTGCTCGATGGTTAGTAAACGGGCGGGCCCGACCAGTGACCGAATGTCCATTCACTCGAAGAGATCTTCCACCTGCGCATTTCGATACGGTAACGGACTGTCATTCATAAAAAACGAGTCAGGGACGAGCACATCCCTGAAAAGATGAACATGGGGAAGCATTCCAATGGCACAATAACGTTGGTCGGTGAGTGTGCCATGTTCAAATAGTTCTAGGACAGTACGCCTATGCACTTGGAGTAATGCTCTGAGCAATATCAGTCGCCTGGGTTTCACTCGGCACTCTTCGCCATGCTTCCAGTTTCCGGATGATTCCTCCCCGTGTGAAGTCATACAAATGTTGCATTAGAGGCAGGGTGTAATGAAGAACACCACCACAGCGTTCCGTAAGTGCTCGCTAACTGACGCACACTGCCTTTTCCCGTTCTTTCATTTGCATCGTCCAACAAGGCCACCCCCTTTTGGTACAGTAGTAACGCTGACCTCAGGCCATGTGACGTACAGTTCTCTGTGTACAACTGGGAAATCTCTGGCAACATGCTCCCACACTCTCTTTCATTTCCACCTCGTTAATATGTTATGTTACTTTATCGGTTCGTCTTTAAGTGTCTCAGAGGAGTGGACATCACCCCTAAGTCTCAGAATGTTCCTCCAACACTACAAGAGAATTGAAACCGCTTGTGTACGAAAATCACAGGAGATGATTCAAATAGTACGTTTCAGTGGTCCCAGTGGTTCCATGCAGAAATTCGCAGCAGCATAGAGTGAACGTAGACTTGTGACACAACCGAACACGAGAAGAGACAAAGGCAGAATTGCACTACATATGAGCAAATATTTATACACACACAAAAAAAGTTTTGCATTACCCCATTTCCCAGAGCAGCTGAAGATAGACGTTGACTGTGGATATTGTATCACAGACACAGTCCATTTGACTGTTCAGAGATGTCACTAAACCCACCTAAAGATGTAAACAACCATGCATGAGCAGCGCCGATTTGACGGAGGGGGCCGACAGCCGATCAGTTCCAGTCATTCCAACTGGAAGGAGGTTCACGGCTCGTGTGCTCTGTAGTTCAACCACGCCTAGACGGTCAGTACCGCGGTTCGATGACATCCGCATTGTTACTTTGTGCCAGGAAAGGTTCTCGACGAGGGAAGTGTCCAGGCGTCTCGGAGTGAACCAAAGCGATGTTGTTCGGACATGGAGGAGGTACAGAGAGACAGGAACTGTCGATGACATGCCTCGCTCAAGCCATCCAAGGGCTACTACTGCAGTGGATGACCGCTACCTACGTATTATCGCTCGGAGGAACCCTGACAGCAACGCCACCATGTTGAATAATGCTTTTCGTTTATCCACAGGACGTCGTGTTACGACTCAAACTGTGCGCAATAGGTTGCATGATACGCAACTTCACTCCCGACTTCCATGGCGAGGTCCATCTTTGCAACCACGACACCATGCACCGCAGTACAGATGGGCCCAACAACATGCCGAATGGACCGCTCAGGATTGGCTTCAAAATGCTTCAAATGGCTCTGAGCAATATGGAACTTAACACCTGAGGCCATCAGTCCCCTAGAACGTAGAACTACTTAAATCTAACTAACCTAAGGATACCACACACATGCATGCCCGCGGCAGGATTCGAACCTGCGACCGTAGCAGTCGCGCGGTTCCGGACTGAAGCGCCTAGAACCGCTCGGCCACCGCGGCCGGCCACGATTGGCATCACGTTCTCTTCACCGATGAGTGTCACATATGCCTTCAACCAGACAATCGTCGCAGACGTGTTTGGAGGCAACCCGGTCAGGATGAACGCCTTAGACACACTGTCCAGCTAGTGCAGCAAGATGTAAGTTTCCTGCTGTTTTGGGGTGACATTATGTGGGGCCGACGTACGCCGCTGGTGGTCACGGAAAGCGCCGTAACGGCTGTACGATACGCGAATGCCATCGTCCGACCGATAGTGCAACGATATCGGCAGCATATTGGCAAGGCATTCGTCTTCATGGACGACGATTCGCGGCCCCATCGTGCACATCTTGTGAATGACGTCCTTCAGATTAACCTCATCGCTCGACTAGAATGGCCAGACATGAACCCTATCGACATGTCTGGGATAGACTGAAAAGGGCTGTCTATCGACGACGTGACCCACCAACCCCTCTGACGGATATTCGCCGAATCGCCGTTGAGGAGTGGGACAATCTGGACCAACAGTGCGTTGATGAACTTGTGGACAGTATGCCATGACGAATACAAGCATGCATCGGTGCAAGAGGACGTGCTACTAGGTGTTAGAGGTACCGGTGTGTTCAAAAAACTAGACCACCACCTCTGAAGGTCTCTAGAAGAAGAAAGAGATTGAAATACATCCAAGTAATAACTGAAGACGTAGGGTGCAAATGGAGAAGACAGGAAGACGTTGACACAGGAGAGGAATACATGATGCGTCATATCGAATCTTTCAGAAGATTGATGGCTACAAAAAAAATCTACGATTCAAAACAAGAAACTTCATCAGATTCTCTGTAAGCCCTACACAATCCAACTATTCAATGAAGAACGTTTATGAACTGATTGACAGCATTGGAGATAGATCAGCAAGATTTACATCCCTAAGCGTTGTGCACAAAAAATTCCTGTGAATATTGAAAGAAGTAACTCACTACAGCATAAGAAGTTAAGTAACACGGAAGTCCAAGAAATATTGGATTTTATGGCTCTAACATTAGCCCACAATTACTTCATCAACAATAGGAATTCTACATTCAGAGTGATGGGTTAGCAATGGGCAGTAACATAGCTGGTCGGCTTGCAGTCATCTATACTAAATTAGAAATCAGATTTTTTTTAAGTGAGCCAAATGGTCATGACAAATGCATTTATTAAAAATGTTATGTTGATGGGACCTTCGGACAATAATGATGCAGTCACTGAAATAGAGAGCTTAGCCAAGGAACTTAATAATTTACATCCGAAAACACCGAACACAATATGGAATTAATTTTTTCCATTTAAACGTTACATGTCACAACAGCAAACATAGATTCAAAATTTAGAAGAAGCACCTCAGGTCGGAAGACACAAATAACACACCGTCACACCCAAATCAACATAAATTAACGTTCTTTATATCAGCACTGCGCTGTATAAAGAAAACTCAAACTAAACATTTTAGATACAGTAGCCTACAACAGCTCCTATGACGCATCCACAGTTGACGAATTAGAAGAAAAATTGAAAACAATCAGATACCCCATCAACACACAACTCCTCAAAACAGAAGATACTGAATAAGTCTCCATACTTTTCTCAGTAACATGCAGTATTAACTTGCAAAGCTTTTTAAACCACACGAAATTGAAACAGCTTCACACAAACAACGAAATACGAAACAAAACAGTTCACAACTCTAAACTAGCCAATCTGATATATATATATATATATATATGAAACTTTTAAATCCGCTACAAAAAGCATATTGATCCACTCCATTTAAAACAAACGAAATAAATACAGTTTTCCTGCCCACCTAGCACAGAAATCCAACCTCCACATCCCACACGCTGTAGAAAAGAGGATAAAAACGACCGTCTGGAACAATTATAGCTTTTCACTCATAGATCAACCCACACCAACTTAATTGAACAAACTGCCTTAACAAACAACCCGTTCATTCGGAACTTTTAAAAATCTTTATCGTTTCAAAACAACACTTACTTTGAATTCAAATATGCAAAACTAAACCACACACACACACACACACACACATCAATACATATACAGCCCAAATAACATTAACATTAAATTAATTCATCAATATGCTAAGCTCTGATATCTAGCTCATAATCAATTTATGTTAAGCAAGATTAAACATGTTAAATGTAATGTCAGTACCAAAAGCTGTAGAAGAAATGTTTACGTGAAGTCTAGTTTTATAGGCCTTGTAAGTTTGTGTAGTGCTGTGTAATCACCATAACTGTAAAATATGAATTACAATTTCCGAAGTGATTTGTGCATGAAGATTTAACCCGCGGCTGCTAATGTCTGTAATTAAAGCCTTCCAGTCGATCTTATGATGCAAATAATTCCTGATACCTCGCCATAAGCAATGCTTACTTCCTTCATTTTCTTTTGTCTGGCCCCAGCATGAAAAAAGTAATTGCTAAAACTATTTACCATCTGTTTCGCTAGGTGACATGAAATCAGTCGTCATATAATAAAAACTGAATCATCACAAGAGGCTACAAGTTGCAGTTATTTCTGAAAACCTTTGTCATTTGATTTCATTTCACTCATTCCATTACACGTTTTTTACATTTGTAGATGTTCATTTTACAGCCTCTTGTCAAGCTTTAAAAATAATTCCTTAAATGGTCTTTCAAGGCCTTTGCTACCTATGACAGAATTACAGTGTCGACAGCAAACCTCAAAGTTTTTATTTCCTCTCTTAGAATTTTGATTCCCTTCCCAATATTTTTTCTTTTACTGTATACTCATTGTACATATTGAAGAATATCGGGGATAGCCTGCAATCATGTCCAATTTCCCTCGCAATTTTTGTTGCCCTTCTGTGTCCTTCGACCCTTATAACTGAAGTCTGGTTTCTGCAACTTCTCAGTTGTTGCTACCCTTTCATATCGCTCGACTCTTGTAACTTCAATCTGGTTCCTGTATAAGTTGTGAACAACCTTTCGCTCCCTGTATTTTAGCCCTGCTACCATCAAAATTTCAGTTTCTAGTCAATATTGTCAAAAACAACGACAGTTATAGTGGTTAACGTCTGCCATCGCTTCAGTTGTTATAAGTGTGGACACATATTGCGCCTCCTGACGATCTCGATGCTGTCATGCTCATTGCGAGGAGTTCGGCTTGCAGTCCGATAGCGTACAAACTCACATTACTTTCCGAAAGGACGGCTTGGCGGTAGGCATTAGCCCCTATAATGTCGGCACTCTGTAGCGTCGTTACAGGACGTTTCGAGTATTGGATTCAATTCATACCTCTCCGTCTACAGTTCTTCAAAGTTTGTCAGGATCATTTCGTTACACTCTGTATATGCCATCACTTTTTACCGCCAAACGAGCAGTTGTCATTGTAATTGGTTTTGTATTTAACTGGCTGGAATTGATGCTATGTGACTATCTTTCAGTTTTCTTCCATTTTGCACTACCATTAAAATGAAGCTAGCTGTAATAGTAGAGGACTCGCTTCAAATGGCTTTGTGGTCCTAAAATATGTCACAGTATCTTCTGTATTTGTTTGTGTACGGCCTTTCAGAAACAATTGTTTCCTCAAAAAGTTTCTACACATAAATGTGACGAGCAGACGTTACTTAACACAGAGCGCCTGTCACAGAATCATCTTCATCTACGATGTACCAAGACTAGACACTATTGCTCTGCTTGCCATCCGTCAAATGTGCTCGGTTGTTGAGCCGTGTCGCGAACTGACTTATCGCGCCAGGTTTTCGTGTACGCTTATCTTTGCCCTGAGGGCGAGTGCGTCCGCGGGCTGCTTCTGAGAGGTCTCTGACGAGACCACTCTCTCGCAGACAGTTTGTTGAGGAGGTTGCGGTGCACTGGTCAGCTGTAAAACTCGTGCGGCGAGCGGAGCATCGTGGCAGAGTGGTCTTTCCCAACACAGCCTAAGGCCTGGTGCTGCAAACCACCGTCTGCGGCGCAGTTCTACTCTAAGTGCCGCCATGGGACTGCAAGTTGCATGTTAACGTCTCTCCTTTAGTACCCTGTTACAGACCTGAAGTGCTTGTTTACACTTACATTTAGCAGTGCAGCAGCGCTGTTGTGACTGCAATTGCGACACGTTATACCAGTCGAGTGTCTTTCAAGGTGCAGTACCTTGGGTAACGTTCGTTAACTGGGCTGACCTCTGAGAGAAGCCGAAACACGCTACTTATCATCTTACAATTAAAATAATTTTATTTGTTTGACAAGTTGGGAAAACTTACTTCTAATTCCATGCTAACTGTTTATTGCGTTGGTCTTTCGTTGGCACAAGTGTGTAAAGACAAACGATCTTACGTTCAATAAAATTTGTCTCTGTGAACAGCTTGCAGTTTGGTGTGACTTTTAACGCACCGCTTGTGTTCAAGTGGTCATCTTTAAGGAGTTGCCCAGCCCGAGCTCTCTAAGTATTAATGAGATTGTTTATTTAAGACAGGTAGTGCGGGTCTTGCAACCAAAAAGATTTCTTCTAAATGAACCAACATTGCATTAACTTATTGTAGCTCTCTGTTATACCACCTAGTACCAGGAATGTCTTTACTAATCCTCTGCCGGCCGCGGTGGCCAAGTGCTGTCTGTAATAAAAAAAACTGAGTCAAAGAATCAACGATCATCTTGAACGGATGTCTTGTGACGTCCACCTAGACCAAACGCAACGTACTATATCGAACAAAATGGAGAAAAAAAGGGGATCTAGGCGCTTTAGTATGGAACTGCGCGAGTACTACGGTCGCAGGTTCGAATCCTGCCTCGGGCATGGATGTATGTGATGTCCTTAGGTTAGTTAGATTTAAGTAGTTCTAAGTTCTAGGGGACTGATGACCACCGATGTTAAGTCCCATATGGCTCAGAGCCATTTGAACCCTCTATCATATTATAAAACAGAGTGGTATTGAAGAAAGGCGTGCAGACCATCACTAGATCTAATCCCCAGAGTCTGAGTGTCAGCTGTTTGTTACCACGCAGTATTGCAAGAGTTAATTTTATTGTATTTATAATAACAGTATTGTGTATGTTTTACTACCAGTTGATTTGGGCTACATGACAGCGTTCTTTTGGAGTGCCCCCGCGTTGTATCGCCCGATGCGAACTGTTTACAATACCATACCATACGATTGCTCAGATTATTTTATAAAAATGTCACCTTCTAATTTCGTATTACAGTTAGTCTAAACGTAAATGTTTCACCTTCAAGCTCCTTCATACAGATGTCGTATACGTCTTTCCCTAACACGTTCTTTAAATTGATTTAAATGTCACCTGATGTGGCCAGTTAAGGTTCAGTTGGGTGTCACTGTGAGTTTCTGTTCATTATTTCATGCACCGCTAAAAGCTGTTAATTATTTGATTTTGTTTAATCCCGTACCGTTAAGATTATGTAATTTTACTCTCAAATGCTCATTGATGTAAATAATATTTGATAAATTTCATCAAAACTAAATCTTTGCCTTACAGTGCTCTTAATTTATAAATTGGTAACTATACCCTTTGGTTCTTAAGCCATACTTTTAAGCTTGCTGGTTTATGTGGAATCTTGTGATCTTAATGAACTGTAATTCAAATGTACACTAACGAATGATGTTCAGTCCTCATTTGCCGAGGCCTTCCTTGTCTTTCCTAGACGACCGGAGTGACCGAGCGGTTCCAGGCGCTTCAGTCTGGAACCGCACGACCGCTACGGTCGCAGGTTCGAATCCTGCCTCGGGTATGGATGTGTGTGATGTCCTTAGGTTAGTTAGGTTTAAGTAATTCTAAGTTCTAGGCGACTGATGACCTCAGAAGTTAAGTCCCATAATGCTCTGAGCCATTTGTCTTTCCTAGTACAGGCGTATTGTAACATTTCAGTTGTATTTTATTTTACATTACTTCGCGAAACGCAGGTTTATTCTTGAGTATACTATCGAATGAGATCATACGATGAGCAAGCAGCTTTTACGTTGAACGTCATGTACGTGAAAAGCACTCTTAGCAGTCTATTTGCAAACAAGTGTACGTGCATCTGGGCATGACTTCATGCTACGAATATAGATCTTTAAAACGTAGGCGTATGCAGTGCCAGCGAAGAGCTGACACCGCTACGAGGTGCAGATGACTCCTGCGCTTGCAGTGCACGGCCAACAAGGACGTGGACGGTTGAACTGTCACTGCTATTGAGACAGAGCGATTCCTCGCCAGGCTGGCTCACCCACACACGCTTGTCTCTTCACAGTCCGTATCGCCCTCCCAACAGAGAATGGAAATTATGGTACGTGTCGACGATATTTATATATCGTGTCGCTTCCAGGTGCCGTCTGCTTTTGTCTGTACTTCGAGTGTGACAAATGGGACCCACCTTTTGTTTGCTGTTCTATACTTGAGGTGAGGTAACCTTCATGAAAACAAGAAGCCTGTTGTAGGTGGTCTCGGAATACCATAGCTGCTCTGTAATAAGGAGGTTGCGAGATCGAGTCCGTTCCGGGCGTGGGTGATGCTCTTACTGCATCATTATACGTGGTTTGGCAAGTCTGGCAAATTTCCGTAAAAGAGTGGAACATTTTTTGTCCCTTCTGGTTGGTAAGCTTGATTATACGAAGGATAGTACAAAGAATTTCAAAGGTTTGCGCCGTACAGACCATTGCTGACAGCCGTCTGAACTGGTCAGTCTGTCGAGAGCGATTAGAAATTAAGAAATCTCAACTGACTATGTACATAACACAAAAATGGTTCAAATGGCTCTGAGCACTATGAGACTTAACATCTGAGGTCATCAGTCCCCTAGAACTTAGAACTACTTAAATCTAACTAACCTAAGGAGACCACACACATCCATGCTCGAGGCAGGATTCGAACCTGCGACCGTAGCAGTCGCGCGGTTCCGGACTGAAGCGCCTAGAACCGCTTGGCAACTCCGGCCGGCACCTAACAGCATAAAATTTAAATACACAAATTAAATAAATTGATAATAAATAAAATCGTACATTGCTATCAGTTAAAATTGCAACAGCACGAACACGGAAAGCAACAAAAGTCAATTTACCACTTGAATGAAATTTTAAAAATAAGTAAGATTAACGTTATACGCATTCTGTTAATAACGAAACATAGCGCAGATTTTTTCTCATTCAGAAATCGCATTTGATTGTTATTTTTTTGGGAAGATCTTGGTACGCCTCGGGCTGGAGGGAGAAACGCCTACCAGAACATGTCGGAATTCGACTACGATTAGGGCCTGTAGACAGTGGTTAACGTGCCGTGAGGCTGTTGGCATTGGTCGGTAGCCCACGACTGCCACGGGAATATGAAATCATTGGGTTCAGGCGGGTCACTCTCAACGCCGTGCAGGATCTCAAAGCCAGGCGCGACTAGCGGACTGACATATAGCTCAATCGACCGTGCAGGATCGTACAAGCACATCACGTACCCTGAGCGAAGCCAACGGTCTTGCCTTGTTGAATACGCCCATTCTCGCCAGGTTGCAGAAGTTAAACTCCGTTGGGCGTTCTAGTACTTGGACGGTTAACCGCCTTGGGTCAACGCCTCGTGCTATTGGCAGCTTTCCTCAAAGGAAAGCGTCAAAGGGAGGAGGGGTATTGGCGTAAAGTTCCTGATCACCGGACTTTGGGCCAATTTCCTGGATTTAACTCCAGTCCTGTATGCAGTGAAGGCATCGGATAGACACATTTAGCTCAGGGAGGATAGCCCATGTGCCGGTACCGAGCTCTAGCGGAAACATGACGCCACCATACAAGTAACCATAAAAGTCACCTACACCTAAAAACACTACTTTCACACTTCGGAAAGGAAAGCTGCCATTATGCGTGAAGGATAGAGAAACTTTTGCAAACAGGTTGCCCTTTGGGGCTTCCCAGCCAATAGTGCAGCACTACTTTGCTTTGTCTTACGTACCTCGTCCCCAGCAGGACAAGTATGTACATGATCAGCGTGACAATATCTGGGGCACCATTGTTGGGCCTTCACTTGACGTGGCAGCGGAGAGAGATGCTTCCCCACTGTGTTGCGCCCAACAACAACACTGGACGCAGGAGCGGCACGCCTCATATTGTCAACAGAGGCCCAGTTCGGCGTACAGCACCACTTTGGACGAATCAGTGTCTGGAGGCTCCGGGGAGAGCGAGCGTTGCCACATTAAATTTTTCGGACCAGCACCTGGGGTGTCAGAATGAAATGCCGGAGGGAACAGAATGCCATCATCTCTGGTTCGTATAGCCGGTAACTTGAGTAGCAGACGTGACGTGTTAAGGCCGGTGGGAGTGTCCTATCTTCAAGATCGCTATTACATGTCTTGTAGAACAAGATAACGCAAGACCATATGTTGCCCTTGCTGTCCTGACCTACTCCGTTACAGAGGGTACTTTAATTCTACTGTTGGTCTGACCAATACATTCCACAACTCTTTCACCCACTGAAAACATTTGGCCATTAGTTGCCGAGGGACCTTCACCAACTAGCAGCCACTAAAACTGATGATCTTTGGTGCAGACTTAAGGCAACGTGGATCACGCACCCGTATCTGTCATCCAAGCTCACTAGAGCCATTATAGCTGCGAAAGATGGCAGCTTTGTCTACTAAATTTCTATCCCTTTGCACCACCAAATCTTCAAATTTAGTAATGTATTCTTCCTACTATACTGCACACGACTGAACTTTCTATCCTTCTTTGTGTCGCACTGGTCAGCAGTGTATACAGAGTGGTCGACATGCCTAAAATACAATGCTGTTTGAGCCCCACATGGCTCAACATAGCTTATGGAGGGTTTGGCTCCCAGTTCGGGGTTTAGCGATGACTTCAGAAAGATGCTCCTCATAAGCCAATGTCGTATTCATCTACATACAATGCACAACATTCTTCCAAAATTCACATTTGTTTGGCTGGGGGTTCATATAATCGTTTTCAGATTACACCGCCGTATAAAAATATGAAGTATCCAAAATGAGAGGAGGAAAAAAATTGGAACTTAACGGGTTGACAACGTTTGCGATGTTATTGCAATTAAAAAACCGAGCGACGTTCGCAAGGAAAATGACAACCTGAACCCACTTACCGGAATGACATTCCACTCCCTGTGGCCCAGATGCAAACACTGATGCAGTTATAAATGGCGTCATAAAGCCGTCGTATCCTCTCCAATTACCACTTTCGTAATTGGTCCTTGACATCCTGGACTGGGACCAAGCTGACAACTAGCCTTGTCGTACACATGTTCTACAGGGGCAGATCTTTGGCTCGGAAGTACCTCAACATCGCGCAGAAACGTTCCATCTATGGATGAACATTGTCCTGTTGAAAAATGTGACCTTGATACTGTCGCTTTATAGGAAACACAGGAGGACACAGGACCGTTGTAATGTCAGTAATCGCTCATTCACGTCAAGCTGTGATCTGAAGCCATACCCGATGGTTATCCACACCATGACGCAAGGAGTAATGTCGCTGTACCTCTCCATACCATTCGAAGAATGTAGTCTCTACCCAGGTCGCCATTATACTCGTCGATGATGGTCCCCCGCGGTGGTGCAGAACCACTATTCGTCGTGTCGTTTGTCAGCAGCACCCCTTCAAATGCAGCCACTTGAATGGCGATGTTAGAGGTTGTCACACATGTGACGGTAATTCCCTGCTCCGGCAGCTGCTAGGCTCCGGCTAGTGGTGCGGGATGACATAGAATGTAGTTCGCGGCTGTGAAGGGGCTACGAAGTGCTTGGTGCACAATACGGCGATTCTCCCTTGTGGTGGTCAGACGTGGTCGACCAGAATCCATAGGACGAGTCTGCCTTCCCTCACATTCCCGTACAGTCCAACAGCGGGGCAGCTGTCGCATCCAAACGCCCCGCAAATTTGATACTGCGTGATTCGTCCAGTTGGCCAAATGGAGACCCACGGTGAGGCCCCTTTCAAACTGTCTGAGGTGCTGATAACGCTGTCTCACACAAGTGCACGGCGTCTTCGTGTCCTTCACCATGATCACTCGCTATCTGATGCTCTTCACGCCTCTTACGTGCCCTACCAGGCTAGGTAGTAACACTAAACACAAATAACTGCAACTCTAAACATTGACTTATCCACGTGTAGGACGTTGCACGAACACCCGACCGTGCCTTCTGGGTATTTCACCTGTTTTTTCAGGCAGAGTACTTCAACATCGTTCCTCACTTGAATATCGCGTAGGATTAATGAAAATTGTGTGGTTTCTCTCTTATTGTATCATGGGCGCCATTTCTCCCCAAGTAGATGGGAGATCACAAAGTATTTTGACGTTTGGAGGAGAGAGTTGTTGTTTCGTGAAAAGATCTTGCCCGAAAAAAAACCACCAATCATACATTGGATGCCACCGTAAGTCGCTTACCATATCAGGGACACTCTCTCCTCTGTTTTGCAATGATACGAAACGAGACGCAGGTTGATAAAACAGTAATGAAATTGCCAAGCAACCGGTTTTGAATACTTGTTTTGAATGCTTGTTGATATCAGTGCCTTCCAATTTTAATTGTATATTACAGGTATGTTCCTACCAATTGTTATGTTCATACGCAGGTGTAGTTGTGATTTTCTGTTGTATACTCTCTCATCGTTATGTGAAATTTTTAACTTCTAGCACTGAGGATGGTCACTAAGTGACCGAAAATCGATTTTGCCGATAATAAAACAAAAAAATACAGCCTATTCTGATTCTCCTTCCAATACTATCCACTATTTGGTCGTGGTGCACAGAACACTCCATGGAGTCGCCAATCAATTTCTTAAAGTTGCAGTAATTCGGAGGAAAAAGAAACAAGAATAATGTGAGGCAGACAATTGTATACACAGTGCACGCAGATGTAGATTGTCTGGGCAGTATACGAAGTCAGAAATTGTGACGAATTATTCGGGGAGGGGGAAACAGACGATGCGGAAAGCGCCGGTGCAGGCCGGTTGGAGGGAGTAAACACGGAGCGCCGGTAGCAGGGCTAGCCGGGCAGCGAGCGGCGTGCAGCGCAGCGCGGGCCGTGCACAGCGGCCGCGCCGCCCGGGGCAAGGTCGCGCAAGGACAGCCGTTGCCCCGCGAGTGACGTCACGGCCTTTCTCCGGCGCTGCGCGGCGGCCAGCGTGTTTCGAAACGATTATGGGCGTCGTTCCCACACGGCGAGTGTATCCAGCCGGCCGTACAATGGCCGGCAGCAATGCGGGCGGGTGGGCAAGGACGTTGGCAGAAACCGCGGGGACGCCGTGCAGCGAACGCGAGAGGTTCTCGCCGCTGCGCACCGCGGCAGCCCTGGCGCAGACTGATGATTCTTGCTCTACTGCGGAGAGGAAAACTTTTCGGACTCAGACTTTTCGTCCATATTTCTCGACATCGCAGTTCACGTCCTTATTCTATTTACGAACAGTCGGCTAATTTGGAGACAGATCTTAGAATTAGGATTTGAGCTTCGAGCCACGTTGTTACTGACCAAATCATAATTCCAGGACACGAAAAAGGTCTCAATTTAAGTCTCATCTTTTTTTGTGGAAATTTATGAAGCAGACCTACTGAAAGCAAAGTGACCGTATCTCTGCGTGCAGCTATCTACACTACTGGCCATTTAAATTGCTACACCAAGAAGAAACGCAGATGATAAAGCCCCTGGAGGCAGACAATTGCATACACAGTGCACGCAGATGCCTACATCCATACCCGAGGCAGGATTCGAACCTGCGACCGTAGCAGTCGCTCGGTTCCGGACTGAAGCGCCTAGAACCGCTCGGCTACCGCGGCCGGCCGGCACCCCATACCATCAAGCCGGGTGATACGCCAGTATGGCGATGACGAATACACGCTTCCAATCTGCGTTCACCGCGATGTTGCCAAACACGGATGCGACCATCATGATGCTGTAAACAGAACCTGGATTCATCCGAAAAAATGAAGTTTTGCCATTCGTGCACCCAGGTTCGTCGTTGAGTACACCATAGCAGGCGCTCCTGTCTGTGATTCGGCGTCAAGGGTAACTGCAGCCGTGGTCTCCGAGCTGATAGTCCATGCTGCTGCAAACGTCATAGAACTGTTCGTGCAGATGGTTGTTGTCTTGCAAGCGTCACCCTCTGTTGACTCAGGGATCGATACGTATCTGCACGATCGGTTACAGCCACGCGGATGAGATGCCTGTCATCTCGACTACTAGTGATACGAGGCCGTTGGGATCCAGCACGGCGTTCCGTATTACCCTCCTGAACCCACCGATTCCATATTCTGCTAACTGTCATTGGATCTCGACCAACGCGAGCAGCAATGTCGAGATACGGTAAACCGCAATCGCGATAGGCTACAATCCGACCTTTAACAAAGTCGGAAACGTGATGATACGCATTTCCCCTCCTTACACGATGCATCACAACAACGTTTCACCAGGCAGCGCCGGTCAACTGCTGTTTGTGTATGAGAAATCGGTTGGAAACGTTCTTCATGTCAACACGTTGTAGGTGTCGCCACCGGCGCCAATCTTGTGTGAATGCTCTGAAAAGCTAATCATTTGCATATCACAGCATCTTCTTCCTGTCCGTTAAATGTCGCGTCTGTAGCACGTCATCTTCGTGGTGTAGCAATTTTAATGGCCAATAGTGTATATCGAGGACTAATTTGCAATACTGAGCCAAAAAATAATCACAACCTGCTTAAAATCGTTTGGCCTGCGTTTGGAGCAGCGATTCTGTGTGGCTTGGTTTCGACTAGTCTTCGATAGGTGAAATGAAATGATTCCATGGCATTGATGCTCGAGTGTCCCCACATGTTGAAGTCTTTTCAGCTGGCGCCACATTGGGCGACTTGCATATCGATGGTGATGACATGATGATGAAGACAACACAACACTCACCCCCGAACGGAGAAAATCTCCGACTCGGCCGGGAATCCAACTCGGGCCCGCTGCCTGGCAGACAGACGCGCCGACCACTCAGCTAAGTGGGTGAACTTTTTGTAGTTTTCCGTAGGTACGCCACATCAGTTGTCCATAAGGACCGGCGGTTTGTAAGCGCGAAACTGGCGCACGGTAGCGTCCCAGATATGTTGTATCCTGTTCGAATCACTCGAATGTGGTAGCTATCAACGTGAATTCGCTATTGTGCTCCTCAAACTATTGTATCACGATTCTGGTCTTGTGATATGGATATTTCTCCTCATGCAGGAAGGGATGCAGCTAGTCCTCAATAAGGTTCACATAGTCCACAGCGGTCATGATGTTTTCGATTTCTTCTACAGGTCCCATGGAAGCCCTGGTGAACGTCACCTACAGTATAATACTGCCTTCCGTCGGCCTGCTGCCACGGCTCGGTCCACGTTTCAAAAAGCTATTCGTCTAGGTAGCGGCATATCCAGACGCAACGTCCACCTTTTACAACAAGAAACTCGATTCATTCGCCAGGGAAGACGTTCTCCCTGATTCGCGGTCCCATATCGACGATCCCAGGCCTACTGCACCAGTCATTGACAATCTTGTTCGGCCAACAAGGGAGCTCTTACGTATTTTCGGCTGCAGAGTCCCATGTTCAATCTGTACATCGAAGAAGCATTGGCGGAGGCAGAAGAAAAGGTACAGAAGTGAGATCAACATTCAAGGTGAAAGCATATCACTACGAAGATTCTCTAGTGAAATTGCTATCCTCGGAGAACGTGACTAAAAATTATAGTACCTGGATAGAATGAACATCCTAATGAGTACAGAATGCGGGATGAGGAGTTGTAGAAATGGATTAGCAGTAAACTTTATGTCAAAATTAATGACCAGGAAGTGAATGAAGTTCAAAAATAGTTCAAATGGCTCTGAGAACTATGGGACTTAACATCTGCTGTCATCAGTCCCCTAGAACTTAGAACTACTTAAACGTAACTAACCTAAGGACATCACACACATTCATGCCCGAGGCAAATTCCAACCTGCGACCGTAGCAGTCGTGCGGTTCCAGACTGAAGCGCCTAGAACCATTCGGCCACACCGGCCGCCGAATGAAGTTCAAAAATGGTTCAAATGGCTCTGACCACTATGGGACTTAACATCGAAGGTGATCAGTCCCCTAGAACTTAGAACTACTTAAACCTAACTAACGTAAGGACATCACACACATCCATGCCCGAGGCAGGATTCGAACCTGCGACCGTAGCGGTCGCGCGGTTCGAGACTGTAGCGCCTGGAAGCGCTCGACCACTCCGGCCGGCCAAGTGAATGAAGTGTAGGAATGGGTCTGAGCACTATGGGATTTAACGAACTAAGGATGACATGAAAGACACGTTATCACAGGGAAAGAGGGCATTCCTACATAATAAGTCTACCCCTACCAAACATCAGCCTTAATTTGAGGGAAAATTTCCGATAGTGCACTTTTAGAACGCAGTGCTGTATGGAAGCAAATTACGGACCGTAGGAAAACCGGGGAAGAAGAGAATCGAAGCGTTTCAGTTGTGGTGCTGTAGAAGGATGCAGAAAATTAGATGGACTTATAAAATAACTGAGGACGTAGGACTCAAGCGCTACTCTGTACTTTTATATGAAGAGATTGACACAGGAACTCGTGACGGGCCGCATCAAACTAGTCAGAAAACTGATGACCTTTAAAAAAACAGTGTATAACGTGTATAAATTTTGTTTGAGATTTCTTCAAGCGTTCCGAAGTTGTGTTGTAACGTAAACACTTAAACGCCTACATCCACGTACAAAATCCCATTGAGTGAATGTACGGGCCCACATAATACGTTCAGTGTATCTGCGGCCACCTTATACCGAGTAGTGGCTCTTGCACCTTATATTAAGCAGATAACGTTTGCCAGTAAACGTGAGCGTTACATTATGCTAGGGCCTGCACCGATAAAACGCTTAGCCTCGGCCATGATTCGCAGTGGGGGAGTGCGAGCACGCGGTGTCACTGGCTGATCACACTTTACTAACTCAGAGTGCATTTGCCAAGTTGGCCACGCCCCTAACGCGCAAGGTGCCATCGACTGCCGGCCAAGTTTTGTGGCTCCTCCGGCACCCCGGCTGGGCCCCCGCTCCTCTCTCTACGGCCGTATCTGAAGGCCATCCACGATGGCCCGGTGTTTATGACGCTCTTACTGAAAATCACCGACCCCGCCCGCAACGCGAGAAAGACATTTTGACCCCCACGATTAGCGATGCTCAGCGGACCGAAACGAAAAAAAAAATGAAGACCGCACAGACGCCCAGGTAAGCGCTTTGGTCCTCGCCTTGTTCTACACTCCACCTCGAGGCAGGATCGCCGGGCATAACCATCAGTTTACCGTGCCTTCTGATTCGTGGCTAGCGGGTTCTGTATTTTTTCTCTTAACCTTAACTATTAGGACATCGTTTTATAGATTGTAAGAAAATAAATGTTCGCAGTAGGAGGCGATGAACTGATATGTAAACAGAGGTCTTTTGTACCACCTCACCTCCTCCCCCCTTCCCCTAGTTTTCAGAAGTGCATGGTGTCCGCAGCTCGTGGTCTATTGGCTAGCGTTGCTCCCTCTGGATCACGGGGTCCCGGGTTCGATTCCCAGCGGGTTGGGGATTTTCACTGCCCGGGGACTGAGCGTTTGTGTTGTCCTCAACATTTCGTCATCATCATCATTCGTGACTGTTGCTAGATTGGATTTAGTTAAAAATTGGACTGTGTAAAAATTGGGACTTCGTGCGGGCGCTGATAACCGCGCAGTTGAGCGCCCCCAAATTAAACATCATCATCAGAAGTGCGTGGTTCTGGGGGGAAACTTCGGTAATTCAACGAAATGCCACTTGGACGAAGGCGTAACCGTTGCGAAATATTTATCGAACTGCTTGCTCATCTCACCACAAAACTGGAGTATTTATGTGTATGAAGTATTGAATGTATTTAATTAGCATCTTTCCACTCATTGCCCCATTAGTGTGGAACAAGGTCCTGTGTGTGTGTGTGTGTGTGTGTGTGTGTGTGTGTGTGTGTGTGTGAGAGAGAGAGAGAGAGTGTGAGTGAGGGTAAGTAAGTGGGAAGCGGATGGATGGGAAATGATCATAGCTGTTGACACGAAATACGTTCTTCATGCTCTGCCATTAAGTCTTCAAGCACTACAGTGTCCATTTCTTTGTGTCTCCATTAATTGATCATCTGAGTCATGCAGTCCTCCTCTTGAAAATACTTGGCACATGAGATGAAATTCTTTTACTCAACTAAGCATCTCGGCGAAAAATTACTTGGTTTCAGTGATCGGATTATCTGCCGGATACGATGATCAGCCTTATCGATTATTGTGGTAAGTTCCTACGAGACCAAACTGCTGAGGCCATAGGTCCCCAGGCTTACACACTACTAAATCGAACATAAACTAACTTACGCTAAGGACAACACACACACGCACACATGCCCGAGTGAGGACTCCAACCTTCGACGGAAGGAACCGCGCAGCCTTATCGATGCTGTTTTTCATAGCAAATGCACCTCTGTGCCTTCTGGAGGCAATAAGAAAATAATGAAATAATATTAATTATAAAAATAAAGAGAATGTCTTTGAAAGAAGAAGATTTAAATAGACGGCAAATGAGTTTAGTTAAATACCGTCATAAGTTGTTTTATAAGACTAATTTGCAGCGAAGTGTTAGGACGCCATTACAGGATTGTAGTGAAAGCGTTGGATGCAGTTCAGTTATAGCATGATCTTCGTACTTGTCACACTAATCATGAAAAATGACCGTATGGTGTTGATGGCCGGAGTCCTCATCTGGGGAAGTTCGGCCGCCGAGTTGAAAGTCTTTTCTCAGTTGACGTCACATTGGGTGACTTGCGTGTCGATGATGAGGAAATAATTATGAGGACCACACAACATCCACTCCCCAAAGCGAAGTAAATTTCCGAGCCGACTAGAAATCGAACCCGGGCCTAATGAATGGCAGTCAGACGTGCTGACCACTCAGCTAGGGAGGCAGACTATATTAATCACACTTTTTGTATTGAAACTACACAAGGCGAAGGTAACTAGGCAGCTCACACCAGAGGTTGTCAGAAGCAGCAGTATCTATCCACAATGTCTAATATCTACTACATCGCCTTGAGGGAAGATGCTTTACAAACTATTACACTCGATCATCATAACTGTTACTTTTATATTCTTTTGCATCACGTGCTTCTTTGATAGTCCAGGAAGATGTATGGACAGTAGTGAACGCTTCGCTCTCATGAAATTCTGACATTTATTTGTCAAGCATTCTGGAGTCAGTAGTCCGAATTAGTCATAATAGGTGTAGGATCAAACGAGAAATAGCGCGATTGCCAGAAGTGTATTTATAGGCATTTAAAACGTTAGTAGATATACTCCCAAGAAATATTTCTGTGAAACACAGTTAGTGCGTCGCTTGTCCCAGAAGGTTCAGCATGTAGCGTCCCTTACCACTTTGCACTGTGTGATTACTTTTAAGCATAAAAGCTTTTAATTGTTATTTTCCATATGTCTCATCCTTTCGGCCTTTTTTCCGCTGTATGTTTAATGGCACTCCAGTTGTGTCGATGATCTGCATATCTTTCATCTTCCGATTTGCACAGAATATCAATTCCAACATTTTTACAACTTGACTTCTCGGTTATGTGCCCGCATCTCGTGGTCATGCGGTAGCGTTCTCGCTTCCCACGCCCGGGTTCCCGGGTTCGATTCCCGGCGGGGTCAGGGATTTTCTCCGCCTCGTGATGGCTGGGTGTTGTGTGATGTCCTTAGGTTAGTTAGGTTTAAGTAGTTCTAAGTTCTAGGGGACTGATGACCATAGATGTTAAGTCCCATAGTGCTCAGAGCCATTTGAACCATTTTTTTCTTCTCAGTTATGTAACAGAGCGAAGGTTAACATACAGAACTTGTTGACTCATTATCAGATGCAGAGGAGTCAAATGTTCGCTCAATAGGCTTTTCAAGGTTCCTCTAGCATACTGATTATCAGAATGTAAAGTAAAAGTATCGTTTCTCCAACCGTCGGTTGCAGAGCTCACCTTCTAATTTGATTGACACTGACAGAACACTAATCTTACTCGCTTATTTCAGACCTGACAGTGCCGAAACAGTATATCAAACTGCTTATATATAGGGTGAACATTAATAAAACCGACAAACTGCAGGGACATATTCCTGACTGGAAGTTGAGGAAAAAAGATCCAATGAATATACGTCCAGAAATGCATAGTTGCCGCGGGAGATGGCGCTGACAAATAACATTTCCTCGGATCACTTGTGTTCCATGTGGGTTGTAGAGTGTGTGATAGACGCAGCGTACGCAGAATGGTCCGGTATTCATGTCGGGAATAAGCCGAGAAGATGTTTGTGTATGGCCAAGCAGATGGAGACGGTCGAGAGGCAGCACCACAGCTATACCAAAATAAGTACCCTCACATACACCAACCACATCACACAGTATTTCAAGCCATTTTCGGGCGTTTGTGTGTTCATGGGTCTTTTCAGACAGACAAATGCGCAGGAAGGCGGCGGACTGAGCATGCACTGGATTTGGAGGAACACGAGCTCCAGGCAAGTGGCCGGCCAACATGGCGTAAGTGTAACTACGATTACGTGTATCCTCCACAACAGCTGCTACTAATCCTGTTACCTGCAATTCTATGGTGACCACTTTGAGTATCTTCTGTGACGTGGATGCGATGCAGCTCCGTACTTTATTCTGGGACGATTTGTTGTCGTCGAACGTACGCTGTCCATTTCCGACAAATGTCCTTAGGATCTTCTTTCCTTCATTTCTAGTCAGGAACCCGTCCTTCGCTGCAGTTTGTCAAAATGGTTCAAATGGCTCTGAGCACTATGGGACTTAACATCTGTGGTCATCAGTCCCCTAGAACTTAGAACTGCTTAAACCTAACTAACCTAAGGACACCACACACATCCATGCCCGAGGCAGGATTCGAACCTGCGACCGTAGCAGTCCCGCGGTTCCGGACTGAGCGCCTGAACCGCTAGACCACCGCGGCCGGCTGCAGTTTGTCGGTTTAGCTAATGTATACACTAAACTGTGTGTTTATCTCTTCGGATGTTACGTAATTCCTCTGCAATATTCAGAATTAACACATAAAACCATCTCCTTCATGTGTATACCTTTCGTTCTCTACATAGCAACTAGGCTTCGCTACTAATGACACTGCTGCTCCTAGCAGTAGAGCGAGCCGTTGGAGGTCAGGTCCCCATTACACAGCGAGCAAGCGAAACAAACTTAGCGGCACTTACACCCGCTAAGCCCTGTATTTGTTGCAATGTAGGCTCTGCATATCTCAACGGTTTGCACTTGTATCACAACTTCAGCCATGTTTGTATTGATTTCATCCTCATCGAACCATTCATTTCATGTGTGAAAATACACTACTGGCCATTAAAATTGCTACACCACGAAGATGACGTGCTACAGACGCGAAATTTAACCGACAAGAAGAAGATGCTGTAATATGCAAATGATTAGCTTTTCAGAGCATTCGCACAAGGTTGGCGCCGGTGGAGACACCTACAACGTGCTGACATGAGGAAAGTTTCCAACCGATTTCTCATACACAAACAGCAGTTGACCGGCGTTGCCTGGTGAGACGCTGATGTGATGCCTCGTGTAAGGAGGAGAAATGCGTACTGTTGTGGATTGGCAAGACAGCCAACCCACTATGAGAGGAAGCCGAAAGGCACACGTTTTAGCTCACGTAGGCTGGCGTGAGGTCTGAAACAGATCAAGGAAATGAGACTAACAAAAAACGTACGTAGCTGCTGGAATACTTAACTTTAATCCATAATTGGTGAACATCGCTCTTGACGGTACATGTTTTACAGCATCAATAGTAACTGGTAATGGCGCCTTGCTAGGTCGTAGCAAATGACGTAGCTGAAGGCTATGCTAACTATCGTCTCGGTAAATGAGAGCGTAATTTTTCAGTGAACCATCGCTAGCAAAGTCGGCTGTCCAACTGGGGCGAGTGCTACGAAGTCTCTCTAGACCTGCCGTGTGGCGGCGCTCGGTCTGCAATCACTGATAGTGGCGACACGCGGGTCCGACGTATACTAATGGACCGCGGCCGATTTAAAGGCTACCACCTAGCAAGTGTGGTGTCTGGCGGTGACACCACACGTGCCATCAAGTTTCCGACTTTGTTAAAGGTCGGAGTGTAGCCTGTCGCAATTGCGGATTATCGTATCGCGACATTGCTGCTCGCGTTGGTCGAGATTCAATGACTGTTAGCAGAATATGGAATCGGTGGGTTCAGGCGGGTCATACGGAACACCGTGCTGGATCCCAACGGCCTCGTATGACTAGTGGTCGAGATGACAGGCATCTTATCCGCATGGCTGAAACGGATCGTGCAGCCACGTCTCGATCCCTGAGTCAACAGATGGGGACGTTTGCAAGACAACAACCATCTGCACGAACAGTTCTACGACGTTTGCAGCAGCGTGGACTACCAGCTCGCAGACCATGGCTGCGGTTACCCTTGACGCTGCATCACAGACAGGAGCACCTCCGATGGTGTACTCAGCGAAGAACCTGGGTGCACGAATGGCAAAACTTCATTTTTTCGAATGAATTGAGGCTCTGTTTACAGCATCATGATGGTCGCATCCGCGTTTGGCGACATCGCGGTGAACGCACATTGGAAGCGTGTATTCGTCATCGCCATACTGGCGTATCACCCGGCGTGATGGTATGGGGTGCCATTGGTTACACGTCTCGGTCACCTCTTGTTCGCATTGACGTCACTTTGAACAGTGGACGTTACATTTCAGATGTGTTACGACCCGTGGCTCTACCCTTCATTCGATCCCTGCGAAACCCTACATTTCAGCAGAATAATGCACCACCGCATGTTGCAGGTCCTGTACGGTCCTTTCTGGATGGAGAAAATGTTCGACTGCTGCCCTGGCCAGCACATTCTCCAGATCTCGCACCAACTGAAAACGTCTGGTCAACGGCGGCTGAGCAACTGGCTCGCCACAATACGCCAGTCACTACGCTTGATGAACTATGGTATCATGTTGAAGCTGCATGGGCAGCTGTACCTGTACACGCCATCCAAACTCTGTTTGACTCAATGCCCAGGCGTATCAAGGCCGTTATTATGGCCAGGGGTGGTTGTTCTGGGTACTGATTTCTCAGGATCTATGCACCCAAATTGCATGAAATCACATGTCAGTTCTAGTATAATATATTTGTCCAATGAATACCCGTTTATCATCTGCATTTCTTGTTTGTGTAACAATTTTCATGGGCGGTAGTGTAGTTGATCAGGAAGAAAGAACAGAGATTGGTCTACTATAAATACTAGGTAATTAACACATGATGGATTGTATCCTGTAAGACTTAATACTTTTATTATCGGTTTCGCTTTCTACTGAGCTACACTTCTATCGGCGACATGCGTTGTTTCAGTCCTGGTCTGTCACGGACCCACAGGGCGCAATTTGTCGTCTCGGATACCCCGGCGTCTCCCTCGGGCGCAACAGCGGTGTACGTGTCCCAGAGCTCACAGTCGTGTCCGTCTCGTGACCCCCCGAATGACAAGGTGCTTTCTGCGCCGTGCCTGCTATTGTTCGCGGTGCGTTAGGCGTGTCCGCGGACTTGTTCTGCTCACGGAGACCTATCACGCCGCCCCTACAATGGGCGTCTCAGACAGAGATGTCGACATGAATCAGCGCTGTCTGTTGTAGGCAGGCGCTGAGGGCTCTATAAGAGCTGTGTATTTTCATCTACACGTTTCGTGCCGTGTAGTGTCTTATAACTCATTCAGAATCATTTTGAGCTTTTTATTTACAGAATAAACCTGAGAAAGCCGGTTTTGATAACCAATTCAGTAACTTTGGTGTTTTTTTCTTTCCTTTTTCGAAATAATTAATCTTAAATTTATCTATGTTGTATGGAATTTTTGAGGTCTTTGACTGTACTACAATATCTATAACTTCGTTTTCAGCTTCAGTCACTCTTTTTCATGAATTTCTATCTGGCCAATGCGTTTCGGTTGTATGCTACAATCATCAGGTGTTTTACATTTACACGTATATTAATTTTTACTTTAATATTCCTTTGAAGTGGAAATAGATTGATTTTGTCACTGAGACACGAAGCAAATATAAATCAGTGCACTTCAGAGTAGTCTATAATTAAAAGCTAATGTTGTGTACATCTAACTATAAAGCACCTAATGATGGGAGGTTACAGCAGAAATCCATTGTGTTAGTAAAAATCGATAAATAAAAGTGTCTGAATCTGAAAAAGAATGATTTTAAAAATACTTAAATATTATTTGCAATGATCTGAATTTGTGTGGCGGTGTAAAATTCAGACCCGGACACTCATTTGTCTGGTGCAACCAACTGAGCCTCTCTCATACACCAGAATTACAATGTATCCATTTCAAAAGACATGAGGTTTCCCATTCAAAACAGCTCATGAAACAAAAACACTTTTGCATAAGTGAAAAGGTTTCCCCAAAAAAGTAATTAGTAGTAAGTGCAGTCTAAGTCCCTGCTGCTTCCACAATTATCACCTCAGTTCTATCAGTATCTTTCAGCTCTTGTCTAAAAAAGGAGATATTGAAAGGTCCCCTTAGAAAAATTATTGAATTACTGTGCTGGTAAACCCCTTACGTTATTTGATTTTCAAACAGCTGAGCAAAACTGGACGTACTCAGACATTTCTCTCTTTACTTATTCTGATCATCACTAAACTGACACACAATATTTTTAGCGCAACGCAATCTGACTTTCAATAATCCCTACAAAAGAATGGCCCTGACTAATAATAACCTATCCCTATCATGAATCACTTACCTCACAAAAATCTTCGTTATTCGAACTACTGCAATACAGCGAGCGCCAATACTGCCAGCTAAATAAAGGATTCTAACTACTGAAGGCACTAACCACTGATAGGCATAGTTAGCAAATGAGAGATTTTGATAGAGAACAAACAATGTATTTACCTTAATAGTGTTCAAAAGTCAGAATATATATATCAGTTCGTGACATCCAGTCTTACAAATTTACTGTCTCTGATGGACACAGGTCCAGATCATCCGCTCTCAAAACTCCGCCATCTCTCTCCCCACATCCACCACTGCTGGCGGCTCACCTCCAACTGCGCAACGCTACGCGCTGTTAACAGCCAACTGCCCAACACTACAATAGCGACTATTCCAACAATGCCAACGAGCCACAGACTGCACACAGCACAGCCAGTGAGTTTCATACAGAGCGCTACGTGGCGTTACCAATATAAAAACCTAAACAGCCTACTTACAACATTATTGAATTTCTCATAGATTTATTATTATGGCTGACCCCTGGAAACTAGTACAATGTTCTGACTAAACTTTGGTGTAATAACGGAGAGCTTTTCTCGATTATCTGCCAGTCATGATTTTTTGCAGTTTCTGTAACGCTATCTTACTATTCACTCATGGCAGGTATTAATGGAGGGTTTCTTCTTTTCCTATGATCGATGTTTTCTGCTTAGTCAAAGTGCTGCAGGTACCACACATTCCAGAACGCCTCGTATAAGCATTTCGTAATCAGTTTGTTTAAAGGAGAAAATGTATTGTCCCATTATCTTGCCGGCATAGTAGAGCCGACCAACTGATTTCCCAACGAACCCATTACACAACGGACGATTTTTACTGCTTGTTAGAAAACTGTCAAAATATGTTATCCGTTGTTGACAGCAGGCCGAAAATCTTAAGGTTCAGAAGTTTGCAGGTGGTAGAGAATACCGAACAGGCTTCTTTGAGATATGAAAGTAACAGTCCGAAATAAATATTTGTAGTGACTTAAGCTAAAATATGTCTCAATAGTAGCATGAGTTCATTTATCAGTACGACGATGCGACCCCTCTGGTCTGGATGCATGAACTGATTTGGCTGGGAAAGTTGTCATACAGCGGTTGCATCCCCTCCTGAGATAAGCTAGCCCGCAACTGTTGTAACTGGTCCTTAATATCCCGCGCACTGGTGCTGGGACGGAGATGACGTCCGAATTGGTACCCCACATATTCTATCAGGGGCCGATCTAGGGATCTTGCTGGTCGAGGGGTTACCTCACCAGCAAGCAGACACGTGGTTATGCGTGGACGAGCATTGGTCTGTTCAAAAATGGTGCCACGATATTGGGGCATGAGAGGTAACACATGAGGGCATAGAATGTCGGTAACGCTTCGAGTTGCAGCAGTACCACCAGACGTGACCTGAAATCATAGCCTATGGCTCCTCACATCGTGACGCCAGGAGTAATATTGACGTGCCAATCCAAAACATTGGAAGAACGGGATCTCTACCCAGATAGAAGACATACTGGCTGACGATGGACATCCAGAATAGTGCAAAATAGTGCGATTCGCCTCTGACCACAATGCGATTCCATTCATCAACAGTCCAAGCTTTCCTGTCACGGCACCACTCCAAACGCAGCCACCTGTGCTTTGGTGTTAACGAGAGCCTACGTATGGTGTGGTGATTCCTCAGTCTGGATGCTCCTACTCTCCGACCAGTTGTGCAGAATATACAAAATGCTACTTGTTCTCCGATAGCACGCTCAGATGTGAAGAGGTTATGTGCTTGGCGCATAATACATTGGTCTAATTTTGTGGGGGGTGAGGCGTGGTCGACCGGAACCTGACGACGAGTACGCGTGCCTTCAAGTTCGCACCCAGTCGAACATCAGGCCACTGTCACAGTGAATGCTCCAAAAACCTGGATACTGGGTGATTCGACAAGCTGGCCAAATGGAGACCTTTTTCAAACTCTCTCAGGTTCTATTAACGAAGTCTCAAACGAGCACGCTGCATCTCCGTGTCCTTGACAGTGCTCACTCTACATCTGACGCTCTTCAGATCCCTTATGGAACTACCTGCCTAGATACCAACATTAAAGACGACCAACAGTGACGCACTCTGGTGGCTGTTCTAACTGTGACAGAGAGTTGCAATTCTAATCCTTTACATACTCGTCTAAGCCGCATAGGATGAGTCACTAAGTATTGGCCGGCCGGGGTGGCCGAGCGGTTCTAGGCGCTACAGTCTGGAACCCCGCGACCGCTACGGCCGCAGGTTCGAATCCTGCCTCGGGCATGGATGTGTGTGATGTCCTTAGGTTAGTTAGGTTTGAGCAGTTCTAAGTTCTAGGGAACTGATGACCCCAGAAGTTAAGCTCCATAGTGCTCAGAGCCATTTGAACTAAGTATTGCCACCAAGAATAACTCCGAAAGTATGAAAGTAGCTGAAAAGTTTGTGGGACAAATGTTGCATGGGACAATGGGGGGCATAATATGACGTTGGTTTTTTGTTGCTAGGTGGGGTCGCGTCAGAGATATCAAGGTCAACTTTATTTTTTTAAATGGGATACTATAATTTGGTGCTTATTTTCTGATAGCGGCTATCGAGACGAATCAAATGATGTGTAACACTAAGGTCTTTGAAGGTCAACGAAGATAAAAAAGGTAGCATGAACGTTCATTTTCAGAAGATGTTCGAATTGATGACCATTGGTATCAATGCAGTGCTGCAATCTTCTTATCATGGATTGAGTGGTAATCCTTATCACTTCAGCACTTATCGAAGCACACGCTCTGACAATTCTCTCTCGTATATCGTGCAAATAGTAAATATTTGCCCAGTACAGCGTATCCATCTAAGGTGCCATTGACATGTAAACACAATTCTACGGTTTCGCAATACAACACTGATAGGTACGTTAAGACTAGTATCGTCGAATCAAGCGAGTGTGGATGATGTATTCCTTCGAAGAACAAGTCCATATGCTTCTCGTGTACGGAAAAGCCAACGAAATTCAGTGACAGCTATAGATTTATGCTCTGAAAGATATCCTCAGTGTACTCACCCTACCCCGGCATGTCGTACATTTAAATATGTGTATGATAAATTGGAAACAACTGGATCTTTAACGCATCGGAAACATACGCGGCAAAGGAAAGTTACTAATGAGGAAACGGAAATTGGTACTCTTGCCATTGTGGTTCGAGATCCTTGTGTTAGTTCGTGTCAAATCGTAAGGCATGAGCCAGAGTAGTTTTGTTCGTATTCTGCACCGCCATAAATGTCATCCTTACCATATCAGTCTCCACCAAGAATTAACTGGCACGGATGAGTCGCATTGAATTCTGCCGATGGGCTCAACTTCAGATTCAAAGGGATGACACATTTATTAATTTGATTTTATTTGCTGTCGAGGCTACAGTCAATAACCATGGAAATGTTAATTTGTATAACATGCATTAATGAGCAACTGAAAATCGTTGTTGGCTGTGGCAAGTTGCACACCAAAAACCATGGTCGGTGAATGTATGGTGTGGGATTCTGGAGGACAGAATTATAGGCCCCTATTTCATCGAAGGAAATGTTAATCGTACGAAGTACACCACATTCCTGCAAGGAACATTAGGTCTGTTATAGGAAGAAATACATTTAGGAACAAGGAACAGAATGTGGTATCAGCACGTTGGATGACCGGCACATTTTTGGCTGATGGCTAGAAATGAGTTGCAGAGACAATTTCCAAATCGATGGATTGGACGCGGAGAAGATGTGTCGTGGCCGGCTTGTTCACCAGACTTGACGCCTCTGGATTTTCTTTTGTGGGGATTCGTAAAAGACATTGTTTATAAAGACGTTCCAACTACACCTGAAGATATGAGGGAGAGAACTGTCAGAGCATGTGCTTCGATAAGTGCCGATGTGATATTGAATACCACTCAATCCATGATAAGAAGACTGCAGAATGCATTGATACCGGTGGTCATCACTTTGAACACCTTCTGGAAGTGGAAGTTCATGCCACGTTAGTGATCTTCGTTGACCTTCAAAGACCGTACTGTTACACAATACTGAATTCGTCTCGATAGCCGCTATCAGAAAATAAGTACCAAACTATAGCACCCAATTTAAAAAAACAAAGTTGACTTTCATATCCCTGAAGTTACGCCACCTAGCAACAAAAAACCGACGTCATATTATTGCCCAAGGTGACCCATGCAACTTTTGTCCCACAACGTTTCGTCTCCTATCATACTTTCGGAGTTATTCTTGGTGGTAATAGTTAGTGACTCACCCTGCATATTTGTGTGTGTGTGTGTGTGTGTGTGTGTGTGTGTGTGTGTGTGTGTGTGTGAAGTTACATTGACATCGGACAACGTCTTCTGGGTGCTTCACTGTTTCTGTGAAGCAGTATATTCTTTTTTTTTTATTGATTTAACCTCGCACATATTTTACTTTACACATTGCGGTAAACATGTTATAAGTTATTTCTAATAAACAGTGCAATATGTAGAAGTTACTATATTGCAGAAATAAACAATTTTTTACGGTTCTTTCATAAAAAGTACAGAAATAGCTACTGATTACAGGAACGGAGATGTAAACTACGAATGATAGCACCAATGGATGCGAGAGAAAGAAAATGGTAAAGGGAATGTGCTACAGCAAAATTAATGTAGATGGGGGAAAGCAAGTGCCCTGATGATTGAGAAGTGGAAAGAAAAAGGAAAGTAAGTGGGAACAGTTGAGAGCATTTGCTTTACTGCTTGACAGTAAACTGACCATCTTATGTCAATTCTTGGGGAAACGTTGTGAGAGTGACGTAAGGAAGTGTTGGAGCTTCTTCTTAAAAGCAACCGGGTGTTCCGGTTGTGCACAATGTGCAGGATAGTTTGCTCCAGCGGCAGACAGCAGAAACACGGAATGAGTTTGCAGATGTTAACGTTTTATGGAAGGACACAGCTATAATACTAGATAAATTAGAACTTGTATCTCGCTTATGACGGGAAGTCAGCTACATAATCTCTGATACGAGGTGCTTGGGTGCAATACCACCAAGGATCCAATGAAATAGACATACCGTGCTTTACTCAGGTCACTTGTCTGGGCGCAACCACCTAATCGACACGTAAGGGGCAGTCAAATCAAAACCGAAGAATCGCCACAACAGGACGATGCAATGGTTCCATTGTAAGGTATTCACCACGTGCGTTAAGATATTATCCCACTGGGGGACGAGACCATTAGTTCCTGTTTCGTAGAGCGTGCTCAGCCGCTGACGAATCCACAACGGCATCCGCTCTCGTTCTTCTTCTTTCGGTTGAATGCCGTTCTTCAAGCCGGCAAAGATGTGATGACGCGGTGAAAGACACTGGCTGTACGAAAGATGTTGGAGCGTTCCTCAGGAATATCGCTGAAGCGTAGCCTTCATGCGATTGGCAATGTGGGAGCGGGCGTTATCATGCAATAGGATAAAGAATTTTGGACATTTGTGGTAAGGTCTTACGGGACCAAACTGCTGACGTCATCGGTCTCCAAGCCTACACAGTACTTAATCAAACTTACGCTATGGACAACACACATATACTCATGCTCGAGGGAGGACTCGAACCTCCGACGGGGGGGAGCCGCACGGACCGTGTCAAGGCGCTTCAGACCGCGCGGCAGTGGGATAATTCCGTCCGACAGCATTCTTGGGTTTTTGCCTTCGTGGTGCGTAAATGTTCCTGCAAAGTGTCCTCATGTTTCTGCGCATTGATTGTGGCTCCACACTGGAGGAAATCGACGAGCGCGGTTCTAGGCGCTACAGGCAGGTTCGAATCCTGCCTCGGGCATGGATGTGTGTGATGTCCTTATGTTAGTTAGGTTTAAGTAGTTCTACGTTCTAGGGGACTGATGATCAAAGAAGTTAAGTCCCATAGTGCTCAGAGCCAATTGAACTGTTTTTGAACTCGACGAGCAGAGTAAGCATACTTTAGCACGATAACGTCCGCCCCCACATTGCTGGATGAAGGCTACGCTTCGGTGATTTTGTTGGGAAACACTGCAACATCCTCCGTACAACCTGGAATATCGACCTTGTGATTTTCACTCTTTGGTGACCTGAAGAGAGGAATGCTTCGAGTTCTGTTTCAGTCGGACGAGAAAGTGCGAGAGCGGGTGCGGTTGTGGATCCATCAGCTGCCCACTTGCTCTACGAAACAGGAATTGATCGTCCTGTCTCCCAGCGGGATAAACGTCTTAACGCTTGTAGTGATTACATTTGAATGGAACCATTCCATGGTCCCGTTGTGGCGGGTGTTCAGTTTTCATTTGACTGCCGAATGTTGCCGACATAACAGACACAAGAATTAATGGTTAGTTCTGGCAGTTTAGAGATGTGACTACTCCTGCCTTTGTGGATTACATAGAGATGCTGCAGTTCGGTAGAACGACTCATTGCACAAGTTTACGTTTCCTGTTTTGTGAAATCATGTGCCAATTGTTTTTGCGGGCCTAAAGCTAAGCGGAAGTCTTCCCCGACGTGGCAACAGTGCACTATCTGATCAAAATCATCTGGACACTTCTGTGTGATGCAGAACTGACCGCTGCATGGTGCGAGGGACAGACCTCGCAGTACAAAAGAAGGTGGGGAGTATTGTGTTGTCAGTAGAAAAGCAGCAAAACCAGAATAGGTCGGTCAAGAAAGCTCAATGACTTCGTTGACTGGTCATTGGATGTCACCTGAGTGACAAATCCCTCAGGGACATTTGACCCATCAAAAGCTGCCTAAGGTGGCTGTTGGTGATGTGATTGTGAAGTGGAAACGCGAAGGAACAACCGCAACTAAACCAAGATCACCCAGACCTCATCTACTGACGGATAGGGACCGTCGAGTACTGCGGAAGGCGACTGTAAAAAGTCAGCGGAAGACCTAGCAGCAATTCAGCTGGCACAGTGGCCGTACACAGTGAGTTAAAGCGAACGGCGTACAGTTGTCGAGTAGCCACACATTTGTGAGGTCAGTGCTAAGCAATGCTTGGTGTAAGAGCGACGTCACTGCACAGTGGCTGACTGGATGTGAGAGATCTGATGCTACGAATCACGCTACAACCTACCTGTATGGCAATCAGATGGAGCTTCTTGGGACTTAGGAATGCCTGGAGAACATTACCCGCCGTAATCTGTTCAAATGGATCAAATAGTTCTGAGCACTAGGGACTTAACATCTGAGGTCATCAGTCCCCAAGCACTTAGAACTACTTGAACCTAACCAACCTAAGGACATCACACACATCCATGCCCGAGGCAGGATTCGAACCTGCGACCGTAGCGATCGCGCAGTTCTAGACTGAAGCGCCTAGAACCGCTCGGCCACTCCGGCCGGCGCCGTTATCTATAGCGCCAGTAGTGGCGTACAGCGAAGTTCGGAGGAGGTGGTATTACGGTACGGGTGTGTGTTCCCCGGTTAGGGTGTAGTCCCCTTATTATGTTTAAGAAAACGCTGATAGCGGAAGGTTACGAACACATTGTGTAACGGCTGCAGTAGAGGAACAAAATGGTTCAAATGGCTCTGAGCTCTATGGGACTTAAGTTCTGAGGTCATCAGTCCCCTAGCACTACAACTACTTAAAGCTAACTAAAGACATCACACACATCCATGGCCGAGGCAGGATTCGAACCTGCGACTGTAGCGGTCGCGCAGGTCCAGACTGTAGCGCCTAGAACCGGTCGGCCACTCCGGCCGGCCGTAGAGGAACAGTTCGGAGGCTATGATTGTTTGCATCAGCATGACAATGCACCCTGCCATAAAGAAGTATTTATGAGGCGATGGTTTGTGGACAATCACATACAAGAAATGTACTGGGCTGCCCAGAGTGCTGATCTATACCCATTTGAGTCCGAAGGTAGCCTTCGCCCCGGACCCTAGCGTCCAACATCACTAACTTCTTTGCTTTTGGCTCTTGAGGAAGAATGGGCTGCCGTTCCTCCACAGACATACAGTTACCTCGTTGAAACTGTCCCCTGCAGAGACGACGCCGCTGTCAAGGCGAAGGATGGACTCAACATGTTAATGTTCACTAACACATGTACATTTAGTGTATTTTATGCCCACATACGCACGCAAATAGGACGTATACCTCACCGCATGCATCAGCGATCTATTACAATGTGTAAAGAAACTGCAGGCTTAAGATATGTGCTTGAAAATGAGCCACGGTTGAAACTGACCAATTGCAAGGACAATAAAAAGAATACAGCCTACTTGGGCCATGCTTCCATTCTCAAAACACGTTGAGGCTGTGAACACCCACAAGAAAATGGTCATTCAGGGCTACACTCAGCGTTTCACTGTCTTCTAGTGCGGCATTGGAATACGGTCGAGATGTCCGCAGTGGCCGCGGACCGCATGGCAGCAGGTGGAGAGCAGCAGCAGAGACGCGGGTGTCGACGACCCGCAGCGGCACGTGAGCGACGTGTCGCGCCTGCCGGAATGAAACGGGGCCGGCTGTGCCCCGTGTAAAGGGGCGACGCCCTGGCGCAGCGCCGTGCGCACGATCCCATCTCTGGCCGCCGTACCCGCTGCACTCCTCCACCTGAGGCACAGAGCGCGCCTTACGCCGGAGGCGATGGCAGCTACGATTTGCAGCGCGCCCTCTACCCTCCGCCGCATCCGGTCGTCTTCTGATGTATGAGTATTCCCTACAAAAAATGTTTAAAAAATCTGTAGAGCTGGCGATGTAATTCCTCTGAACATGCCGCTCTGTTCACAAATCCGAGGTCGACTGCAAATTCTCGACCTACATATAATACATTGTTTCGGACAAACTAGCGAAAAAATGCTCTCTTCATCTCAGAGTAGCATTTCCAACCTACGTCGTCAATTATCGGCTGGATGTATTCCAATCTCTTTCTCTACAGTTCTTACCTTCGACAGGTCCCTCTAGTATCGTGGAAGCCATTTCCTGATGTCTTCACAGATGTCCTAACATCCTGCCCTTTCTTCTTGTCTGTCTTTTCCATGTACTCTTTCCTCTACATTCCTGCGCAGAACCTCCTCATTCTTATCTTATCAGTCCACCTAATTTTCAACAATCGCCTGTAGCACCACATCATAAGTGCTTCGATTCTCTTCTGTTCCCTTTTTTCAACAGTCCATGTTTCACTACCATACAATGCTGTGTTACAAACGTACATTCTCAGAAATTTCTTCTTCAAATTAAGGCCTATGTTTGATACTAGCAGATTTCTCTTGGCCAGGAATGCCCTTTTCCTCAGTTCTTGTCTGTTTTTTACGTACACCTTGGTATGTCCGTCATGGGTTATTTTGCTACCTAGGTAGCAAAACTCCTTGACTTTATCTGCTTCGTGATAATCAATCCTGATGTTAAGTTTCACGCTGTACTCATTTCTGCTACTTCTCATTACTTTCGTCTTTCTTAGATTTACTCTCAATCCATATGCTGTACTTATTAGACTGTTCATTCCATTCAGCAGATCACGCAAGTCTTCCATCACAGCACTTCGTTCTTGGACTTCCATTCTTATTATTCTCTCTTGGCTCCTGTACATATTGCATATTATCCGTCTCTCCCTATAGCTTACCCCTATTTTTCTCAGAATTTCGAAGGTCTTACTCATTTTACAATGTCGAACGCTTTTCCCAGATCGACCAATCCTACGAGTGTATCTTGATTTCTCTTTTGTCGTGCTTCCATTGTCAACGTCAACGTCAGAACTGCCTCTCTGGTGACTTTGCCTTTCCTAAAGTCAAACTGATCGTCATCTAAAACATACTCAGCTTTCTTTTCTATTCTTCTGTATACTATTCTTCTCAGAGATTGCATGTATGAGGTGTTAAGCTGATTGTGCGATAGTTCTCACACTTGTCAGTTCTTGCTGTCTTCGGAATTGTGTGGATGGTATTTTTCCGAAAGACAGATGGTATACCGTCATACCCATATATCCTACACACCAACTGAATAGTCGTTTTGTTGCCACTTCCCCCAATGATTTTAGAAATTCTGACATAATGTTATCTATTCTTTCTGCCTTATTTCTTCTTAGGCCTTCCAAAGCTCTTTTAAATTCCGGTTCTAATATTGGATCCCCTATCTCTTCTATATCGACTCCTTTTCCTTTTTCTATCATATCAGACAAGTTTTTCCCCTCATAGAGGCCTTCACTGTACTGTTTCATCCTATCTGCTCTCTGCTCTGCATTTAACAATGGAATTCCCACTGAACTTTTAATGTTATCACCTTTGCTTTTAATTTTACTAGAGATTGTTTTGCTTTTATTTATCCTGAGTCAATACTTCTGACTATCATTTCCTTTTCGATCTTTTCACATTTTTTCATGCAGCCATTTCACCTTTGATTCCCTGCACTTCTTATTTGTTTCATTCCTAAGCGACTTGTATTTTTGTATTCCTTAAATTCCCTGAACAGTTTTGTACTTCCTTCTTTCGTCGATCAGCTGAAGTATATTTGTTTTACCCACAGATTCTTCGCTGTTATCTTCTTTATACCCACCTTTTTCTTTCCAACTTTTGTGATTACCCTTTTTAGAGGTGTCCATTCCTCTTCAACTAAACTGGGTACCGAGCTACGCCTTATAATGTCTACAGCCTTAGAGAACTTCAAGTGAAACTCTTCATTCCTTCGTACTTCCGTGTCCCACTTCTTTGCATACTGGTTCTTCCTGACTAGTCTCTTAAACTTCAGCCTACTCTCCATCACTATTAAATGGTAATCTGAGTCCATACTTCTGCTGGGTACACCTTACAATCCAGTATCTGATTTCGGAGTTCACGCCTCACCATAATGTATTCTAACTGAAATTCTCCCTTATCTTCCAGTCTTTCCCAAGTATTCCTCCTCCTCTTGCGATTCTTGAACAGAGTATTCACTATTAATAGCCGATATTTGTTGGAGAGCTCAATTAGTCTTTCACTTCTCTCATTCCAAATACCGAGCCCATATTCTCCCATATTCTTTTTTTTCTACTCTTTCCCTTACAACCGCATCCCAGTTCCCCATAACTATTAGATTTTCATCTTCCTTTACGTACTGAATTTCCCATTCAGTATCCTCATGTGCTTACTCTATCACATCAGCTTGCGATGTCGTCATGTATACCTGATCTATCGTTGTCGGTGTTGGTTTGCTATCGATTCTGATGAGAACAAACCTACCACTGAATTGTTCACAGTAACTCACTCTCTGCCCTACCTTCCTATTCATAATTAATCCTACTTCCATTATACCATTTTCTGCTGCTGTTGATATTACCCTATACTCATCTAATCAGAAATCCTTGTCTTCTTTACATTGCACTTCACTGACCCCCAATATATCTGGACTGAGTATCAGCATGTTCCTTTTCAAATTTTTTGGCTTCCCTACCACCTTCAAACTTTTGATATTCCACGCCCCGACGTTATCCTTTCGTTGATTATTCAATCTTTTTCTCTTGGTCATCTCCCACTTGGAAGTCCCCTCCTGAAGATCTGAATGAGGGAATAGACCAGAATCTTTTTTCCACTGGGGATGTCATCATGACAGTTTTTCAGTTACAGGCTGTACTTCGGATTCACATTACTGCAGTGGTTTCCATTGCCTTCTGCTTCTAATGCCATTTATAATTGCTGATTCTCCCACCTTTAGGGACAGTTTGCCACAAAGGCAAGAGCGTGTCCTGAACCTCTCTCTGCTCCTCCGCCCTCTTTTACAAGGCCGTTGGAAGAATTAGGGTTACTTCTTATGCCGGAAGTCTTCGACCGCCAATGCTGATGATTTGCATTCAAAATTGAAGCGGCGGTGGGGTTAAAACCTGGAACCGAGGACGTTTCGATTAGTAATGAAAGACGCTACCCTAGACCACAAGAGAACAAAAATGCGAATATGCTCCTGTTTAAAAGAGTCTGAATTAAAAGTGAGGTACCAGCTACCTCATTCTATCATCCTCAGCACCTTTTTTTCCAAAATTACGGCGTAGGAATATATATCCTGCTCTTTTGACATGCAACTCACCTCTCCCCCACAAGTTCCTCTAACTTTAACTCGCTCATACCCCCTAGTCCATCGCTGTAAATTGCTCGTTCCCATCCACTCCCACTTGCCCATTCTCATTCACTCATTCAGACCAACTCATTACTTCTTTGAGTCACTCTGTCACTGCCTCCCGTGTCACAGCTGCAGTCTCCTCCGTTCCGCTCTACTACTATGTTCTCCTCTAACTGTCACCGTCTCCCTCTTGCTCTCTCTTAGTGCTGTTGTCTTATTCATTCGTTCCAACGGCTCCTTTCTCATTGTGAACATTTATCTCTTCCTCGTTGCCTTTGTCATAGACTCTAGCTCTCATAATCATTAGCTCTCACTCACATACACTTTCACCTTTTCTGTATTCCTCTCCCAGAGACCCTGTCTCCTTCACTCTTTTCCTAACATTGTTCTGTCACTGCCAACTACCTTCCATTGCCGTTATGTCCCACTCTTTCACTCACACTGCCATTGTCTCCTTCACTCTGACAACCACTGTCTACGATCGTTCAGTATTTCTTATTCTTCTGTCTCTCCCCCACTGTCACTGTCTCCTTCTCTCTCGGTATAAAAAGGCGCTTGCCAAAGTATCAACTGGTTCTTGTTCTGGGCTGTAGAAGTCGTGATGGTGGAGCCGTACTTCTAGAGGTCAGGGCGGCATGCATTTCTCCAGCCTGGGCGTCGTTGCAACAGGACGGTGAAACCAACTGGATGTCCAGCATCCAGTCATAAATGACACAGACACGTTTATTCCAAGTGAAACGTACAACCATCACAGTGTTGGTTCAAATGGCTCTGAGCACTATGGGACTCAACTGCTGTGGTCATAAGTCCCCTAGAACTTAGAACTACTTAAACCTAACTAACCTAAGGACATCACACACATCCATGCCGGAGGCAGGATTCGAACCTGCGACCGTAGCGGTCGTGCGGTTCCAGACTGTAGCGCCTTTAACCGCTCGGCCACTCCGGCCGGCCCATCACAGTGTTGCCAAGCGGTTAGAGTCAGGAATCGGGCCGGGATAGCGTTGAATGTTCTGATCTCAGCGAGCAGTCTCGGAGGCACGGGTGGCCCTGGTGTGAGCAGCCATAGCAGTGCGACCGCATCAGCAGAGTGGCGGCGAGGAACTGCCATGTCAGGGCATCAGTCTGGCGGCATGCAGCTGAGCCGGCCGTCGACAGGACGCCCACACTTGCTGTTGTTGGACGCGTTTCAGTGCGAGGCGCGAAGGTGCGCAGAGTCGAACTTGGGATTCCAGTAATGATGGCATCATCAGTGTGAAGACAGCCAAGGAGTGTGATTGCATAGGGTGATGAGCAGCAACAGCGGTCGCCAGACAGAGCGTTGAGTAGCATAAGTCTGTTCACACAGGGTGATGATGCCTCTGCAGCTAGGTGGCCTGGCATGAACTGCGTACCCTCAAGTAGGCACTCTGAATGGAGGTCGGCCAGCATGTGGCTCTTAGGCTGGAAGGCACCATGTAAGCAGCAGTTGGACAGGCGTAGCTGTTCGACCCACAGCTAGTAGTGTAGAGAAGAGACAGCTTGATGATCCATTTCCCCTCGTAGTTCCCCCTGTTTCTGAAACAGCATTCCTTTTCTTCCCGCAAGTCACATCAGAACCGAGGCGCGACGTGTAATTGATGGCCAGTCGTGACATCACCACCTCAGTGTCGCAATCTTTCTGCTGTGTGAGCGGTATACCACATGTGCCATGATAGTGTAGCAGCTTCGAGTTTCAGGAGGCCTGGGTGGTGACTTCTGGATTATCAACAAAGCACATACTGGTTCATCTCCCTGCGGTTTCTTGCGACACCATGCTGTGACGCATTTCTGCTAAGTCTGCCATGGGACACGTCCAATAGGCTAAGCGAAGCCTTGCGCTGTAGGGCGATATTTCAGATCACATCCGCAGCTGACAAGTCATCCTGAATCTCAGTTATTCATAGACCTCACGCTTATACTTACTGCAGCCCCATTCTTTGGAAGCGTAGATCTTCCTGCGACCAGGGAATTTAAATTTGGCAGAGGACTCAGTCACAGCAGCCCTTTGACTGTCACTTCCCCTCAAACTCATTACTGGCTGTCCAATTCTTACTTTATACATCAGTACCCTGAGGTTTCCTAAAAACACTACACTTTCCAGTAAGGAGACTATGAATAATGAGGAAAGGATGAAGCCACTTTTGAATTTGAAATGGGTCTTTAGCATAGTTTTTGACCTTGAACTTATTTGCAAATTTCCTACCAGCTTCAACTGCTTCTCAGGACAGTTGTTCATTTCCACACGCAGTCTGAAGTCTTCAGCCCTTCCTTTTTCTTTCCCATGTCAGATATTCTGATTTTTAGATCAGGAACATCTTTTCAGACGTTTGACTTTGGATACGGATTGTTATGAACAATAGCATTTCGATCGTCACCGATCATCTTGATCACCGACAGTCATGCGTCCCCACAGATGAGAAATAACGATAATGAAATTGTGGACAAACAAGTGGGGTTGTGATCCAGCATACTTTCTCCTGTAAGACCAGTGCCTTATCATTGTGCCACATCACGCTAACACTGAGCCAGGGAGCAACAATGAAATCGGCCCTATTACACAGAAACTGCCAATGGTGTGTATGCATTGAATAAAACACTATAGCTAAAGGACACTGCCTAACAAAAAAAGTGCGACACCCATAAAATATGGTCAAATGTTAATGCAACTTAGTACACATATACACCATCGGCAGGTACGCTATGTGTATTGGCTGAAAATGACTTACAAATTCGTGGCGTCGTAAATGCTGGAATTCAATATGGTGTTGCCCCACCCTCAGCCTTGGTGACAGCTTCTACTCTCGCAGGCATACGTTCAGTCAGGTGCTGGAAGGTTTCTTGGGGAATGGCAGCCCATTCCTGCACTGAGGAGAGATATCGATGTCGGTCGGTGAGGCCTGGCACGAAGTCGACATTCCAAAACATCCCGAAGGTGTTCTATAGGATTCAGGTCAGGAGTCTGTGTAGGCCAGTCCATTAGAGGCATGTTATTCTCGTGTAACCACTCCGCCACAGGCAGTGTATTATGAACAGGTGCTCGATCGTGTTGAGAGATACAATCGCCATCCCTGAACTGCCCTTCAACAGGGGGAAGCAAAAAGGTGCTTAAAACATCAATGTAGGCCTGTGCTGTGATAGTGACACGCAAAACAACAAGGAGTGCAAGCCCCATCCGTGAAAAACGTGACCACACTATAACACCACCGCCTCCGAATTTTACTCTTGTCACAACACACGCTGGCAAATGACGTTCACCGGGCATTCACCATACCCACACCCTGCCATCGGATCGCCACATTGTGTACCGCGATTAGTCACTCCACACAGCGTTTTTCCACTGTTCAATCGTCTAACGTTTAGGCTCCTTATACTAAACGAGGCGTCGTTTGGCATTTACCGGCGTGATCTTTGGTATATGAGCAGCTGCTCGAGCATGAAATCCAAGTTTCCTCACCTTCCGCCTAAATGTCATAGTACTTGCAGTGGATCCTGATGCAGTACGGAATTCCTGTGTGATGGTCTGGATAGATGTGTGCCTATTACAGATTACGACTCTCTTCAACTGTCGGCGGCGGTGGTCTAGCGGTTCTAGGCGCTCAGTCCGGAACCGCGAGACTGCTACGGTCGCAGGTTCGTATCCGGCCTCGGGCATGGATGTGTGTGATGTCCTTAGGTTAGTTAGGTTTAAGTAGTTCTAAGTTCTAGGGGACTGATGACCACAGATGTTAAATCCCATAGTGCTCAGAGCCATTTGAACCATTTTTTGAACTGTCGGCGGTATCTGTCAATCAACAGACGAGGTCGGCCTGTACGCTTTTGTTCTTTACGTGTCCCCTCAAGTTTCCAATTCACTATCACATCGAAAACAGTGGACCTAAGTATGTATAGGAGTGTAGAAATCTCGCTTACAGACGTATGACACAAGTGACACCCAATCACCTGACCACGTTCGATGTCCGTGAGTTCCTCGGAGCGCCCCATTCTTCTCTAAAAAATGGTTCAAATGGCTCTGAGCACTATGGGACTCAACTGCTGAGGTCATTAGTCCCCTAGAGCTTAGAACTAGTTAAACCTAACTAACCTAAAGACATCACAAACATCCATGCCCGAGGCAGGATTCGAACCTGCGACCGTAGCGGTCCTGCGGTTCCAGACTGCAGCGCCTTTAACCACACGGCCACTTCGGCCGGCCCATTCTTCTCTCTCACGACGTCTAATGACTACTGAGGTCGCTGATATGGAGTACCTGGTATTAGGTGGCAGCACAATGCACCTAATATGAAAAACTTATTTTCTGGGGGTTGTCCGGATACTTTTGATAATATAGTGTATGTAAGTGATCAGTGTTTTAATTCTCTGTGACAGGTAGGATGGCCACCAGAGGGCAGTAGTTCTGTTTGTGTTTAGTATTCTTACCAGGACTGGTAGGATATATAAGGGGCATGAACAGGAGTCAAACTCTCATCAGTCTGGAGGACACGGAGATGACGCGTAGTTGTGTGGCACAGATATATCAGCACCTCACAGAGCTTGAAAAGGCTGTCATTGTTAGTCTCCATTTGGCCAGATATTTGAGTCGTCCAATATGCGGATTTGTAGAGCATTAGAATGCGACACTGGCCCTACGTTGGACTGCAAGAAAAAATAAGGGCAGGTATACTCGTCGTCAAAATTTCAGAAGATCGCCGTACTGTGAACCAAGCACTTCGTGACACCAGCACCTGCCAACCGAAAACAAATAACGGAGTCGCTGCAACATTCTGTCTCATCCTGCGCCATTACTCAGAGACCAGTAGGACCTGGACTAGGGAATTACTGTCCCATGGGTAGGCCGCCGTTAAGATCACAACAAAGACGACTGCGTCTGGAGTGGCTCCTTCACCAGGAAGCACTGACTGTCGATGAATGGTGTCGCATTGTTATCAGTGATGAATACCGGTTCTGCTCCCCCTCGAATGACCGTCGCCGGCGAGTGTCGCGGCGACCTGAGGGGAGACACCACTATTCTGATGTTTTGGAGTGCGGTGTTAGTGAAACCTGGTAGTCAAGGGAAGACAGTATTCGGCTACGATTGTGGACGGGGACGTAATCAGTTACTATTGGTTGCCTTTTACAGTTACACACAATTTATTTTCAACCAGTAATTCCAGACTCAACAATAAATAAAAATACCACCCGTTATTAATGAAGGAATAAACAACTGTGTAAATAATAGTGTTTTCAGTGAGTTACAATTTAGCAAATAACCATTAAATATGGATACAGCAGATAATATTTTGAAAGCAAGCCACTGTGATCTGGGCAGAAGGCCTTACACTCCAGGAATGGCAAGAAATTAAAAATTATTTAAAACTCGCAGCAACTTACAAATAACAGGTATTGAAATATTAAAGGCAAGCGGCCACAAACAAAGCAGAAAGCATGAGACGCCAGGAATGGCAAGTAAATAAGGTTTTAAAGGCTTACTGCGTAAATACACTCCTGGAAATGGAAAAAAGAACACATTGACACCGGTGTGTCAGACCCACCATACTTGCTCCGGACACTGCGAGAGGGCTGTACAAGCAATGATCACACGCACGGCACAGCGGACACACCAGGAACCGCGGTGTTGGCCGTCGAATGGCGCTAGCTGCGCAGCATTTGTGCACCGCCGCCGTCAGTGCCAGGCAGTTTGCCGTGGCATACGGAGCTCCATCGCAGTCTTTAACACTGGTAGCATGCCGCGACAGCGTGGACGTGAACCGCATGTGCAGTTGACGGACTTTGAGCGAGGGCGTATAGTGGGCATGCGGGAGGCCGGGTGGACGTACCGCCGAATTGCTCAACACGTGGGGCGTGAGGTCTCCACAGTACACCGATGTTGTCGCCAGTGGTCGGCGGAAGGTGCACGTGCCCGTCGACCTGGGTCCGGACTGCAGCGACGCACGGATGCACGCCAAGACCGTAGGATCCTACGCAGTGCCGTAGGGGACCGCACCGCCACTTCCCAGCAAATTAGGGACACTGTTGCTCCTGGGGTATCGGCGAGGACCATTCGCAACCGTCTCCATGAAGCTGGGCCACGGTCCCCCACACCGTTAGGCCGTCTTCCGCTCACGCCCCAACATCGTGCAGCCCGCCTCCAGTGGTGTCGCGACAGGCGTGAATGGAGGGACGAATGGAGACGTGTCGTCTTCAGCGATGAGAGTCGCTTCTGCCTTGGTGCCAATGATGGTCGTATGCGTGTTTGGCGCCGTGGAGGTGAGCGCCACAATCAGGACTGCATACGACCGAGGCACACAGGGCCAACACCCGGCATCATGGTGTGGGGAGCGATCTCCTACACTGGCCGTACACCACAGGTGATCGTCGAGGGGACACTGAATAGTGCACGGTACGTCCAAACCGTCATCGAACCCATCGTTCTTCCATTCCTAGACCGGCAAGGGAACTTGCTGTTCCAACAGGACAATGCACGTCCGCATGTATCCCGTGCCACCCAACGTGCTCTAGAAGGTGTAAGTCAACTACCCTGGCCAGCAAGATCTCCGGATCTGTCCCCCATTGAGCATGTTTGGGACTGGATGAAGCGTCGTCTCACGCGGTCTGCACGTCCAGCACGAACGCTGGTCCAACTGAGGCGCCAGGTGGAAATGGCATGGCAAGCCGTTCCACAGGACTACATCCAGCATCTCTACGATCGTCTCCATGGGAGAATAGCAGCCTGCATTCCTGCGAAAGGTGGATATACACTGTACTAGTGCCGACATTGTGCACGCTCTGTTGCCTGTGTCTATGTGCCAGTGGTTCTGTCAGTGTGATCATGTGATGTATCTGACCCCAGGAATGTGTCAATAAAGTTTCCCCTTCCTGGGACAATGAATTCACGGTGTTCTAATTTCAAAGTGTACAAATAGCAAATTAGAATTTTAAGGCAAGTGACCACAATCACGGCTGAAGGCCTTACAGGCCAGGAACGGCAATAATATAAAAAATTTAGAAACCTGCTGTAAAACAGCAAATACAACAGCAAAGGTTAATAAAACAAAGCAAGCAACTGATCACCAAACGGGTGAAATAAGATGGTGGTCAACTTTGTAAGACAACCCTTAAAATCCACTGAACATTACACTGCCAGATTTATTCCAGAAGGCGACCAAAACTATTAACTAGAGATATATAACCTTTAATTTAGGCATTACAAGGTATTGTAATAAATAATTCAATAATAAAACACAAGGACCAGTGCATAAGTTCCTTAAAGTGTACTGAAGCATATTATACCCGCACAAGGTGTGGGCTCAACGAGCGTTACACTGAACTACTGGCCATCAGACCTCCTTTTAGAACACACATGTCTTACAAGAACCAAGGGACTTCAGGAATCGACCTCTGAGAAGGTGCAGCAACAAACACTTCCGCGAGCGATAGGCAGCCAAGAGTTGCATTCACTTCACAAATAGTAACTCAGATTAGTGGCAGTCTAACGAATGAGTAATGATAATCTTGCTGAAGCTACCTGGCGTCCGATAAACCAAATGCAACGATGGAACAATACGCCAAAGCCGGAAACGGCGGTATGCACTACATCCCCAGAATACTGTGTTTAGAGCGCCCGGAACGAGACAGGAATCACTACCACGAGAGTAGAAGAATCACCAACCGACTTACAATAGAGAAAGCTGTCAAAACTACACGCCTTACCAGAGAGTAGCGGCAAGGCGAGGAAACGAACACTGCCGTTACATAGACTCACCCCCAGGGCAGCGACCACCAGGCAAGAGAAATTGCCGCTGGTTGAACTTAACAAACTGTAACAAGTTGAACGCAGTAAATAGTAACAAGAAGTCGAGGAAAGCCAATCAGATCCGCCTTCCCCAGCCACTCCACTCCCTGCTCTTCGTCTCTGTGACACTGCGAGCAGCAACTCGAACCCAAGTCACTGGAGAATCGCGAGATTTCGCATTGGTGGAGGTTTCTCTACTTGGGTTGAAAAGCACTCATCTGGAAGCTTGCTGGATCCGGTTTACGGCTAGGTCGTGCACCCTCGTGACCACAGCCCTTCCATCCGGCAGTCCACGCGTGCCGCCAGCGGTCCCGGCGTGTTCTGGCACTGCGCGGACCTGGCTCCTCCTGAGTCCCCAACCGAACTGGCGCACTCACACACACGACCCGGAAAAACAACGACATCGCCCCAAAGATAGGGCAACGGTTACTACATATCGGTAACCGCCGCTGCTGCCACTAGCGGACAGGCAACGCTTACGAAACCGAGTGGCGCCAGTCAACACCAAAAAAAGACAAACAACAGCAACCATGCCAACTAAACGATACCGTCAGGCCGCCAACAGAGGGCGGAAACCTACAAACAGCCCCAACGCGATCTGCAGTACGGCTCAGTTACTTTTAGCATCATGGTATGGGGGGCGATCGGCTATGACTTCAGGTGACAGTTGGTAGTGATCGAACGAATACTGATGGTACAACGGTACGTCACGGACGTCCTGTGTCTTTATGTTGCACCGCTCATACGACAGTATCATAGTACCAGTTTTCAACCGGGCAATGCTCGCCCGCACATAGCACGTGCCCTCATAAACTGTCTGTGTGGTGCTGAGGTACTCTCACGATCCCCAGATCTGTTCCCGACAGAACATGTGTGGCACCATTTCGGACGTCAACTGCGCCTCAGTGCCAGTATCCAGTATATCAAGGACCAGCTACTACAGTTGTTGGCCGTCTTACCTCAGGAGAGGACACAACGGCGTTGCGACACCATTCCCGGCAGTATCAGTACCTGCACCCAGGCCACAATATGTGCAACGTCATACTGATAAGTCGGCTAATACTTTCACGTTGTTTGTGAATTTGAGTCAGTTTTTCGATCAGTTAAAGAAAATCACATACCGTCTCAAGTAGTGTAGTTTCAGTCTATGTTGATTCGCCGTGCTTACAGGACTGCGGCCGGTCAGATATTTACCACAGAAAAAGCACCAAACAGCCGTATGGTTTCAGCAGCTATTTTATTTGGACGACCAATTTCGGCATCTCATTAGTGCCGTCTTCGGGACATTGTGCGCTGCATTTTATTTCATTTCATCCGTCCCTTCTGTATGCTTCACTTTTTTTCTGGCAGTGTACTTCTTCGTTACAACAGGTATCAGTCTCCAGAACATCCTCCAGTACCTCGAAATCCTTTAACAAACCTTACATGGTGATTATAAACCCGTCGCCTCAAATAGCATGATATTCACCGTTATATCTTTGCAGTCAAGTAGTACGAGGGTCACTCCAAAAGAAATTCACACAATTTTTTTAAAACTCATCTTTTATTCCACATGTTTCAAAGTTTTACAGTGTGTAGATACATCCTTTAGTGACAATATTTTCATTTCTCCGCATAATTCCATCCCTCTCAACTGCCTTACGCCATCTTGGAACCAGCGCCTGTATACCCGCACGGTAAATTCCGGACCAACCTGTTGCAGGCACTGTTTAGCATGCGTGCACAAGGGAGTCATCATCTTCAAACCGTGTCCCACGAAGAGAGTCTTTCAGTTTCCAAGAGATGATAATCACATGGAGCCAGGTCAGGACCGTAAGGCGGGTGTTTCAGTGTTGTCCATCCGAGTTTGGTGATCGCTTCCATGGTTTTTTGACTGACATATGGCCGTGCATTGTCGTGCAACAGCAAAACATCCTGCTTTTGCCGATGTGATCGAACACGACTCAGTCGAGCTTGAATTTCTACAGTGTCGTCACATATGCATCAGAATTTATGGTGGTTCCACTTGGCATTATGTCCACAAGCAAGAGTCCTTCGGAATCGAAAAACACCGTAGCCATAACTTTTCCAGCAGAAGGTGTGGTTTCGATTTTTTTTCCCTTGGGTGAATTTGCATGATGCCACTCCATTGACTGCCTGTTCGCCTCTGGTGAAAAATGATAGAGCCCTGTTTCATCACCTGTCACAATTCTTCCAAGAAATTCATCTCCACCATTCTCGTACTGTTCCAAAAGTTCGCTGCATACCGTTTTTCTTGTTTCTTTGTGAGCCACTGTCAACATTCTGGGAACCAACCTGGCACAAACCTTTTTTAACGCCAACACTTTCAGTATTCTGCAAACTCTTCCTTCCCCTATCCCAACGTAGCGTGACAATTCGTTCAATGTGATGCGTTTGTCAGCAGTCACCAATTCGTTAACTCTCTGCACATTGTCTGGAGTGTGTGCAGTACGAGGCCTGCGGCTGCGAGGACAATCCTCAATATTGCCGTGTCCGCTTTCATCACGTAACTTGCTTGCCCACCGACTAACTGTACTGCGATCGACAGCAGCATCTCCATACACCTTTTTCAACCTCTTGTGGATGTTTCCCACTGTCTCGTCTTCACAGCACAGGAGTTCTATGATAGAACGTTGCTTCTGACGAACGTCAAGTGTAGCAGCCATCTTGAAGACACGCTGTGACGGCGCCACTCACGGGAACAGATTGAACTAAGTTTGAAAACAAGTGGGAAGGATGTATCTTCACACTGTAAAACTTTCACACATGCAGAATGAAAACTGTATTTTTACAAAAATAGTGTGGTTTGTTTTGGAGTGACTCTCGTATATTACATAAAATGTACCAAACACTATTGATCTTCGTTCTGTATTGACAGTGTGGTTCCAACATTTCGTGTGGATATTATGCCATAGGTTAAATATCGCTGTGTAAGCTGTTTTGTAGGACTTTATGATATATGAGAATGATGTTAGGATTGAAACAGTTTGTAAGAATGAAGTATTTATTATGAGCTCTTGGCAGTGAACTAGAACGTTTTTTTTTAAATATTTACGAGCCGTTTGGCACCGCCTTCAAAAAATTAGATTCGTAACAAAAATCAGAACGAAATATCTCTTACCTCGGTTATTCCAGCACATAAAATCGTTTTTGCAAAACGCTTCTTCGTGTCTTTGACGGTTGTGACTTGTGTGATTCACCCTTTAGATTGCTGAAATCTTTTTGTTCTGCAGTAGCACAAACAAAACAGATCTGGCCATGACCTGGGACTCGAGTAGAATTTGTAATGTCCCGGAAGCCTCCGCGCCTTCCACTGCCTGTGCCTCTCGTTTAGACCGGCAAGAGCCGCTGCAGCCGCCGTGTGGTGCAGGGACGCGTGCCTCCCAGGGGCACACCGGCGCCGCGGGACACTCTAAATGCAAATGCGTGCGCCTTGGCGCGCGGTAATCAATTTGATTATCCCTGCAAACGACTGCTGCAGGACATATATCTTTTATAGGCAGTAAACATCGCGCGGCCGTCAGGCAGACTGTACTTTGTGCCGCCTACATGTGGTCGGAGCAGTAATCTGGGAGTCCTGACAGGAGATGCAGCACATACAATTAGGCTGACGAAATGTAGTCCATTCATATGCGTTGTGTTCAAGTCAACGACGTTTAATGTATACTAGAATAATTTCAGTCGCAGAAGCTTTACATATCTTTGCGAAATTTTCTAGTGATGGTGTTTTGTTGTGTTAAGGAAACACTGGTCGTTAAAGTTCATTACCGTTACTAACTGTAAGATAATTGCACTCGAGTGCAGTATTTTGGAATTAATAACAATTTAAGTGATTGCATGGGCCAGGTGTAGGAATTTAATTCGAGTGAGTTCGAATCATTTATTATCACAAGGTGTTGTATTTGAAAATCAGCTTTAGAATTTTAGACAAGCTTTCAAAGTGCTGTTACAAAACAATTAAAGTCATTCAGTCAGCACTATTAAAATAATAATATTTGATCATTGTATCAATGAAAATCTGTCGGGGTAATTTTTCTCGGTTTATCACTTGTGCCTGCGGCAAGAGGATCCTGCCTGCTCTTCATCACTGATTTCGTTCAAATTTATGGCTTATGCAGGTCTCCGCTAGAAACTAAAAAAGGGGAGGGGAGAATGGACTTATAAATGGCCAGTCGTTTAGAAGAAATAGCATTCTTGGCGTGCGTCGGGCGAGGCATGAGCCCTTTTATGTGAGTGCTGTTTCCAGCCCAATTGAAGGAGTAAAGAACGGTAGTCCGAGAGTCGTGGTGTCGAGTCCTTAGGGGGAGCTTTTTATATATTTTTAATTTTTGAGTTACTTACACTTCCATAAAAATAGTGATATATACTGTATTCATCAAAATTTTCATAAAAGGCATGAAAAGGGAAGTCAAAGGAAAATTTAGGATTGCAAATAAGTTTCCAGGAAGGGACTGCAATACGCGTACGCGAGCTTCGTTTACAAAATTAGATGTTTTTATTGTTTCACAGTTGATGATTTAGGCCTGCAAGTTGTAGGGTAATATTCATAGTAAAAACAGGGGAAGTAGTAATTTTCTCCTTATCTTACACACGTTATAAACGCATCAGTTTTACAACTACGACGTGTTTTAAAATGTCTATAGAAAAATGGACATGGTTTACATTCATTGTACAGTATGGTAGCAAATCAACCGTCAATTCAAAAAATATTGGCGAGGATGTGTAGTATACACAGTCGAATATAAATTGATATCGCCTTCTCGGGATGTGATTTCTTTTTCTCTCCCGACGAGATAAGATGAATTTCGAAGTTTCGGACCAAGTTCTTTACCTGACGACTAAAAATAACTTAGCAACATGGCACTAGCAGGTCTCAATTGGGAGGAATCACTTTAATATCGCACGATGGCAAGCCTTCTTCATCTTGAAAAATCTCGTCGCGTAATTGTCGATTTGTTTGTCCTACCCACGACTCAGTTAACAGAATAAATTTGTCCTTCTGCACGTAGAGCTTCGTAATGTAAGCAAAATATTTTTTGTATTAGGCTGTTTTAAGTTCTTCAGAGGTACACTTGCATAGACTGTCGGCAATAACTTTTGGAAAGGGTTGCAACATATAGCGTTGTATACGAGTGGGTTACTTTATTCACATCCTGTTGTTTCACGAAAGCTACTTTTACCTCTCGATGGTCCAGAATTCGGTTATAAGTCGGTTGGTACGAGCAACCTGGAAAGAGAACATATGGATGTAAATATTTTATCACAGATGAAGTTAAAAAGACTATTTACATTGACGTCGACGAATGTAAATTCTCGACTTACATGGAAAAGTCTCTGGTTCGAGACCTGGTTTTCATCTGACAGGAAGTGTCAAGCTAATAGATGTTAAAAACTGCTCTAATATCTCGTATTTATTAACTTCAAAAGTTAAATTTTCCGGATTTATTTTACGCTTACCAATCATATTCATACTCTAATTCTTTTGTTCTCTTCTTCCTGTAGTTTAATGTATTTCAACGTGTAGCTTACTCAACATATCGAAATGGGTATACAGCAAATTTTATCAACATTTAAAATTTTTGCTCCTGAGTTTTGTTCGCAGGGCCTTTGAAACAGGAGTTCTTCTTGAAAGGGGCAGGTCACCTTTGAGTTCTTTATCGATGGACGCACAGTGACACTGATGCAGATGGTGGCTGAGAACTGTGTGTCACCGCCTCTCGTCGCCATTTGGCGATGAAGTCTTCTTCAAGGGCCAATATACGGACCAGCCATCCTCATAGAATGTGTGCGCTGGTGACGCGACTTCGAAACGAGCGCAGACTTGTCGATACTAACATGAACAAAATGCGAATCTATTATAAGAAATACAACTACCTGTTGTTTTTAAAATGTATATAGGAATAGGATAGTATTCTTTTCGTAAAAGCCAAGAAAGAGCGGCGATCTACATCATAGCATATTTCCCAGAGTAAATTTGATATTTAAAATTTTGTATTTCCATGTCGATATTTCGCTATTGGAAGTTACGAATTTATTTAATAATGCTCTTAGTTACTTGCTTGTATCGAATCTGTAGAGAGAGAGAGAGAACAGTTAAAGCTATAAATTAGCGTGAGTGACCAACGCACTATGAGTGTCAAATTTAACACAGTCGTTCCTTTTGTACAGTTTGACATCGACGATCCTTGTCCCGTTAACATTACGTCTAAAACGTTTTCGGGCATTTACATCTACATCGCATACTTTGCGATCGAAAATAAGTATCGAGAGTTCTTTTCGTAGGAGCTGGCAATCAGAATGTGTAGAATCTTGTGTTACATATCGACCGGAAAAGCAATTAGGTTACAAACCGCAGAAAGCGATGGTTGTAGCAACTACGGTAGGCAACACCTAGCCAATAAAGGAACCACTATTGTAGATGCCGTAGCTGTATGTGTTGCATTGCCTTTCTTGGCTTCCGGAAGACAAAGTCCGCAGCTCGTTGTCTCACGGAAGCGTTCTCGCTTCCCGAGCACGGGGTCCCGGGTTCGATTCCCGGCGGGGTCAGGGATTTTCTCTGCCTCGTGATGACTGGGTGTTGTGTGACGTCCTTAGGTTAGTTAGGTTTAAGTAGTTCTAAGTTCTAGGGGACTGATGACCATAGATGTTAAGTCCCATAGTGCTCAGAGCCATTTGAACCGGAAGACATCCAGGGCAGTTCTGTCTTACAGTAAACTAGATACGAGCTTACTTAGTATCGCACAAGATGGTGCCTGGATTCAGTACTCCCTAGCAGATAGGATTTGATGTGTTGTTTTAAAAGGGACAAAATCGACAGAAATAAAGAAAATTTGGATAGTACAACAAGGGCCGCCACTGTGATTAAGAAACACGAATGATCTAGTACACGTCAGAATCTCCTTGAACCAGTTCGCTGACGATGCAGTTGTCTATGAGAAGACAGAAACGCCAGACGACTGTGGCGGATTGAAGGAAAACATGAAGAGGATCAATTATTGTTGCAGAGATTGGCCGCTGACCCTGAATGCAAGTCAATGTTAAGTACTACGCATAATAGGCAAAGATATGCTTTGCAATTCGATTGCACTATTGGCGATAAGTAACAAGTAACGGTAATTACACTACAAAACCTCGGAGTAACTGTTCGGAGCGAAGTGAAATGAAATGGTCACATAAAAATAGTTGTACGAACGGCAGATGCCGGGCTGGATTCAACGGAAGAATCTTAAGGAAATGTAATTCACCTAGGAAAGAAGTGACTTACGAAACATTCTTAAATACTCGAAGTCAGGGATCCTTATTATGTTGGACTGATAAAAGAGAAGATCCAACGAAAAACGCCGCTTTTCGTCACGGGATCGTTCAGTCGTTGCAAGAACGATTGGGAGATGATCAACAAACTCCACTCCCAGACGCCACAAGAGAAGTGTTGCTCATCAGGACGGGCAGCATTAGTGTTGACATTCCTTAGCACACGTTGCTAGCAGAGTCGGGTGATATAACACTTCCTTCCACACACACGCCTCGCGAATCCATGCCAACGAGAGGAAATTAGAGAACACACGGACCTTCACTAACTGTCAGAATAAAATATTTGCTTTAATCTATAGACACACTTCAGATTTTTCAAAAGACTACCAGTTTTGGTATCAGGTACCCTCGTCAGGTCATCCTAAGACGAAAAACATCACACTGCATAGTTAAAACATGTTTTAGAAAAGATTTCAATACAGAATTTGTATGCCACAGCACGGTAAAATGGAAACCACGACATAGCCGTATAGATCGGTGTTGTGGTGTTTTGTGGTGCGATGCTGACCTGATATTACGGCCCATCAATGCAGCCTCTTATGATTTGCATGTTGCTTAAGGCTATCAGGGCCGTGCGGGTTAGTGAGCTGCGACCCGGAGTGGAGCAAGTGTGATGCTACGCCACTGAGAGCCCCACGCACATATGAACGCTGCTGGAACAAAGAGAAAACTGGAAAGGAGACCAAAGGTCGTCAACTAAGAGTTATGCAGTAAGATTTATCCACACTGCACCACTATTCGCTCTTATTATGCCAAGTCTACTTGATTATAAGTACTCATGTTCTGCTCGACGTTTTACACTGAGGTGAGAAAAGTCATGGAATACTTCCTAATATCGTATCGGACCTCCTTTTGCCCAGCTTAGAGTGGCATCTCGATTCGTCATGGACTCAGGAAGTTGTTGGAAATCTCTCGCAGAAATATTGAGCCATGCTGGCGCTATAGCCGTTCATAATTACGAATGTGTTATCGGTGCAAGATTTTGTGCAAAAACTGGCCTCTCTATTGTCTCCCATAAACGTTAGATGCGTTTCATGTCGGATGATCCGGGTGGCCAGATAATTCGCTCGAATGGTCCAGAATGTTCTTCAAATCAGCCTCTAACAATTGTGGCACCGTCACATTGTACATTACCATCCATAAAAATTCCACTGTTTGGGAACATGAAGTCCATGAATGGCTGCAGATCGTCTGCCGAACATAAGCATTTCCACTCAATGTTCGGTTCAGTTGGACGAACATCATTATGGAGCCGCCATCAACTTACACAGTGACTTGTTGACAACCTGGGTCCATGGCTTCGTGGGGTCTGTGCCACACTCGAACGCTGCCATCATCTCTTACCAAGTGAAATCGGGACTCATCCTACCAGACCATCGTTTTGCAGTCGTATAGAACCCAACAGATATCATCACGAGCCCAGGAGAGGCGCTGCAGGCGATGTCGTGCTGTTAGCAATTTCACCGCATTGTGCTAATGGACACGTTCTTCGTGATTTCTGCGGTTATTTCACACAGTGTTGTTTGTCTGTTAGCACTGACAACTCTGTGCAAACGCTGCTGCTCCCGTTCGTTAAGTGAAGGCCGTCGGCCACTGTGTTGCCCGTCGTGAGAGGTAATGCCTGGAATTTGGTATTCTTGGCTCAATCTTGAAACTGTGGATCTTGGAGTATTGAATTCCCTAACTATTTTTGAAATGGAATGTCCCATGGGTCTAGCGCCAACTACCATTCCGCGTTCAAAGACTGTTAATTTCCGTCTTGCGGATGTAATCACGTCGGAAAAGTTTTCACATGGCTCACCCGAGTACAAGCTCCGTCAATGAACTGCACTTTTACCTCTTGTATGTGCGATACTATCACCATTTGTATGCGTGCTTATCGCTATCCCATGACTTGTGTCACCTCGCACCGTATAAAAAAGTAGATAGAAATATAGCAACGGAGATGTATTATCCCTCTGATGTTTTGCTACAACGAGTATTGTTTCATTCGTTATATTTTGTTATTTATCTTCTTAAAGTGGAAATATATTACACGATTTTTATTTTCAGATACCTTTTATGTTGTGACTCTTAAACTTCCAGTATCGATTTGCATCTATTTACACCATAGGATTGACCTTTTTTTTAAATATATGTTATACCTAGCGAGGATGGATAAAAATATAGAAACACCAAAAGCACAATATATAACCATGCACAATACGGCCTAGGAGAAGCTTTCGCAATCAACACAGTTTCCAGTCGTGATTAACTGGATAACTACAGGTCTTGTGTGGTTTCCAAGGGAATCTCATACCATTCTTCTTGCTAAATAGTGTCAAGTTCAGGTAAGGATGATGGAAGTGGGTAGCGATCACGCATCCTCCTCTCCAAAACACGCCACAAATCTTTAATAATGTAAGATCTAGAGACCGTGGCGGCTAGCTGAGATGTGACAATTCATTCTCTGGCTCACAAAACCAGTCCTGCACGATGCGAGCTTGGTCCAAATGGCTCTGACCACTATGGGACTTAACATCTGTGGTCATCAGTCCCCTAGAACTTAGAACTAATTAAACCTAACTAACCTAAGGACATCACACACATCCATGACCGAGGCAGGATTCGAACCTGCGACCGTAGCAGTCGCGCGGCTCCGCGAGACCGCGAGACCAACGCGGCCGGCACGATGCGAGCTGTGCGAACAGTGGTCCTGACGTCTTGGAACACAACGTCACCAAGAGGAACCACGGGATGGAATCTGTTGTTGTTGTGGTCTTCAGTCCTGAGACTGGTTTGATGCAGTTCTCCATGTTACTCTATCCTGTGCAAGCTTCTTCATCTCCCAGTACCTAATGCAACCTACATCCTGTATCTGTTTAGTGTATTCATCTCTTGGTCTCCCTCTACGATTTTTACCCTCCACGCTGCCCTCCAATACCAAATTGGTGATCCCTTGGGGCCTGAGAATATGTCCTACCAACCGGTCCATTCTTCTAGTCAAAGTGTGCCACAAATTTCTCTTCTCCCCAATTCTATTCAATAGCTCCTCATTAGTTATGTGATCTACCCATCTAATCTTCAGCATTCTTTTGTAGCGCCACGTTTGGAAAGCTTCTATTCGCTTCTTGTCCAAACTAGTTATTTTCCATGTTTCACTTCCATAAGTGGCTACACTCCATACAAATACCTTCAGAAACGACTTCCTGGCACTTACATCTATACTCGATGTTAACAAATTTCACTTGTTCAGAAACGCTTTCCTTGCCATTGCCAGTCTACATTTTATATCCTCTCTACTTCGACCATCATCAGTTATTTTGCTCCCCAAATAACAAAACTCCTTTACTACTTTAAGTGTCTCATATCCTAATCTAATTCACGCAGCATCATCCGATTTAATTCGACTACATTCCATTATCCTCGTTTTGCTTTTGTTGATGTTCATCTTATATCCTCCTTTCAATACACTGTCCATTCCGTTCAACTGCTCTTCCAAGTCCTTTGCTGTCTCTGACAGAATTACAATGTCATCGGCGAACCTCAAAGTTTTTATTTCTTCTCCATGGATTTTAATACCTACTCCGAATTTTTCTTTTGTTTCCTTCACTGCTTGCTCAATATACAGATTGAATAACATCGGGGAGAGGCCACAACCCTGTCACACTCCCTTCCCAACCACTGCTTCCCTTTCATGTCCCTCGATTCTTATAACTGCCATCTGGTTGCTGTACAAATTGTAAATAGCCCTTCACTCCATGTATTTTACCCCTGCCACCTTCAGAATTTGAAAGAGAGTATTCCAGTCAACATTGTCAAAAGCTTTCCGTAAGTCTAAAATTCTAGAAACGTAGGTTTGCCTTTCCCTAATCTAGCTTCTAAGATAAGTCCTAGGGTCAGTATTGCCTCACGTGTTCCAGTATTTCTACGAAATCCAAACTGATCTTCCCCCGTGGTCGGCTTCTACCAGTTTTTCCATTCGTCTGTAAGGAATTCGCGTTAGTATTTTGCAGCCGTCACCTATCAAACTGATTATTCGGTAATTTTCACATCTGTCAGCACTTGCTTTCTTTGGGATTGGAATTATTATATTCTTCTTGAAGTCTGAGGGTATTTCGCCTGTCTCGTACATCTTGCTCACCAGATGGTAGAGTTTTGTCAGAACTGGCTCTCCCAAGGCCGTCAGTAGTTCTGATGGAATGTTGTCTACTCCCGGGCCCTTGTTTCGACTTTCAGTGCTCTATTAAACTCTTCACGCAGTATCGTATTTCCCATTTCACCTTCATCTACATCCTCTTCCATTTCCATAATATTGTCCTCAAGTACATCGTCCTTGTATAGACCCTCTGTATACTCCTTCCACCTTTCTGCTTTCCCTTCTTTGCTTAGAACTGGGTTTCCATCTGAGCCCTTGAGATTCAAACAAGTGGTTCTCTTTTCTCCAAAGGTCTCTTTAATTTTCCTGTAGGCAGTATCTGCCTTACCCCTAGTGAGATAAGCCTCTACATCCTTACATTTGTTCTCTAGCCATCCCTGCTTAGCCATTTTGCACTTTCTGTCAATCTCATTTTTGAGACGTTTGTATTCCTTTTTGCCTGCTTCATTTACTGCATCTTTATATTTTCTCCTTTCATCAATTAAATTCAATATTTCTTCTGTTACCCAAGGATTTCTACTGGCCCTCGTCGTTTTACCTACACTCCTGGAAATTGAAATAAGAACACCGTGAATTCATTGTCCCAGGAAGGGGAAACTTTATTGACACATTCCTGGGGTCAGATACATCACATGATCACACTGACAGAACCACAGGCACATAGACACAGCCAACAGAGCATGCACAATGTCGGCACTAGTACAGTGTATATCCACCTTTCGCAGCAATCCAGGCTGCTATTCTCCCATGGAGACGATCGTAGAGATGCTGGATGTAGTCCTGTGGAACGGCTTGCCATGCCATTTCCACCTGGCGCCTCAGTTGGACCAGCGTTCGTGCTGGACGTGCAGACCGCGTGAGACGACGCTTCATCCAGTCCCAAACATGCTCAATGGGGGACAGATCCGGATATCTTGCTGGCCAGGGTAGTTGACTTACACCTTCTAGAGCACGTTGGGTGGCACGGGATACATGCGGACGTGCATTGTCCTGTTGGAACAGCAAGTTCCCTTGCCGGTCTAGGAATGGTAGAACGATGGGTTCGATGACGGTTTGGATGTACCGTGCACTATTCAGTGTCCCCTCGACGATCACCAGTGGTGTACGGCCAGTGTAGGAGATCGCTCCCCACACCATGATGCCGGGTGTTGGCCCTGTGTGCCTCGGTCGTATGCAGTCCTGATTGTGGCGCTCACCTGCACGGCGCCAAACACGCATACGACCATCATTGGCACCAAGGCAGAAGCGACTCTCATCGCTGAAGACGACACGTCTCCATTCGTCCCTCCATTCACGCCTGTCGCGACACCACTGGAGGCGGGCTGCACGATGTTGGGGCGTGAGCGGAAGACGGCCTAACGGTGTGCGGGACCGTAGCCCAGCTTCATGGAGACGGTTGCGAATGGTCCTCGCCGATACCCCAGGAGCAACAGTGTCCCTAATTTGCTGGGAAGTGGCGGTGCGGTCCCCTACGGCACTGCGTAGGATCCTACGGTCTTGGCGTGCATCCGTGCGTCGCTGCGGTCCGGTCCCAGGTCGACGGGCACGTGCACCTTCCGCCGACCACTGGCGACAACATCGATGTACTGTGGAGACCTCACGCCCCACGTGTTGAGCAATTCGGCGGTACGTCCATCCGGCCTCCCGCATGCCCACTATACGCCCTCGCTCAAAGTCCGTCAACTGCACATACGGTTCACGTCCACGCTGTCGCGGCATGCTACCAGTGTTAAAGACTGCGATGGAGCTCCGTATGCCACCGCAAACTGGCTGACACTGACGGCGGCGGTGCACAAATGCTGCGCAGCTAGCGCCATTCGACGGCCAACACCGCAGTTCCTGGTGTGTCCGCTGTGCCGTGCGTGTGATCATTGCTTGTACAGCCCTCTCGCAGTGTCCGGAGCAAGTATGGTGGGTCTGACACACCGGTGTCAATGTGTTCTTTTTTCCATTTCCAGGAGTGTATTTGATCCTCTGCTGCCTTCACTACTTCATCTCTCAAAGCTACCCATTCTTCTTGTACTGTATTTCTTTCCCCCATTCCTGTCAATTGTTCCCTTATGCTCTCCCTGAAACTCTGTAGAACCTCTGGCCCAGTCAGTTTATCCAGGACCCATCTCCTTAAATTCCCACCTTTTTGAAGTTTCTTCAGTTTTAATCTACAGTTCATAACAAATAGATTGTGGTCAGAGTCCACATCTGCCCCTGGAAATGTCTTACCATTTAAAACCTGGTTCCTAAATCTCTGTCTTACCATTATATAATCTATCTGAAACCTGTCAGTATCTTCAGGCTTCTTCCATGTATACAGCCTTCTTTAATGACTCTTGAACCAAGTGTTAGCTATGATTAAGTTGTGCTCTGTGCAAAATTCTACCAGGCGGCTTCCTCTTTCATTTCTTAGCCCCAATCCATATTCACCTACTACGTTTCCTTCTCTCCACTTTCCTACTACCGAATTCCAGTCACCCATGACTATTAAATTTTCGTCTCCCTTCGCTATCTGAGTAATTTCTATTATTTCATAATACATTTCTTCAATTTCTTCGTCGTCTGCAGAGCTAGTTGGCATATAAACTTGTACTACTGTAATAGGCATGGGCGTCGTGCCTATCTTGGCCACAATAAGGCGTTCACTATGCTTTTTGCAGTAGTTTACCCGCACTCCTATTTTTTCATTCATTATTAAACCGACTCCTGCATTACCCCTGTTTGAATTTGTATTTATAACCTTGTATTCGCTTGACCAAAAGTCTTGTTCCTCCTACCAGAAAACTTCACTAATTCCTACTATATCTATCTTTAACCTATCCATTTCCCCTTTTAAATTTTCTAAACTGCCTGCTCGATTAAGGGATCTGACATTCCACGCTCCGATCCGTAGAACGCCAGTTTTCTTTCTCCTGATAACGACGTCCTCCTGAGTAGTCCCCGCCCGGAGATCCGAATGGGGGATTATTTTACCTCCAGAATATTTTACCCAAGAGGACGCCATCATCATTTAACCATACAGTAAAGCTGCATGTCCTCGGGAAAAATTACGGCTGTAGTTTCCCCTTGCTTTTAGCCGTTCGCAGTACCCATACAGTAAGGCCGTTTGGGTTAGTGTTACAAGGCCAGATCAGTCAATGATCCAGACTGTTGCCCCTTCAACCACTGAAAAGGCTGCTGCCCCTCTTCAGGAACCACACGTTTGTCTGGCCACTCAACAGATACCCCTTCGTTGTGGTTGCACCTACGGTACGGCCATCTGTATCGCTGAGGCACGCAAGCCTCCCCACCAACGGCAAGGTCCATGGTTCTTGGGGAGAGGGGATGGAATCTATCAGCAAAAATTGTCACATAATCCTTCGCAGCAACGTGACCTCGCACAGTATCCTGGTGCCCATGGAATACCACGAAATGACCAAATCATCACCGAACCACCACCGTGCATTAATCTTAACACCAAGCAGACTGCACCATAGGCTTGCGACGGCGAATCTCAGACGTAAATTCAGCGAGAAGTTGGAAACGGGGTGAAACAAGACTCAATCAACCAAATGGCTTCCTTCCACTGCTCCATAGTCCAGGTGTGGTTTCAGCACCACCTTTTCCTGTTACCAGCATTTGCATCACTCATGTGTGGTTTTGGAATTCCAGATGGCCCGCAATTCGCAGCTTAGGACTTTCCATTCGCAATTTTTATTCCTACAGTGACTTTTTCAGCTGTTATACTCTTATTTTTCGTCACAGTCTTCTTCTATGACCATCCGTCTCAAAGATTCTTCCGCGTTGTGGTTAGAGGATGATGTTTTCCTGCTCTCCCTGTATGTGATGCCTCTTGAAACACCGAACTCTTCACTCTCTTGGTTTCGAAAAGCCCCACCACACAAGCACCAACAATTTGCGCATGTACTGATTCACTTAGCACCGACATAACACACTCACAACTACGCGGAACACTGTCCTGAGCACGACTGACATTTGACAACGTATTGAGGGCATTGCGCAAGTGCCACACGTGGTCATGTACAACAGCGCAACCTGCAGGCTTGGCTAGCATTTTCATTCATAACTTATTTCAATACACACAGTCTTGATGGCACTAATTTTTTTTTTTTTTTTAGACGATCGGTTTGATCTTGAGAACACTGTGTTTCTTGAAATAAGTTATAACATTACAAATACTGCCGTTTTTTCTATAACAGTATTCCAAAAAATTTTCTGCATGCATGAAGCATGCATTTCTGGCGGTGATTCCATATTTTTGTCCAACCCTTGTACTTGAGGGGCGAGCTTGACACCTGCTTAACAGGAGTGAGGGGCTGCCTACGTTGTAAAATTGTACTTTGTACCATACAACAGAGAAAAACTTTTTTGATTGTTTCTTAAACAATATTTTCACTGACATCTTGGGTTGTCGGGTGTTCTGCCGGATATCAGCGTCGTACTTGCACGATATTTCGGTCACATAGCTCGTGGCCTTCATCAGGTGCGACCTGAGACAGTCTCAGGCCGCACCTGATGAAGGCCACGAGCTACGTGACCGATATATCGTGCAAGTACGACGCTGATATACGACACAACACCCGACAACCCAAGATGTCATTAGATCGCCGGGAAAGCCTGAAGAGTTACAACATTTTCACTGTGAGACCTGAGTTTCTCCTGGCGTATACAACTTTCAAATAACTTCCGGGAATTCAGCCAGGTAACACTTTCAGCGACCGCCGATATTTCGGCGGGAGAACACCCCGCCATTTTCAAGGCAGTTTGCCTTGAAAATGGCGGGGTGTTTTCCCGCCGAAATATCGGCGGTCGCTGAAAGTGTTACCTGGCTGAATTCCCGGAAGTTATTTGAAACATTTTCACTGTCCACTCTGATGTTTTTGTTTGTAGAATAGCCTGACGTCTTTTCAAAAAGGGTAAGATGGATGCAGTGTGTAACTGTAGATGTAAATATATCAAACCTATAGTTGTCTCAAGGTCATGACGTCACAGAAATTACGAGTAATTTACTAACCGGGCCCGGGTGTATTGTGGTGAGGTCCAACACTCCAAAATGGTGATGGTGTGAGCTTGCTAGCAATGCGGACCGCAGCAAACACCAGTAATTGCAGCCTCAGCTGTGGCTGAAATGTGTGACTGCCCAGCGAGCCCGAGCAGGCAGTCTCGGCTGCGAAGGGGTCCCGGGTTCGCTTCCCAGGGCCGCGCGTGACCGCCGCCGTGCGGCCGTCTCGGCTCGGCTCGTCGCTTATTACGCGCCGCGGAGCCGCTAATGGGCTGCCCTAATCGCGCCATTAGATCGCGCCTGCGCCAAGCGAATACTAATTTTTCCATTACGGCGCCGGCAACAAATGCTGCCCGGTCGTGCACTCGGCGCGGCGCTCCGTGTGCGTCAGCACACCGCCTCCTGAGGCCCACGAGAAATAGGGGCCCCACAACGAACTTGTGACGTCACACTAGTCACCCTGCCCGCCATACTTCACAGACGCTCTGCTCCAGGCACATCAACGGGAAGTCAATACGTCTTAACATTTTCTGTGCTATCGTGAGCTTTAATGCAGTCAAGCATTGTTAAACTCGTTTTAAATGCTTACTCGCTCCCTGCTGGAGATGGCTGTTGGCACTCATAACACCTGCAGCGTAACGTGCTGTGACGTAAGCGACACGGCATGTTTCTCTCGTGCGCCTTGACTGCCTCACAAAGGGCAGTGTTGCTAGCTCAGCAGTATCACATCTCACTGCTGCAGCCTCTGCATCTCTCTCTTGACACAGGTGCAAATCCACAGAGAGGTGTTTGGCAGAGGAAGGGGGAGGCGGAGCTCATGGGTATCATGGGGCCCCAAAACAACATTTTACTAAATGCATATATGTTTTTACACATATCCATTTCCAAATTTCTCAGCCTACTTTCATAGAGAATGAAGTAGCATCAAAAATCTATACTCAAAATAGCACAGATTCTAGAAAATTAAAAGCTATTTTGAACACACGATACAATTGCTAGCCCACGTCAATGAGCTTGCAGCCTCAACTGCTGCAGGGAACATTCCAGCCAATGAAAGGCTTCCATTCCATTCCTGTTACTAACAAGTACTACACCGTCCTTGTCCATAGAGCAGAATCCCCAAACCACAGCCGAGTGAGGCAAGACAGAAGGGAAAAGACCCACTGCAAACAAAATAAAATAAAATAATCACTTAAACAAATGTTGGCAGGAAGAACTGAAATAGGTAGCATCACCTCACCTCTTGCTCTTCTCCCCCTCCTTCACCCATTTACTTGCTCACATGGCCACCGTCTGCAAATTATTTTCTCAATGATAGTGCTAAGTGAATACTTACAATACTGTGTACTCACACTCATTTTAATTTTTAATAATATATACATTATGACGTTGAAAGTTCCTGGCAGACTAAAACTGTGTGCCAGACCAATATTCAAACTCGGGACCTTTGCCTTTCGCAGGCAAGTGCTCTACCAACTGAGCTACCCAAACACAACTCACGACCCTTCATCACCGTTTCAATTCCACCATTACCTCATCTCCCACCTTCCAAACTTCACAGAAGCTCTTCTGCAAACCTTGCAGAACTAGCACTCCTGGAAGAAAGGATATTGTGGAGATATGGCTTAGCAACAGCATGGAGGCTGTTTCCAGAATGCAATTTTCACTCTGCAGCGGAGTGTGCATTGATATGAAACTTCACTGCAGATTAAAACTATGTCCCTGACCTAGGCCTGATCTCGGGCTCTTTGCCTGTCTTGAGGGAGTGCTAGATCTGCAAGGTTCACAGAAGAGCTTCTGTGAAGTTCGGAGGGTTGGAGATGAGGAACTCACGGAATTGAAGCTGTGATGACAGGTTGTGAGTCATGCTTGGGTAGCTCGGTGTTTAGAACACTTGCCAGCGAAAGGCAAAGGTCCAGAATTCGAGTTTCGTTCCGGTACACATTTCTAATCTGCGAGGAAGTTTCATATCAGTGCACACTCCACTGCAGAGTGAAAATTTCATTCTGGAATTATGACGTTGTCAGAATGGAGAAAGTTCATTGTTGTAGTTTTTAAATTAACTACATGACACACTTAAACCTGAAATTTTCCGCCGTATACATTTCAGGCAATGTATCCCTCGTATTATAATGTCCTGGAGGTTTTGGTAAAGCGGTGTGCTAGAGTACATTGTAGGCCTCTTTGAGGGGGAGGACTTGCCTGATGACGTGGTAGAAGAAGGAAGAGAAATTGAGAGGAAAGAGAGAGGTGATCCAGTATTAGTGTCAGAAAGTAAAAGTGCTTTCGACGACTTAAGGTCAAATAAGGCAGAAGGGATGGATTACATTACACCGCAATTTCTAAAATCGTTGGGCGAAGTGCCAATAAAACGATTATTTACGTTGGTGTATAGAATGTATGGAACTGGTAAGATGCCATAAGACTTTTGCAGGTACATCATGCACGAGACTGCAAGAGCTGACAAGTGCGAGAATTACCGCACAATCAGCCTAACAGCTCATGCATCCAAGTTGCTGACAAGAATAATATACAGTGTCGGATAGACAGTCAGTGGAAAATCAACTCGAGTTCCTGCTGGTAATAAAGCGAATACACTGTTCGTTTTTTATATATTTTTACGAGCTTCCAATAGGAGTGACTTATATGTACAGATAACTGTTTGGTTACTAATTTATTTTTGTAATTTCGTGCGTCTTCGAGTGCTTGCTAGGCACAACCTTTTATTCTAATAACAGTGTAGAATATAGTACCACGGTTGTTATCGACCATTATATCGACCCTCGTATCGTACAGGCTTTTGTTTGTCTTGGTTAGTGTAGCTCAGTGTCGCATAGACCGTCAGTGAGAGAGCACTTCGAATTCCTGCTGCTAATAAGCCGACAATGTTCGTTTGTTCACATATTTTCACGAGCTTCTAGCAGGAGCGACTTCAGTAATGGATAGGGATTGTGATTGCTATGTACAGATGTGAGCTGAGTTGGTGACCCTTTGCTCACATTCCAGTCTGTGTTGGTTTTCGTCACACAGCTTGAGGCTGCTGCCAAGAGGCATCACTGTGGAGGGCCGGACGCGGGGATGCGAGGGACGTCGAGCAAGTCCCATGTGTAACCCGATCGGTCCACTGCTGTGGCCACCCCGGGTACAGCCTGCACTGATGTTGACCCCTCACCTGTGGTCGAGTGGGATACCATTCCAAAGTCTCGCAGGCAGCGGAAAACTTTCCGAGGGGTCGATCGTAGGGCCTCCTCGGTTCGTTTGACAAACAGGTTTCGGGCGTTATCCGTGGCTGACGAATATCTAAGCTGGACGTAGTCCTCCAGCCCTTTCCAGAGGAAGCTTCTCGCCCCCCCCCCCCCCCCCAGGTGTGGGAATTCACAGAGGGTGGGTTTGCTGGTAGTTGGGAGCTCTAGTGTTAGGCCCATAATGGGGCCCATTAGGCCCATAATGGGGCCCCTTAGGAACATGGCTGCCAAGGAGGGGAAAAAGCCAGTGTGCACTCCGTGTGCAAACCGGGGGGAGTCATTCCAGATGTGGAAAGAGTGCTTCCAGATGCCATGAAGAGTGTAGGGTGCAGCAAACTGCAAGTGGTGGCTCATGTTGGTACCAATGACGCGTATCACTTTGGATCGGAGAAGATTCTCTCTGGTTTTGGGCGGCTAGCGGAAATGGTAAAGACTGCCAGCCTTGCTTGCGAGATTAAGGTGGAGCTCACCATCTGCAACATAGAACCGACTATTGTCCTTTGGTGCAGAGCCGAGTGGAGAGTCTGAATCAGAGGCTCAGGTGGTTCTGTGACCATTTGGGCTACAGATTCTTTGACTTGCACCATCGGGTGGTGGGTTTCCCGGTTCCATTTAATAGGTCAGAAGTCCACTACACACAGAAAGAGAATCAGAGCTCCAAGCCCTAATAGAAAAGCACTGAAGCTCAAATAGTTATTGTGGTGTCACCGCCAGACACCACACTTGCTAGGTGGTAGCCTTTAAATCGGCCGCGGTCCGTTAGTATACGTCAGACCCGCGTGTCGCCACTATCAGTGATTCCAGACCGAGCGCCGCCACACTGCAGGTCTAGAGAGACTTCCTAGCACTCGCCCCAGTTGGACAGCCGACTTTGCTAGCGATGGTTCACTGACAAATTACGCTCTCATTTGCCGAGACGATAGTTAGCATAGCCTTCAGCTACGTCATTTGCTACGACCTAGCAAGGCGCCATTACCAGTTACTATTGATGCTGTAAAACATGTACCGTCAAGAGCGATGTTCGCCAATTATGGATTAAAGTTAAGTATTCCAGCAGCTACGTACGTTATTGGCTATTATAATTACCTTGTCCTGTTCCAGACCTCACGCCAGCCTGCGTGAGCTTAAACGCGTGCCTTTCGGCTTCCTCATAGTAACTTGGCTGACTTGCCAAGTGACAACAGTTATAGGTACAGAAAGCTGGCCAAAGACGGAAACAAGTTTAGCCGAAGTTCTTTGAAACAATCTAACAGTGTTCAGGAAAGATAGATTAAGTACAGTTGGTGGTGGAGTATTTATTGCTGTCAGAAGAAGTTTATATTGTAGTGAAATTGAAGTAGACAGTTCCTGCGAAAGAGTATGGGTAGAGGTTACACTTGACAATCGGACTAAATTATTTGTTGGATCGTTTGCCGACCCCCCCCGCCGCGCGACTCAGAAGATATAGTTCCTGAGCACTTTAAAAAAAATTTTGATTCTCGTTTCAAAAACGTACCCCACTCATACAATTATAGTCGGTGGTGACTTCAGTCTACCCTCGATATTCTGGAAAAATTATACGTTTAAAGCCGGCGGCAGGCGTAAAACGTCATCCGGAATTGTACTGAATGCTTTCTCAGAAAATTATTTTCAACAATTAGTTCTTGTGCACAGAGTAATAGGTTGCGAAAGCAACAAATAACCCTGGACAAATAGGGAGTATTGTGACGAACACAGGGATTAGCGACCACAAGACAGTTGCTGCTACGCTGAATTCCGCAACACGTACAACCATCAAAAAGAAATGCAAAGTATACCTATTTTAATAAGATAATAAAAATGCTCTTAACGCCTTTTTAAGAGATAGTCTTCACTCCTTCCGATCTGATCATGTAAGCGTAGAAAAGACGTGGAATGATTTCAAAAAGATAGTATCGAAGGCAGTTGAGAGATATATACGACATAACTTAGTAAGTGATGGTGCTGATTCCCCGTAGTACACAAAGAGAGTCAGAGCGCTGCTGCAGAATCAACGAAAAAAGCATGCCAAATTTAAAAGAATGCAACATCCCCAAGATTGCAAAGTTTTGCATTACTTCGAAATATAGCCCGTACTTCAGTGCGAGATGCTTTTAATAATATCCACAACGATACTCAGTTTCGGAATCTGGCAGAACACCCAAATATATTCTGGTCATACGTAAAGCATTTCACTGGCAAGACGCAATCAATACCTTCAATGCGCGATAACAATGGTGAAGTCACTGATGACAGTGCCACTGAAGCAGAGTTATTAAACATGGTTTTCCGAAAATCCTTCACCAAAGAAGACGAAGTAAATATCCCTGAATTCCAATCAAGAACAACTGCCAAGATGAGCAACATAGAAGTAGATATCCTCTGTGTAGCAAAGCAGCTTAAATCTCTTAGTAAAGGCAAGGCGTCTGGTCCAGATTGTATACCAGTCAGATTCCTTTCCGAGTATGCTGATACAATAGCTCCATATTTAGTAGTTATATACAACCGCTCGCTTACAGGAAGATTCGTACCTAAAGACAGGAAAATTTCTCAATTCACACCAATACCCAAAAAGAGAAACAGGAGTAATCCGCTGAATTACAGACCCACATCACTAACGTCGATATGCAGTGGGGTTTTGTAACATATACTGTATTCGAACATTATTAATTACCTCGAAGAACACGATTTATTGACACATAGTCAGCACGGATTCAGAAAATATCGCTCTTGTGAAACACAGCTAGCTCCTTATACTCATGAAGTAATGAGTGCTATCGATAGGGGATGTCCAATTGATTCCATATTTTTAGATTTTCAGAAGGCTTCCGACACTGTTCCTCACAAGCATCTTCTAAAGAAACTGCGTGCCTATGGAATATCGCCTCAGTTGTACGACTAAATTCGTAATTTCCTGTCGTAGTAATAGATGGAAAGTCATCGATTAAAAGAGAAGTAATATCCGGCGTTCCCTAAGGAAGTGGTATAGGCCCTCTACTGTTCCTGATCTATATTAACGACGTAGGAGACAATCTGAGTAGCCGTCTTAGATTGTTTGCAGATGATGCTGTCATTTACCGTCTTGTAAAGTCATCAAATGACCGAAACGAATTCCAGAATGCATTAGGAAGTGGTATGTATGGTGCGAGAAATGGCAATTGACCCTGAATAAATAAAAGTGTGTCCGTCTGCTTAGTTGGGTGATAACGTGCTCGCCTCCCTTGCAAGCGAGCCCGGGTTCGATTCCCGGCCGCGTTGGAGATTTTCTCCGCTCGGGGACTGGGTGTTGTGTTGTCGTCATCATCATTTCATCCTCATCACCGGGGCGCAATGAAATAAGACTTGCTCTTGGTGGCCAATTTCCCCGAATAGGGGCCTCCCGGCCAACGTTGTCATGCGCTCATTTGCATTTCTTTTTAAAGAAAAGTGTGAAGTTATTCACCTGAGTACTAAAAGAAATCAGCCTGAATTTCGATTACGCGATAAGTCACACATATCTTAAGGCTGTAAATTCAACTAAATACTTAGGGATTAGAATTACAAATAACCGAAATTGAAATGATCGTATAGAAAATGTTGTGGGTAGAGCAAACCAAAGACTGCGATTCATTGGCAGAACACCTGGAAGGTGCAACAGGTCTACTAAAGAGACTGCTTACACTACGCTTGTCCGCCCTATTCTGGAGTATTGCTGTGCGCTGTTGGATCCGCATCAGTTGGAACTGACGGATGACATCGAAAAAGTACAAAGAAGGGCAGGTCTTTTTGTATTATCGCGAAATAGGGGAGATAGTGCCACAGACGTGATACGCGAATTGGAGTAGCGATCGTTAAAACAAAGGCGTTTATCGTTGCAACAGGAACTTTTCATGAAATTTCAATCACCAGTTTTCTCCTCCGATTGCGAAAACATTCTGTTGGCACCCACCCCAGGTGGGGAGAAATGATCATCAGGGCTCGCAGAGAAAAATTTAAGTGCTCGTTTTTCCCGGCAGCCGTTCGAGAGTGGAACGGGAGACAAACAGCTTGAAGGTGGTTCATAGAACCCTCTGCCAGACACTTTATTGTGAGTAGCAGAGTAATGACGTAGATAGAGATTCTAATTGTGAGTTACTATTTATACACTATATAAGATGGCTGTAATTCTCATATGTCTGCTTGCATCTACATCGTTTTGATTGTCTTTTATATAATTAACATCTGACACAATTACACAAAACACCCCTATATCAGAGTTTGTTCATTTTTATGTGCTTAAAAATATTGTTCGTTAATTTGGAATGTCACTATTTCTATACGATATGTACGACTTATTGAATTCACTACCGAAGGAACGCAACATTGCCCCCTGGCATGTCCATAATAAGTGTAATGTCGTTGTGGACATATAACTTGCGAGGGTATCACACAGTAAATAGGTTTATTGATCACAGTTCGTGAATGTCACACGTTCACTATACAGTTCATTTTTTCATAGTTTTCACACTTTCAGTTTCTACAAATCATTTACAGTTCTTTGTACTCAATTTTGGTGCTTAGTTTTTGATTAAATTGTTTGCAGTTTTAATTACCCTTAACTTCATGGAAAGGTGGCCCAATAACTTGAGCAATTAATCGCGGTACACAAGAAAAACGGCTCTATAAGAAACCCTGCTTAGATCAACTGTGAGGTAACGGGCGAACTGTGGCGCCCTAAAAATATTCTAAGCTCGGCGGGAGCGGACCACTCAGCAAGCTGACCATGTGGTGCCGGACATTGGCCAAAGCAAGATGGGTCCAGCCCGAGTGCGTGGCTGGGAATTCCATGGTGACGCTGTGTCGATGAAAGAGACTTGTATGCCTTTCGCGGGCAAGTGCTCTACCAACTGAGCAAAGGTCCCGAGTTCGAGTCTCGGTCGGGCACACAGTTTTAATCTGCCAGGAAGTTTCATATCAGCGCACACTCCGCTGCAGAGTGAAAATCTCATTCTGGAAACATCCCCCAGGCTGTGGCTAAGCCATATCTCCGCAGTATCCTTTCTTTCAGGAGTGCTAGTTCTGCAAGGTTCGCAGGAGAGCTTCTGTAAAGTTTGGAAGGTAGGAGACGATGTACTGGCAGAAGTAAAGCTGTGAGTAGCGGGCGTGAGTCGTGCTTCGGTAGCTCGGTTGGTAGAGCACTTGCCCGCGAAAGGCAAAGGTCCCGAGTTCGAGTCTCGGTCGGGCACACAGTTTTAATCTGCCAGGAAGTTTCAACGCACAGTAGTTAGTCACGAATCTGATCTATCAAGGTCAGTTCCGGTTCCTTGGCGATGCGTCTTCCATATCATCTTTACTTTCTATCAGTTCACTGCGGCAGGCGTTACAAAGTTCATGTATCTCACGTACACGCCCTTTACTCGCAAACGAAAACTTTATTCTCTGGCGGCTGCCCGCTGGTACTAAGCGTTCCACAAATATTGATTTCGAGACGGTACACTGTTTTTGACAGTCTCTCTGACCGTTAGCGAATATGCTGGATTGTTTCCTGCAGATAACTATCAGCAGTTCTACATACATTCGGTCTACGTTCGTGGTACATCACCACTGCTTACAAAATTGTGACTGGTCCTAAGGAAGAGACTTGTACACACGCAAAACACAACATAGTTGGGTTTTACGAGTCTTCAAATTGTATTGACGTTTTAAAAAACGTTGAACACTGTCTTGTTTCCTCCACAAACCGTTTCCCTTTCAAGTAATGTGCTTTCAGTTACTACAGTTAGTGCCATAAACATGCTTTATGGTGTACATCTTTGTTACATGACACACAGTTCTATAACATGACACCTTGTCACTATACATTATTAATGCTTTACTAATTTACATTGGTCGCAGGCCTTTACATTGCTTACTGCATCTGCCTTCCACTTGCTAATTGCTGAAATACAGGTTTTCATGATCCTGGCTGCAGATACTCGTTTGACTCTACAGTTCGTAATACACTAATACATATTTACATTTAAATACTCTCATTGACGTTAAGAATGACAGTGTATGTTCTATTAACACATACCCATATATCCTGAAACTAAGTTTCAATAAAACCCCAAGTGTGGAAAGGAATTAAATAGCAAGATAACTTTGTGTATGCTGAGGTCATACACCGACCCTCCACAATTCCTGATAGTGCAATACGTAGTAAGCATTATTCACACACTTACACTGAGCTAATCTTCAATTTATTTGCACCAATCTCAAATATTCATATCTCACTGAAAAATTGGAAAATACAGTAAAACTGTTACAGAAACTTAACAATGAAGCAACAGCTCTTTTCCATTTCCCTCACTACTAATTACATCACTTTAAACATTACGTCATTCTTGAAATATGGCTTTAAAGTGTGTGAATCTTTGCAAACTTATATACACAGAAAGTCTTCAGGTGTTCACTGTACAACCACCAATTTATACTGAAGCGCCAAAGAAACTGGTTTAGGAATGGGTATTCAAATACAGAGATATGTGAACAGGTAGAATACGGCCCTGCAGTCGGCAGGACCTATATGAGACAACAAATGCCTGGTGCAGTTTAGATTGGTTACTGCTGCAATGGAAGAAAATCGTTCAACGGGACAGAAATGCAACCCTTCCGCAAACTGTTGCAGATTTCAATTCTGGGCCATCAACAAGTGTCAGTGGGCAAACCATTCAACAAAACATCATGGATATGGGCTTTCAGAGTCGAATTCCCACTCATGTACCCTTGATGACTGCCTGACACACAGCTTTACACCTCGCCTAGCCCTGTCAACACCGACATTGGACTGTTGATGACTAGAAGTACGTTGCCTGATCAAACGAGTCTCTTTTCAAGTTGTATCAAGTGGATGGACACATCCAGGTATGGAGACAATCTCATGAATCCATGTCCCGTGCATGTTAGCAGGGGACTGTTCAAGCTGCTCGATTCAAGCTGCTGGAGGCTCTGCAATGGTGTGGGACGTGTGCAAATTAGAGAGATATGGAACCCCTGAAACATCTAGATACGACTCTGACAGGTGACACGTACAAATCATCCTGTGTGACCACCTGCATCCATTCATGTCAATTGTGCATTTCGACTGACTTGGCAAGTTTCAGCAGGACAATGCGAAATGGTACGGACGAAATGATACTGAAATCTGGTTTCGCAGGACAGACCGGATCAGGTTATGGTTGTGGAAAGAGGCCAAAATCAGTTACTGTCAGTTGGACCAAACTCACAAACTTTATTTTCCTATAAACAATCACACATGCCCTTAAAAGGATTCAAGATAATATTGCTTAAAACCCAAACACAAGTTATTACAATTGCTTTAAGGAATACACGTGGCTGAAGGCCTTACTTAAAAACAAAATTTTATGTAAATACTCAGCTGAAGGCCACACACTGGACATAGAGGAAATGAGGGCTTAAGGCCTGGTTAACAAGAAGTTCAGATAGAGAAGAAAATTCTAAAAGGCTTTAAACAAGTGAATTTTCAAATTTTAATTTGAGATGGCCGCAGGCCTTATCTTAAAATATTTCACATAAAAGTTTGGCTGAAGGCCACCTACTGTACATTGAAGAACTGAAGGCTTAAGGCCTGAATAACAAAGATTTGAAATAGAGCAAAATCTCCCTTTTTAAAAATCAGTTTTAAACAAATCAGTCTTGAAACCTTAATTTGGCTGAAAGCCTTTGAATTAATAGACAGTTGAAGGCCTCGCACAGTACTTGAGACTAAAGGAAAATCACAATCTAAAAGCAATGCAACAATGGTGCTCAGAAGTGTTCCAAGGGTTGGCCTGACGAGGTAACTCTAACATGAGTTTTGAGTTTAAGTGAGACAAGCAGCCAAGAGTAAGACTAAATAATCGTATGGCAATCTGAACCAGGGATGGCTGAAGGACCAACCAACAACATAATCAATTCCCTTCTGCCTGACCAATGGCACAACAACGGAAAATATCCGTGAGAACGAAGATACCAGCAGCACCACGTCTTGAAAATTGGCGTCTAAATACAGTCAACGCACAATAACCACTCAAAAATGAACAACACCAAGGTTGTCGAACTACACGCCGTGCCAGACAGCATCAACATGGCGAGGAAAAACACACTGCCGGAAAACTACACTAACGACCAGGGCAGGCAACTGGAATGTTAACGACCACAAGGCAGAAAATACGACTGGTGCACTTCACTAATAAGTAACAACAAATTCGATAGTTAAACACCATACAGGAAGACGGTTGCAAAATTCCGCCACCTCCAACACACCATACTTGCTGCTTGCAGAAATGGCCCAGGAAGGAATAACTGGCAACGAAGGAAGAGATGTCACAGCAGTTGAGGTTCCATAACAAGTGGGCGACGAACTTTGTAGCTCTTGCAGCTACCACCTCACAAATCCTATCGCGCGTGCGTGCCACCAGCAGCCCCAGCCTGACCTCATGCCACGGAGACTTCCTCGCTGCTCTGTCCCAACCGACCGACTGCATCCAACATGCAGACAGTGTTACAATAACTGACCAGTCAAAACCACAAGCTACACATGGTTCCACGGAAACACTTCCACAAACAACTTGAACGATACTAAAACCAGTCACTGAGGGACAGCAGGGACGAATCACAAGTCGACACACACAGAGAACCCAGAAGCGGTCGGCGACCAAATACACGTCGTCCGATGAGGCGACCGACCGAACGACCAACCAATGGTCGTCCCCACTCAAGTCACGTGTGTCGGCAATGGTCAGGCTGTCTGGACCTCACTGCTGCTCCGTCCCCACCGAACTCCCGACACACGACAACCCGGAAATACTAGCGGTCGCTCCAAAGGTAGTATGACAGTGCTCCTATCGGTAAGCGCTACTGCTGCTACTCACGGGCAGCCAAGCCAGCAACTTACGACGGCAGTAAATCGAATAAGAAACGGGATGGCAGTACCGCAAAGACAAGATGTCAAATAATAAACTTTGTTTATCGTCTACCAAATTTTGATTTTTCTAAGTCAGCCGTCACCCCGACTGCGACAAATCTTTACCTTACTCTTTCAAGTGTTCTTCCCATGTGGACATAGCAGTTATCAAGTCATCCACATAGAGACTAACTTTGTCTAGCAAATCTGGGCCCAAAATGATGTCGCCGGCCGCGGTGGTCTAGCGGTTCTAGGCGCGCAGTCCGGAACCGCGCGACTGTTACGGTCGCAGGTTCGAATCCTGCCTCGGGCATGGATGTGTGTGATATCCTTAGGTTAGTTAGGTTTAAGTAGTTCTAAGTTCTAGGCGACTGATGACCACAGATGTTAAGTCCCATAGTGCTCAGAGCCATTTGAACCATTTGAACCTAAAATGATGTCGAGAGCTGTAATGAAAATTCCAGCATTTGTGTTCAACCTCAAAGGTAATACATCAGCTGATAACTGTGTCGACGAAATATAAATGCAATATATTTTCCAGATTCCTCTATTAACAGTATCTGCCAAAACGAGGCTTCTAACTTGATCGTTTGGATTAGTTCTTCCAAATTCTCAAGTCTGGGTCATACAGGTATTATTATTATAGTTATTTCTCAATCATCTAAGACTAGGCATAATTTGCCTTCAGTCTTAGCTACTGCAAGCAAAGGATTGCTATATAATGAAAGTGAAAGATCTGTTATACCCCTCTCAACCATTTTGCGTACTTCCTTGGTTACTTAATCCTTCTTATTCCAATGTACAGAATAACTGGCATGGCAGTATGTTTCATGAGGTATTACCTCAATGTTGTACTGACATCACTTGACTATTCCAGGTTTATCTGAAAACACTTTGACAGTCACACAACAAGTGTTTCAGCTCATCCTGGTGCTTGGTGGTTAAGTGTTCTGACTCTCATATTTTCATTCAATTTCTTCCTCAGTATAGGCTGCAGTGCCTTCCGTATTGTCAGAGTGCTAAATTTCCTTTTCAACGGTATCACAAATGTGCAATGCCTGAGGCCCCATACATAAAACTTTTACATTCTGTCAATATCTACCGGTACTCACTAATGCCAAACCTACTCATTTGCCTTTATTGATCAACGTGATTTCTCAACGAGAGAGGTCAATTTGCCCCTCTCTCTCTGAGAAACTCACAACACCAAATACAAGCGACAGAGTCCCCATATGACAAGAAAGTTACTTAATATAGATTCCATTCCCACGTTAATTACGACTTGTATTTGATATTTAATCAATTGGTAATGTGCTCCTATGGCTCCAGTTACCCCATAATTTTTCACTGGCAAAATGGGTATTCTTTGCACTTGGGTTAGAACACATAAAAATTTTTGGAAGGCTCGGATAATGTAATCCATGCCTGTGCATTAAATGTATGCGTGGGTGTGACATGAGGTAGCGTGTATTACTACCTGCACAGCGCGGACTGATGGTAGTTATAGCAGAATCCATGCCTGTGCGTTAAATGTATATGTGGGTACGACATGAGGCAGCGTGTGTTACTACCTCCACAGCGCGGAGTGATGCTAGTGGAATAACTCCACACTCATCAGGTTTGTGGAAGCTCCAGTATCTATTATTACATTCACACTACCTCTCACCATAGCCTGTTCTATCTCTTTCTCCGTACTTGACCAAGAACTATGCTCTTCTAATAATTGCAAGTCGCATCCGTCATTGTATCTCAGTAATTGTGATTCTTGACCAATATTGTAAGTTTGCTCCTCTTGTTCTCCACGGCCAGCGATGGACCTGGCTGATGTACATCTTCCGCTCTTCGACTTTTCTTACTGTTTGATTGTTATTATCACTCCATTGCAGAACCTGAGGATTCAAGACTGTGACGTTGCTTGGGTTATTATTTGGAGTATTACTCTGTCCTTGGTCTTGATTAATGCTCCATGGTACCAAACATATCCTTGTTTAGAATTTTTCCACTTACGATTTCTGCTAGGACTATAGTTATCTCTGCTCTCCTGACCTCTCTTTAGGCTGAATGACTGGTTACTGTCATTGGTGTTGCTATAACCGATTTGTGATTTATCATACTATTATTACCATAACAACCCTTTGTATTACCTTTTCCGTTGTATTGTGGCGAATGGTTTCCCTTGTTTCAGTTTGATGGCGACATGTAGCCATTGCTGTGACCGTTATCGTATTTCAAACCTTGCTGTATGAGATCGATTGAATCTAATACTGAGAAATTGTTCTGTGTCCTTTTCTGACACGATAATTAACTTTTCTTTTAGGTGATGCGGTAGTCTTGCCTTCAGTAACCTTTTAACATCAAAGTTAGATAATCGTTCGTCCCAATCTAGTCTTATTGATGTCCTTTTCAAAATACTTTTTTAACGTATCCTCTTTTATATTGTTAAATAAACCTGTTTCGTAAGTCTTTCTTGAATGCCAGTGGACCAAACTTTCGCAAGGAATGCTTTCTCAAACATCTCCTGGATCTCGCAAGATTAAGAGACTTGCGTAGCCCACAAGGCTGGTTCACCTTGGATGTGAGATGGTAAAAACGAATCTTTTGTCTCTCCCTCTCTCCAAGTTGTAGGTAATATGAATATATGGAACGAAGGACGATGGGACTATGATTTGGCACTGTTCAAAACAGAAAGAGAAGCATTGCCGAGGAAAGCTTAAAACCAAGGATTCTGCAGTACTCTTTTCGCACGAGCATCAATATGGAGATCCGTATGACGCAAGGTTGTAAGTACAGAGAACTCTGAACCAGGTAAAGAATAAGGCACGAGAGGAAAATACGTCTATTTCCAAAATCTATTCAGAGGAGCTAGGTAGCTTGGATAATCGAGGGTACAAATTTGTGACAGAAATGTCAGAGCAGCGAACAACGAAGGGGGCATTATACAAGGGCAGTTCAATAAGTAATGCAACACATTTTTTTTCTCGGCCAGTTTTGGTTGAAAAAGCCGGAAATTTCTTGTGGAATATTTTCAAACATTCCCGCTTCGTCTCGTATAGTTTCATTGACTTCCGACAGGTGGCAGCGCTGTACGGAACTGTTAAAATGGCATCTGTAACGGATGTGCCTTGCAAACAACGGGCAGTGATCGAGTTTCTTTTGGCGGAAAAACAGGGCATCTCAGATATTCATAGGCGCTTGCAGAATGTCTACGGAGATCTGGCAGTGGACAAAAGCACGGTGAGTCGTTGGGCAAAGCGTGTGTCACCATCGCTGCATGGTCAAGCAAGACTGTCTGATCTCCCGCATGCGGGCCGGCCGTGCACAGCTGTGACTCCTGCAATGGCGGAGCGTGCGAACACACTCGTTCGAGATGATCGACGGATCACCATCAAACAACTCAGTGCTCAACTTGACATCTCTGTTGGTAGTGCTGTCACAATTGTTCACCAGTTGGGATATTCAAAGGTTTGTTCCCGCTGGGTCCCTCGTTGTCTAACCGAACACCATAAAGAGCAAAGGAGAACCATCTGTGCGGAATTGCTTGCTCGTCAAGTGGCTGAGGGTGACAATTTCTTGTCAAATATTGTTACAGGCGATGAAACATGGGTTCATCACTTCGAACCTGAAACAAAACGGCAATCAATGGAGTGGCGCCACACCCACTCCCCTACCAAGAAAAAGTTTAAAGCCATACCCTCAGCTGGTAAAGTCATGGTTATAGTCTTCTGGGACGCTGAAGGGGTTATTCTGTTCGATGTCCTTCCCCATGGTCAAACGATCAACTCTGAAGTGTATTGTGCTACTCTTCAGAAATTGAAGAAACGACTTCAGCGTGTTCGTAGGCACAAAAATCTGAACGAACTTCTCCTTCTTCATGACAACGCAAGACCTCACACAAGTCTTCACACCCGAGAGGAGCTCACAAAACTTCAGTGGACTGTTCTTCCTCATGCATCCTACAGCCCCGATCTCACACCGTCGGATTTCCATATGTTTGGCCCAATGAAGGACGCAATCCGTGGGAGGCACTACGTGGATGATGAAGAAGTTATTGATGCAGTACGACGTTGGCTCCGACATCGACCAGTGGAATGGTACCGTGCAGGCATACAGGCCCTCATTTCAAGATGGCGTAAGGCCGTAGCATTGAATGGAGATTTCGTTGAAAAATAGTGTTGTGTAGCTAAAAGATTGGGGAATAACCTGGTGTATTTCAATGCTGAATAAAACAACCCCTGTTTCAGAAAAAAAATGTGTTGCATTACTTATTGAACTGCCCTCATACAAGCAAAAGGCAAAGTCGGAGGAAAGTGAGCGGGATCCAGAGACAAGAGAAGAGACTGAACTTAAAGCAGAGCTATTTACTATGAATCATGGCAGCAGTTTCCTGTTAAGGGGCGATAAATCATGAGACAGTATAATAGCTTTTTTGTGGAAGAGCAGCGAGAGAGGCTCTTAGAAGTAAACGAGACATTTTTATGGATGATACTTTCAGGTGTTGCAGCAAACAGTTTTCACAGATATGTGCAATTCATGCAGATTTTGGAAATAATAGAAATGAGACTAATATCTTGCGAGGTGCCGGGGCAAGAAATGTATTTAACACTAAATTCTTCTAGAATCTACATATGTAAATGATGCTCTAAGCCCCCCCTATTCTAACTCCGACTTTTGCTGTTGCACATGGATTAAAAAATATATGCGAACTGACTGTAATCAACCCTGCAAGTGGAGTAGAAAAGAGTTTGGCACCTGCAATAATTTAATTTGATAAATAAGTTAAATAAAGGAAGGTTTCTTTAACGTAATGAGAAATGATGGGTTGCTCTACCGATCAACAGAATGAAAGTTCTGTCCAAAATAACAATATGATTTATTAAGACTAAACACAAAATAATAAACAAAAACACATGAAACATTTATCAAATTGGCTCAAATTGGATACTCAAACAAACGCTGTGAAGGTGAAGTTGTCCCTAAACTAGATTGTGAGGTTTATGACGAAGTGGTATGTGGAGCCAATTCCTTGCCACTCAAATCTTAAGAGAGACACACAGCTAATCCAACATTAATTGCTGCTACTCAAGACAGAACAAAGTTAGAAAAAGACGAACAGGCGCGCTCTGCTGAGCTCTGATTATCACCTAGGAAAATCCCTATCTGCTGGTGCTGCGGACATACATTACCAAACTGTCTTCTTAACTGCCAGAACATGATCTGGCGTACCGGAGGCGATGGCTGGTTGCTTCAACGTCCTCAACCGAAAGGCGAGAGCCGACTACCTAGAGCACCCGTACAGGCCGAACACACAACATTCCCGCCCCCACGACAGTGGCCGTGGTTAAACGTTCCAATCAGCAACTCGAAAAACCGGCGGAAAATTCCACTCCATTGCCGGAGCACTACCATTCCACCAATGGAGATTCTTGGCGCCAATTTCTGTGCTGATTTAGCTACGTCATGGGGCTATGCCCTGAGCAAGCCAATCACAGGTACTATTTTGCAGAAAGCGCGGGAATTTTCCGGCCACAACTGCCTGGGTATACAAGTCATTCCCATGCCTCGCTGGTAGCCCGCCAGAAAGTGTTTTCGCTAAGATTCTGCGAAGTAACGGAACCTCTAGCCCAGCCGCTACTTCAGACCCCTCCGGGCGTGTCTTTTGACAATGTCGGCGTCTGCAAAGCATTCACTCGACTTCGTCACACCCGTCGGCTTAACCCTTTCCAGATCAGCGGAGCCCGCCTGTCACCGGACCACCCGGGTGACGAGAGCCGCTGCGTGGGAAGTCCGCGTGTGAAGGAATAGCGACTTTTCACTGCATGCAATTAGAGAGGAAAATCGTAAGATACAAATATGAGAGGGGGTTCATGCCACCTCTCATAGCCCCTATGCCATTTTAGATTGTAATTGGTGAGCGGTTGGCTCACTTAGGAGCAAGGTAGTGAGTCAATCGCCCAAGAACAATCTCGCAAACTGGCTGCACATGCTGCACTCTATAAAGAAAATCACTGCAACTGAAAAATGCAGCTCATAGAGGGAGGATTATTTATGATGTAGCCAACTTCACCTTCTTAATATGGAACACTAACACTCACATCACACATCCATACCCAGGGAGCCCCTTCCAAACACCGATTCACACAGACATTCACTCTCTAAATATGGCCCGGGCATGTGAGCCAAATATGGAGCAATTTATTCTTTACAATCAGAGTTGGAGTGCTCTGCAATTAAATGCCCAAGATGTTACAACAATTTTAATCATTAAACTAACCTGAACTCACTCACACATGATACTATTTAAGTTAACAATCTCTTTGTGAGCTTTCAGAATCTAATTACAACCACCGATTCATTCTGTCTCCCTGCAGCAAGAATAACCTTTACAAAATGTTCCGTGAACTGATGGTCCATTCACAATGACAGTGGTGGTATCTGCTTCAGTTTATGTGGACTTCAGGCACACTGTTTGCATACACACAACAATAAATACAAAATACAAAAAAAACATGGTGTGGAGAACAATACAGTAATTTGTAATAAGAATTGCAGTGTAAAACACAAACACATACAAGGTACAACATACATTACAAAAACAACACAAGAGAAAGAAATTTAAGAAAAAAAAACAAGGTTCATGGGGCATCAAGTTGCCTTTACAAAATGTTCCCTGAACTGATGGTCCATTCACAATGACAGTGGTGGTATCTGCTTCAGTTTATGTGGACTTCAGGCACACTGTTTGCATACACACAACAATAAATACAAAATACAAAAAAAACATGGTGTGGAGAACAATACAGTAATTTGTAATAAGTATTGCAGTGAAAAACACAAACACATACAAGGTACAACATACATTAAAAAAACAACACAAGAGAAAGAAATTTAAGAAAAAAAACAAGGTTCATGGGGCATCATGTTGCCTTTACAAAATGTCCCCTGAACTGCTGGTCCATTCACAATGACAGTGGTGGTATCTGCTTCAGTTTATGTGGACTTCAGGCACACTGTTTGCATACACACAACAATAAATACCAAATACACAAAAAACATGGTGTGGAGAACAATACAGTAATTTGTAATAAGAATTACAGTGAAAAACACAAACACATACAAGGTATAACATATATTACAAAAACAACACTAGAGAAAGAAATTTAAGAAAAAAAAACAAGGTTCATGGGGCATCAAGTTGTGCGTGCACATTGCACAATGTTCACGACTGTGCTGAAAATGAGGCACTAAATCACATTGTTAGAAATATTCGAAGCACTTCACAAATTCCACAGTACTGACATCACATAGGGCTAAACGTCGGGTGTTGTTGCTACGTTGTTGCAACGGCAATAGGGTGTGCTGGAGCATCTGCTGTACTCTGTTGTGATTGCACCAAGACCCACGCATATGATCACGGCAGTACGGTAGGAAGACACAGTGATAGGCTCTCCTCACGTCGATTAATTGTCTCTGAGGTCTACTTGTTGGGATACATCACTAGTCTAGGTCTCTTCTCTCGCTGGACAGTACTTTACGTTTCCCAATATTGCAGTCCGACGAGGGATGATGGCACGTGGAGTGACTCCACAAGTGTGTGAGGTCATCCATACAGGATCGAACTAGGAGCGACGATTGCTACAACTGCTCTCTAATAGAGAGGAAAAGTTAGAAATGAGACCATTCATTTGTTAGTGTGGCACGATATTGCTTTGTGATTGCAGATCGGCCAATGCTAGTGAGTTGTAAAAACCCAAACAGGTGAGTATATAGCGTCCCTTTCTGTCCTGAGGCACATGAGGCACAGGATCTGACACGATACGTGATCTTCTTCGTGTACTCACGACAACGTGGTCTGCCACAGGGAATCCCTCCAAACGGCTGCCGCGTCCAGAGAGCTACCAGGCTGTCGCGTGTGGGTTGCGTGTCAGTGTCAACGGCCAGCCTCACTTTCGCTTGTGGCCCGGCGAGGATCCCGCCTAATCCCTCTGGTATACGGCCCGGTGACTGCCAGCTTGCAGGACCGGACGGTCGCCTTCTTGCAGGTAGCCGAAGACCTCTTGTTTTTGCGCTTGCTGGCCTCTGCATTGTCATGATACCCGTCATCTGCACAGTTCTGACAAAAATCTTATGCCTAACTTTTTCCCATGACCTTCTATGTTATAATAAATTTACATAATGACACATTGATGGTCTTTCATTTCAGACACTCTTATTTTACTTTTATAGTTATTAATCTATGGCTATCATTATAACAAAATCTTGGTGTATCAAATTTAGACATGGAAATAATTTATCTTGAAATTTGTGTAGAGACCGGTCTCACTACTGTACATGGTGTGTGACGCTACACTGGATGAACAGCTAAATGTGCGGGCCCGCACTAATATTACTATTAATTATATAGATCGACAGTAGACATGTTCAAGAATTAACTACCATTTGCCAACGATCTACATTCAATGTCTTTTAATTAAATTATGTTGTTATGCAGGTCTAAGTTTTACTGTGCTATAAAGAACATGCAACTACGCTACTTTCGCTCGCCCGTCGTCCCTCCATCTCGGGTCTGTGGTTTGGTGACCTGAAAAATAGCATCTCAACAGGCGCGCGCCAAACACTTGTGGTAGAAAACCGCCACAATATTAAGGATCTAGTTATTGTAAAATCCTAAAGTTTAATTTATCCAAGTATATGGTACTCTCTCTATTATTATTATATATATATATATATATATATATATATATATATATACCTTATACAACACTCTTACATAATTCCTGTTACGCTGAGATGTCTCGCTGCTCGCCGCTATTGCCGACAGTGATGTGCGCGCCGTACGACATGGCCTCCGAGTTCCCACTACACCTCACTGAAACTCCAGAGACTGGGTTAGCCATGGCTATACAAGACAATAAATTTATAGTTGCAACTTCTTTTTCTATGTTATGCAGTATTCGCGATCAAAGCACACCTTTCCAGAGGCAACGTAATATGACCAAGCCAGGACTGGTTCCTGTTGAGGATTCCGTCGCCCACCACACATCAGCTACACAGCATGTCATGAATTTCCAAGTATAATTCCTTGGTTATTCATCTGTGACAGTCACAAGCAGCACGCTAAATCCCCAACCAGCACATTGGCATGGTAGGCTTTATGCCCGCATTTCTCTCGTCTAGGGCACCATTGGAGTCAAACGCTCACAGGTTTACCCCGACTTGCAAGACAACGATGCTGGCGCAGCTCTGCAAAAAAACTATACTGCCCATATTCATCCTTGAAATCACGCAATATACCACAATCTTGCAGTGAACTGACGCGTGCCTGCAAGCATTGGTATGAACGTCTCACGAACTGGTTGTGGCCGCTATGGAGCGTATCACGACTTCTCAGAACGCTTCTAAGAGCACGTTCTTGTATGCGCCTGTTTGTGCGACATCTCGTCACTCATCTTTATCCCTTAACATGGACACCAGATAGGAAAGGACAAAAACATTGCTCATGGAAAGGTAGTGCCTCTTATCGCAACGACAGAGGAGATCGCGAACATAGACAAAAAAGTTAACAGCAGTAAATTCTTATGCGAGAAAACGCAGCGTGTTAATACTTTAACAATCTTAATCTATTAATGCAACGATTATTGTTCCCCGAAGAAAGTTTCATATATTTGCCTATTCTACTATGTACACCACTTAAACTACTATTATTCCACGAACTTCTTCGTGTGAGAGATGTGGTGGAGTCCTATGGACTAGCGCCAATCCCTTGTCAGACTCCCCCTCTTCTGACGTGCATTAGGATTTGCAGGTCTAATTTCAATCTCCTGGTTCTCCTGTGGTCCTTGATTTCGCTCTCTCCAGTTACGGTCGCTTTGCCGTTCGTTATTCCTCCTGTCCCAGATTCCTTGTCTAGATTGACCCTGTTCCCTGACGTTCTGGTTTCCGTGTCTCTGGTTTCCATAATCTTGAATTGCGTAACCTTGATTTCAGTAACCCTGGTTTCCTAACTGACGAGCGCGATTATGCGATCTGTTGTTGTCTGCCCTTGCTGGCCCGAGGTATTTGTTATTTTGCGCCTTCTTCCTGTCCTTTGCGTCTTGTTTATCGAAGACTACTTCGAGTTCGCGCAACAGACTCTTGAATGCTTCTATGTCAGATCCACACTTGCCGACAAGTGTCTGTTGATACCTAACAGGCAATTTGGAAAAACAAAATTTGATGATTTCTCCCTTGCTATATGGACTATCTAAAAATTGATTCTTCTTGAGTAAATCATCAAAAAATTTGGTTGCGCTCCTTTGCCCGGACACTTCCAGTTCAGGACAAAATATTATTTCCTCTTTAATCCTGTCTTGCGTTTCCTTTGACCAGTAGGTCCCCAGGAACGCATCAACAAATTCCTGATAAGTCTGACACGTCACTGCCACACCCCGCATCTTTTCCGCGGCTTGGCCTTCGATGTGTCCACACATGAATTCTAATTTTGCCAGGGTTGGCCATGATGACGGTAATGAATTTGTAAACTGCATCACCCAGCTCTTGGGATGCAGCGACCCTCCATTATCTCTGAACTTTTGGAATTTTAGTATCGACAGGAAGTGATTGTGATCAAAATCCTGTCCGATCCTCGCACTGGTGTTGTCACTCGTTTCCGATACTTGCACGTCTGCTGAGTGTCCTGATCTATCTTGCTGATAACTGGGATGTGCTACCTCTGTATCACAGTGGCAGTGGCACTCAGAATTCACTCTCCTAAGTGGGCTACAATTATTGGAGCTATTACAAGGTGTTTCTGCGTGTGCACTGTTAGTTCCGCACTCTGTCACTGGGCTAGAGCACGGCGGGCTTTTCCTCGGAGACACAATTCTGTGTACTCCATCACTGATATCCGAACGCGCAGTGCTCGTGTGCCTGTTTCGCTCTAGTTTTGCTATCCGACTCTCTACTTCTTTCATTCGTTTCGTGATGTTCGTAACCGCAATATTACCTTGGGTTTTTAAGAACGCTAGGGATTTTGAGTGGGCTTGTGTCGCACGTCGCAAGCGACCTGCAAGTTGAGAAGCTACTTTTGCGATTCTCATTGCCCCTGTTGCTGCCGTTTTGGCTAGGCCTGCTACTTTTTGTGGTACCATTGGCAATTGTTTTGCTTCTCCACATTCTTTCTTTATTGTTAGTAATTCCCCACGAATTTCTCCTATATGCGAAATTATAGTCTGAGTGTATGTCATCTTTTCGATCCTCGTCACACATGGGCGATGTAACTCTGGACACCTGGGCACTAGAGCTCTGACGTGACCGAGCTGGCCCCTGTCTGCTCTCGTTCGTTTGATTATAAACTTCTGCTGCCGTCTCGACCTGTGTGCCTGTCTCTGTTTCATCCTCTACCTCACTATCATAATCACGGTCGCGACGTTGCTCTAAGATCGCGTCCAAATCACCATCCTCATCAATGACCCTGTCGTCCTGTCCTGCTAAAAATGTGCCCATCTCACCTCCGAACCTATCCCCGTCAGTAACGTGCCCCTTATCCATTGTAGTATTCACTTTTGTTTTAGCTTCGCTCACTAATAGTCGTGCCTTACTTCTCGTGATCATTCATGAGAAACAAAATTTATCTAAAATACACAGTAAAAATAATCTACTCCCTGTATTTTTACACATAGACATAAAATTTCAACAACGCCATTCCAACGCTGTAACTACAAGCACGATTTGTTGTGGTACAGAAACTGCACACAAACCCGACAAGTGTGATGAGGTACGGATACCACATCAAAGACACACAAAAAAAACAATGAACAAACAAAAAATATATACACTGAAAACAAAAACTGTAATCATGCGCCGCTAATAAAAACTAATCACGGAACTACAAGAAAAAGGACTTGGGTACTAATCATAAAAATAGTAGAGAAAAAAAATTTGAATGTTCCTACTAAGAATACTGTTTGTTAATCAGTGGTTCACAGGAAAGATCCTGGCAGGGTCGCCATTTTATGCGAGGTGCCGGGGCAAGCAGTGTATTTAACACTAAATTCTTATAGAATCTACATATGTAAATGATGCTCTAAGCCTCCCTATTCTAACTCCGACTTTTGCTGTTGCATATGGATTAAAAAATATACGCGAACTGACTGTAATCAACCCTGCAAGTGGAGTAGAAAAGAGTTTGGCACCTGCAATAATTTAATTTGATAAATAAGTTAAATAAAGGAAGGTTTCATTAACGTAATGAGAAATGATGGGTTGCTCTACCGATTAACAGAATGAAAGTTCTGTCCAAAATAACAATATGATTTATTAAGACTAAACACAAAATAATAAACAAAAACACATGAAACATTTATCAAATTGGCTCAAATTGGATACTCAAACAAACGCTGTGAAGGTGAAGTTGTCCCTAAACTAGATTGTGAGGTTTATGACGAAGTGGTATGTGGAGCCACTTCCCTGCCACTCAAATCTTAAGAGAGACACACAGCTAACCCAACATTAATTGCTGCTACTCAAGACAGAACAAAGTTAGAAAAAGACGAACAGGCGTGCTCTGCTGAGCTCTGATTATCACCTAGGAAAATCCCTATTTGCCGGTGCTGTGGACATACATTACCAAACTGTCTTCTTAACTGCCAGAACACGATCTGGCATACCGGAGGCGATGGCTGGTTGCTTCAACGTCCTCGACCGAAAGGCGAGAGCCGACTACTTAGAGCACTCGTACAGGCCAAACACACAACATTCCCGCCCCCACGACAGTGGCCTGGTTAAACGTTCCAATCAGCAACTCGAAAAACCGGCGGAAAATTCCACTCCATTGCTGGAGCACTACCATTCCACCAATGGAGATTCTTGGCGCCAATTTCTGTGCTGATTTAGCCACATCATGGAGCTATGCCCTGAGCAAGCCAATCACAGTTACTATTTTGCAGAAAGCGCGGGAATTTTCCCGCCACAACTGCCTGGGTACACAAGTCATTCCCACGCCTCGCTGGTAGCCCGCCAGAAAGTGTTTTCGCTAAGATTCTGCGAAGTAACGGAACCTCTAGCCCAGCCGCTACTTCAGACCCCTCCGGGCGTGTCTTTTGACAATGTCAGCGTCTGAAAAGCATTCACTCGACTTCCTCACACCCGTCGGCTTAACCCTTTCCAGATCAGCGGAGCCCGCCTGTCACCGGACCACCCGGGTGACGAGAGACGCTGCGTGGGAAGTCCGCGTGTGAAGGAATAGCGACTTTTCACTGCATGCAATTAGAGAGGAAAATCGTAAGATAGAAATATGAGAGGGGGCTCATGCCACCTCTCAATCTACTCAGTTGTATTTGAATTATTACCAAATAAGAGGAAAGAGACATACATTTGATTTACAGAAATGTGCTAGAAAATGAATGGAACCCTGCAAGTGTGACTGTAGATTTTGAGTAATCTGCGATTTCTGCAATTATACGTATGTTATCAACTTCCTCAGTGTATGGATGCCATTTCCAAATGAGAAAGTATCTCTGGAGGAAAGTATGGGATCTTGGACTCACTCACAAATATAAAGAAAATGAAGAAGTGAGACAACAAATTTGCATGTGTGCTGCGCTGGCGTTTCTACGGCCTGAAGATGTATGTGATGGCTGGCTGGAGATACATTCACAGACATCGGATGTTCCTAGGCTTTCTGACCTTTTCGACTATTTTGGAGAGAGATCGTTGGAAAACGAAGAAAACCCTATCAGCCATTGGAGCTGCTACAACGGCTCAATCGAACAACTAACTCCGTAGAGGGCTGGCGTAACAAAATTAATAATATGCTTTCCAAACCAAATCCTAAAATTAGTGATGTAATTACTTGCACGAAAACAGAAGCAGAAAATTAAGTGGCCGCGTTAATGAAAACAGAGCTGAGTATGGAGGGTAAAAGAAAGAAAACAGTGCACATGAAGCGGGATGAAAAACTGGAGAAAATATTGAAAAAGTACGAGGAGGATGGTGAGATAAGGGCTTGCTTGAAGGATATCTACTACCTTCACAAACTAGTCTAAATAATGTATCAGAATATGTATATAAATAAAAAATATATGAAATGTAAATAGAAATGTTTAAAAAATAAAAAACAAAAACAAAAAAAGATAATTGACGAAGCTTATAAGCTGATTTTAAACTCGCTTAAATGGCAATAAAATTACTTCGACATTTAGCCAGTCCAAAGCCTGAATAAAGTGCGATGTGAATCAGATTATTTTTAAAAGTGTTGGTATGTGATTTCTAACGCATCCAAACCCAAAGCGCCACTAGTCTCATGCCTCAGTAGTGTTTACAAATTAACAGTTAAAATTAAGCTACACTACACATCTGTGAACATAATGCCACTTAATATTTCCGTGTATTTAATAAGTGCACTTTTACGAAAATGTATCTATTGACAATCACTGCCGTCTGGTTCTGTAAAAGAACCGAATCTTCTTTATGTACTGAAATATTCTTAAGTCTCTGTGAAGTCTTATTTTGTTCTACCTACTGTCTGTTTGTTGTTTATCGTACCGTGAGGTTAGCTCAGTGGCTAACCAGGGCTCAATCATCTGGCCGTCCATAGTCTACTGTATTTGGTTTTCCTTGTTTAAGCAAATGCTGTGAAGGTTCCTTAAATAGGTCATGGTGGCTTCCTCCTCCCCCCTCTCCCCCCCCCCCCCCCCCGCCCCTCTCCCGTAACCAACAATCCGAGTGAAATCTAAATCTATAATGACCACAACTGTGGACGTGACATGAAACACCTAACGCAAAATTGGTTTTCTCTAGGTTGTAATGATGAATGATCATATACTGAGCTAAAATTGAGCATATCTTCGGAATGTAAACTTGCTTTTCGCGAGTTCCCATCCACTGTAGAAAGGCGCTCACTAATGATGCTGAGCTATTGAAATATTAAGTTACTGAACGACTTGGCGATATTTGCCATGATCAATTTCGACCTCACACAGAACTGTATTAATTTCCTATTTTGTTACCTATACGTCGGTATATTTTGTTCTGCTTCAGACTTACGTTTACGCAGTGGTTTAGCTACGTATTTTGGAACCCAACGCGGACATCTGTCAACCTCACCAATTACCATCCTCACAAAATCATTTATTTATTTACTAATTCCGATAGGACCGTCCTTCCATTTGAGGTGCTGTCTAGGTAAGGTATTTCTGTTTACAGTTAGACTTGTTCCTAAGGTTTTAAGGTTTAATAATTCAACCACGCTTGAACTCTTAAATTTATATGTGTTGTTCAAACTCATGCCTGTGGTAAAGAGACTACAACAAGAATAGTACAAAAAGTGATTTTTAGTTGAATGTGCCATCCAGGTTCTAAAAATATTCTCACGCTGTGGCTGATATAGAAGGAGTCAGACGTTAACCGTTAGTTAACGCTTTTTTATATCTCATTGTCTGTTGAACAAAAATGAATGAGTAATGTTTGTTTCTAAATTTTTTGTCAATTACTATTTTAGTGATTCAATTGTCAGATTTCCAAGATAGTCAAAGGTCACTGACAGGTGTGAGGAAAGAAAATATTAATACCACTTTCATTGTATTCTTCTTCATTTGCTCTTTCTTCAACAAATAGACTGTCTTCTTTTGCATGACAGTTAGTGCAAGATCTTCTACGTTTTCTTTAAGTCTTTCAGTTTTATCAAGAACCACCTCCTTAATAGGGTCTTAATTTTTGTTAGTCTCGTGAATTTTAGATCATCTACAAATGCACTCTTGCACTATAATATTTTTGCGCCTTCTTTCATGTCCTTTGGGTCGAGTAAATTTAACAAATTTCAACATTGGACCAGCCAACAAATGGCCCTTCAAAAACCTGACCGCAATTTCCTTGTTTATAAATTTTTTACATATTTTGTGCTCCAATTTGGCAACGTCACTGTGTATGTGTTCTAAACCAAATTTCTGCATAAATTAATAGAATTATTTTTTTTTCCTTTTAATCAGTAAGAACTCTCTACGTAAAAATATATACATATCAGAAGTAATAACCCTGCAATTGTTACATGCAACATATAGTATGGCTAGTACCGTACAGCTTGAGCATGCTTACTCGCTTCCACAGTGGGCCCTTCCTCGACCTTTTCTGGGTGGAAATTTCACAGTGGGGAAAATTCACAGGGCGAAGAAATCATGACACCGAATGGAACACCCTACTCCAAGGACTCCTAACCAACGTCGTGGTCAGTATGGAACCATGTTGCAGTGCGTGTATTGCATCCGAGCTGATCACACACTCTGTAAATAACAGTGGCCCACCTTTTGTAATGTCCAGGGAACTATTATGAAACGCAGTTACTTCAGTGTAATTACTGTCTCTGAATAAAGTGTCATTTACTGCAGTGTATTTTATCCACTTGCCTTCTGTAATCCACTGCAGCAGTAGTTTGTGTGGTCATAACTTTATAGAGCTGTGTTAATTGGCAGTGAGACAAAATTTGGAAATTATCTTCGTCTGTAACTTTCTCACGCCATTGTACAAGAAGGCCTACAGTTATCTTTTCGTGGACTTTATTCGGCAATGAAACAGGAGTTACAAGTAGGAGTGTGTGGCACTGTGCAACATGCTCCGTACCGTGGTTTGCTGTGAGTGAACATAGGTTAAGTCCGGGATGGTTAGATCTTTTTATTCTTCAACATAAAACTTGTCTGTATCTCAGCTTTTCTAGATTTGTAGCAGCATGGTCATATAGTGTCGTATAAACTTAAGTTCAATATGTTTTTGGGGCACTGCCACTTAAAATACAAGAGATATATTAAAATGAAATACACATGAGTGGTCCATCTCACCCATAGATATATGTGTAAGATGTACCAGTGTACTAGGACAGACGGACCACATAAAAATTCCTATGAAGGAAGAAAAGAGTCAATTAAAACTACTGTTATTGTGGTCTTCAGTGCAGTGACTGGTTTGATGCAGCCGTCCATGATACACTATCCTGAACAAGCTTCTTCATCTCCAAGTATCTACCACAACCTACATCCTTCTGAAACTGCTTAGCCGGCCGAAGTGGCCGAGCGGTTCTAGGCGCTACAGTCTGGAACCGCGCGACTGCTACGGTCGCAGGTTCGAATCCTGCCTCGGGCATGGATATGTCTGATGTCCTTAGGTTAGTTAGGTTTAAGTAGTTCTAAGTTCTAGGGGACTGATGACCTCAGAAGTTAAGTCCCAAAGTGCTCAGAGCCATTTGAACCACTTTTTGAAACTGCTTAGTGTATTCATCTCTTGGTCTCCCTTCACGCTGTCCAACACTACTAAATTGGTGATCCTTTGATGGTTCAGAACATGTCCTACCAACCGATCCCTTCTTCTAGTGAAGTTGTGCTACAAATTCCTCTTCTCCTCAATTATATTCAGTACCTCCTCATTAGTTACGTGATCTACCCATCTAATTCTCAGCATTCTTCTGTAACACCACATTTTGAAAGCTTCTATTCTCTTCTTGTCTGAGCTACTGTTTATCGTCCATGTCTCACTTCCATACACGTCTATATTCCATACATATACTTTCAGAAAAGACTTCCTGACACTTAAATCTATATTCGATCTTAACAAACTTCTCTTCTTCAGAAACACTTTCCTTATCATTGCCAGTCTACATTTTATATCCTCTCTATTTCGAACATCATCAGTTATTTTGCTCCCCAAATAGCAAAACTCATCTATTATTTTAAATGTCTCATTCCCTAATATAATTCCTCCACCAACACCTGTTTTAATTCGACTACATTCAATTATTCTCATTTTGCTTTTGTTGATGTTCATCTTATATCCTCCTTTCGAGACAGTGTCTATTCCGTTCAACTGCTCTTGCAGGTCCTTTGCTGTCTCTGACAGAATTACAGTGTCATCGGCAAACCTCAATGTTTTTCATTTCTTGTCCATGGATTTTAATACCTACTCCAAATTTTTCTTTTATTTCCTTTAGTGCTTGCTCAGTATACAGACTGAATAATATCGGGGATAGGCTACAACCCTGTCTCACCCTTTTTCCAACCACTGCTTCTCTTTGATGCCACTCAACTCTTATAACTGCCATTTGGTTTCTGCGCAAATTCTAAATAGCCTTTCGCTCCCTGTATTTGACCCCTGCCACCTTCAGAATTTGAAAGATAGTATTCCAGTCAACATTGTCAAAAGCTTTCTCTAAGTCTACAAATGCTACAAACTTTGGTTCGCCTTTCCTCAGTCTATCTTCTAAGATAAATCGTAGGGTCAGTATTGTCTCACGTATTCCAACATTTCTACAGAATCCAAACTGATCTTCCCCGATGTGGTCTTCTACTAGCTTTTACATTCATCTCTAAAGAATTCGTGCTACTATTTTGCAGTTGTGACTTATTAAACTGATAGTTCTGTAATTTTCAAACTTGTCAACAATTGCTTTCTTCGGGATTGGAACTCTTATATTCTTCTTGATGTCTGAGGGTATTTCGCCTGTCTCACACACCTTGCTCATCAGATGGTATAGTTTTGTCATGGCTCGCTCTGCCTAGGCTATCAGTAGTTCCAATGGAATATTATCTACTCCCGGGGCCTTGTTACGACTTAGGTCTTTCTGTGCTGTGTCAAATACTTCACGCAGTATCATATCCCCCATTTCATCTTCATCTGCGACCTCTTCCATTTCCATAATATTACCCTCAAGTACATAGCCCTTGAATAGACCCTCTATATACACCTTCCACCTTTCTGCCGTCCCTTCTTCGATTAGAACTGGTTTTCCATCTGAGCTCTTGATATTCACACAAGTGGCTCGCTTTTCTCCAAACGTCTCTTTAATTTTCCTTTGGGCAGTATCTACCTCACCCCTAGTGACATATGCCTCTAATTCTTTACTTTTGTCGTCTAGGCATCCCTGCTTAGCCAATTTACACTTTCTGTCGATCTCATTTTTGAGACATTTCTATTCCTGTTTGCCTGCTTCATTTACTGCATTTTTATATTTTCTGCTTTCATCAATTAAATTCAGTAAATCTTCTGTTACCCAAGGATTTCCAATAGCCCTCGTCTTTTTACCTACTTGTTCCTCTGCTGTCTTCACTATTTTATCTCTTAAAGCTACCCATTCTTCTTCTACTGTATTTCTTCCCTCCGTTCTTGTCAATCGTTCCTTAATACTCTCTCTAAAACTCTCAACAATCTCTGGTTCTTTCAGCTTATCTAGGTCCCATCTCCTTAAATTCCGACCTTTTTGCAGTTTCTTCAGTTTTAATCTACAGCTCGTGACCAATAGATTGTGGTCAGAGTCGACATCTGCCCTTGGAAATGTCATACAATTTGAAACCTGGTTCCTAAATCTCTGTCTAACCATTATATAATCTATCTGAAACCTTCCAATGTCTCCATAACTCTTCCACATATACAACCTTTTTTCATTATTCTTAAACCAAGTGTTAGCTATGATTAAGTTATGCTCTTTGTAAAATTCTACCAGGCGGCTTCGTGTTTCATTCCTTACACCCATTCCGTATTCACTTACTACTTTTCCTTCTCTTCCTTTTCCTACTACCGATTTCCAGTCCTCCATGACTATTAAATTTTCGTTTCCCTTCACTATCTGAATAATCTCTTTTATCTCATTATACATTTCTTCAATCTCATCGTCATCTGTGGAGCTAGTTGGCATTTTAACTTGTACTACTGTGGTAGACGTGGGCTTCGTGTCTATCTTGGCTGCAATAATGCGTTCACTTCAGTATGCTGTTCGTAGTAACTCACCCACGCTCCTATCTTTTTATTCGTTATTAAACCTTCTCCTGCATTACCTCTATTTGATATTATAACCCTGTATTCACCTGACCAGAAATTTTGTTCCTCCTACCACCGAACTTCACTAATTCCCACTGTATCTAATTTTTACCTATCCATTTCCCTTTTTAATTTTTCCATCCTACCTACCCGATCTGACATTTCACGCTCCGATATGTAGAACGCCAGTTTTGTTTCTCCTGATAACGATATCCCCCTGAGTCGTCCCCTCCCGGAGATTCGAATGAGGATTATTTTACCTCTGAAATATTTTACCCAAGAGGACGGCATCATCATTTAAGCATACAGTTAAGCTGCTTGCTCTCGGAAAAAATTACAGCTTTAGCTTCCCCTTGCTTTCAGCCATTCGCAGTACCAGCACAGCAAGGCCGTTTTGGTTAGTGTTACAAGGCCAGATCAGTCAATCATCCAGATTGTTGCCCCTGCTACTACTGAAAAGGCTGCTGCGCCTCTTCAGGAACCACACGATTGTCTGGCCTCTCAACAGATACCCCTCCGTTGTGGTTGCACCTACGGTAGGGCCATCTGTGTCGCTGAGGCACGCAAGCCTCCCCACCAACGTCGAGGTCCACGGCTCATGGGGGAGCAATTAGAACTACATATTTTTATTTGGCATGCGTTGTAATAAATACAGAATTATATTATTAAATATTTTAGCCCAAAACAATTTTATCAGTTTATTATAAATCTTGATTTAACATTGGGTTTTTTGATGAGCTGTTGGTTTGGTTCAAGCATTAGCCTGTCTTTCTCTCAGTACAGAAGGAACACTTATTACCAAATGTCGAACAATATTCTCGTGACCATCGTGATCAGGAAACACAATGAATCCAATCGTCTTTTTTATTAGTTTCGTAATAGATTTCACCACACCAAAAACATCCATCTTCATCCCATTCATGAAAGTTACTTTCGTAATCTTCTACTATGCCTGAAATATTGTAGCTTTCTGCATCTGATGAACATCGTGAGATGTTTGCAGTGGTTTTTTAATCTTTCTCTGTCTGTTTTTCTTTTCACTAGTATTTTCTTTTGGTGATGTTTTTTGTGGCTCTTTTCCGTTTCCTTTCTTTTCTTATCTCTCTTGTCCACTACAGTTTCAATATTTTCAGGAGATTTTAACACTTTGGATACGGTTGCTGCCTTCCTCTTCTTTTATCAGTAGGAAGAATAGCTGACATTTCTTTGCAGAAATTTTGCCTATGTTGGCTTATAGTAGTAATCAGTTTGGAAGAGGTAATTTGGAAGGTTTAATTTGGAAGGTTTAGTAGAAGTGGAGTCCGAAGTTGGTTCAGGGAAGGAATTTGACTTGTACCGCTCTTTTGATGTGGTTGGAATCACTAGTTCTTTTGATGAGCTTTGGAGTGGTTGGATGGCCCATGTGTGAGTTTCTTCTGTTCCATTCGTTGGCACAATCTTCCAATAAATAAGCATAGTGTGAAATTGCCGCCATATTCAGCGGAATTATTACTCATGCCTTGAAGTTTAATGTCATTGTGGTCCATCTCTACCATCGGCTGGGAGAGATGGACTACGCTGGCATCTATCTACAGGTAACTAACACCGTTGTCATTTTAGATTAGTTTCATGCCTACATATCTGACAAGCTCACAGTAAAAAACCTGCATCGATATTATGCGAACTAAGCCTTCATATTAACGTTATGCAAGTACACGATAAAACATTTCGGCTTACCATAACAAAGAACGTTATTTTTCTCCAAAACCAACACTAAAGTAACGACAACAGGTTTGCGCCGAGTTTTTTCACAAAAGAGCTCCCCACGAAATGTGGGAGCTGCCCTCTAACGGCATATTTTCGAAATACCCCACTGGTCCGCCTCATCCAGTGGTCTAGCTCTCCCGGACTTAGCCTAAAAAAAAAAGAAAAAAGGGGGAACACTGAAGGGGGACTAGCATTTGTATTGTAGGACTATAGTGTAACGTTTTTAAGGTCAACCGCTGAAGTTACAAACTCACCCCACCATTACTAAACATTCACAAACCTGACGACAGTAGTCGACATTCTGCAAATTGTGCGGAGCTACGCTTCAGTAAGAACGAACCCCAGCAGAGTCGCTGCTTCACGGAGCGTGGACCACGGGGAATTTCCGACACGGAAGAGCGCCTCACAAAACGAATGCGACACCGTCCAGAAGTTATTTTGCGGACCTGCATCATCTTACTGCTCTCGTGTCTCGGGTATCTCAGCTCATCTTAGAAACACTGACGAACAGGATCCACTCGAAGATTAGGTTGTACTCAGAGATTAATATTTTATTTTCTTGTCAGAAATATAGACATCTGAAATACATTTTTAATGGACTATGATCATTGCTTTTTCTTTTTGTACGTCACTCTGCCTTTCCTTAATGTAGCAGCTGTTTTATGTTATTCTCATTGTAAAAATTAATCAAGAATAGCGTGCCTGCAGTGCGGAGAAAACAATTAAAAAATAATAGAAGTCCGGGACTCAACAAGTGTGCTCCGGCAACTGAATCTAATGTGTACCAACACTAACTCATATTAAGTATTGAGGAAAAGGAACAGCAGTGGGAAATGTCTGGAATTTCCTTAGCTGATTACGTATGGAAATTGCTTTGAAATGAAACGAATTATGGGAAGTATCTTAAAGAAAACTTACTCTACTCTTTGGTGAGTCTACGTGGGAGTAAAAGCAAAAGTACTGGATTTTATGATTTCTAGTCGGTGTTTACTTTAAAGACAGGAGTACTTCAACAACATTGATGAGAAACGGAGACATAGAGCCATGTAGCCAATGTTACGAGCAGTATTTACGGCGAAAAGATGGTAGTACAAGATACTTGTTTGCGAGGCTTAGTGACTAACACACTTTATTTTACAAGGCAAACCAGTGGATTCAATGTACGTGTGATGCTCGGATTACAACAGATAGATCTGAATATTGGCTACGTGATTGACGTATATTGGCTGAAAATGAGCGATTTAGACGAGCTCTAGAGCGCCATCAAATCTTGCGTAGACAACAAGATGCAGTTTTGAAACGTGGTTACTAGTTATATAGTGAAGGTGATGTAAGGAAATAAGGATAGAAGTTTAACTCTCTGCAGAATCAGGAAGTGGTCAAACTCAGTTGGAAATAGCACTGTTGTCAATGGAGGACGATTCTTCCCCTCATATTTAGGGGAGGAAGCCCAGAGAGAAGTATCGCCCTAAGGAGTAAATGGTACTTCCTAAGTGTAGTCCTGAGCTTCAACGTTTACAACAGGTCGTGTAAAAGCGTGGAGACATCCCGATGAGCTCCCCAGATATATATATTAAATTTCTGACAAGATGCTTAGGGAATACCAGGTGGTTGGTAATAGACATGTATGTGAAATAAAAATTTTTAGGTATAAATGAACGATATTAAGTACACCTAGTAGACGATGTATTTTTTAGAAAAAACCATAAACAGTACGAAACATGTCTGTAAATTGTCTAAAGTATTTTTTAGTTTTGTGTTTAGTGTAATAAATAGACGTTCATTTGGGAAATATGTACATAACTGATAGGGTAGTTTAGCGTAAGGGGAAGTCAAATCGAGACAGATGGAAAAAAGCAAATAAACTGTTTTGAACTGGTAGGAAGCCAGGATCTGGGAGTAGTAAGGAGCTGAGCGAAAATAAAATAACGTTTGAAAAAAAATTATGTATTGATTTATGACAGACGGCAATCCTTGAATTACAAAAGTAAATAATATTCGTACGCCGCAGAGGCCAAGTTTTAAAACAAATCGTTAAATCCTGAAAAGTACCCAAAACTTTTCTTAAATAGCTGACACAGGAAATGACATACACTCACCTGTGAAGCAGACAGAATACAGAATAGAATGTGATCTTCTAAAGCAGAAAACTAGAAATAATGTACTGTCTGTAAAGCAGACTTTGCATCAACAAAATGTCAATCAATAGATAACAAATTAGTATTACAGAAAAGTATAAAACTTTACAGAATGGCTGCGAAGCAGCCACAGTGAATTGCTATTTCACTAATATTCATAATCATAGAATGCAGAAAATCTGAGACACTGTACACGCCTGTGAAGCAGTCTGAGGTTGTTATCAAGCGCTTTTCGAGCAACGAAATCCCAGGCAAGCGAGTGGCCTCTGGCACACAAATTAAGCAAATAAAGTAATGGTTCGATTTCGGCCGACCTCTCACACATTTGCCCGTCATACTCTAAAACACTGAGTAATAATCAAATTTATTCGGTAAGTGAATTACAGTTTATACGTGAACCCCCAGTCACAATTGAAACATGAGGGTGTAAAACTGAATCCATTTGGGCTACTAGCACCAAAAATAAAAAATTAAGAAAATTGTACATAAAAGGCATTGAAACTAGGAAGTAGCAGACACTGAAACTTTAATTTAGGAAACGCAGACGCCTTCTGAAAGTATTTGTTTTAGTCACCAGGATGCTGTCCCACATAAAGGAACCCATTGAACACGGCCAGTAGAGCGATCTGAATCAGTTTACTGTCAAAGTGACAAACGACTCAGAAATTTCTGCACGAAGGAGGTATTGTCCTACGAATCATGAGCAACATATAACGCCCACAAGAACAGCTGCTCACTCTCGTTGCTGTATTAGGGCAAAGCGAATCATGGACGGAGTGTGAAACCATGTGCACCAGCTAAAGCAGCGGGTACACCACCAAAGTCCAACTACATCTACATCTACATCTACATCTACATTGATACTCCGCAAGCCACTCAACGGTGTGTGGCGGAGGGCACTTTACGTGCCACTGTCATTACCTCCCTTTCCTGTTCCAGTCGCGTATGGTTCGCGGGAAGAACGACTGTCTGAAAGCCTCCGTGCGCGCTCTAATCTCTCTAATTTTACATTCGTGATCTCCTCGGGAGGTATAAGTAGGGGGAAGCAATATATTCGATACCTCATCCAGAAACGCACCCTCTCGAAACCTGGCGAGCAAGTTACACCGCGATGCAGAGCGCCTCTCTTGCAGAGTCTGCCACTTGAGTTTATTAAACATCTCCGTAACGCTATCACGGTTACCAAATAACCCGGTAACGAAACGCGCCGCTCTTCTTTGGATCTTCTCAATCTCTTCCGTCAACCCGACCTGGTACGGATCCCACACTGATGAGCAATACTCAAGTATAGGTCGAACGAGTGTTTTGTAAGCCACCTCCTTTGTTGATGGACTACATTTTCTAAGCACTCTCCCAATGAATCTCAACCTGGTACCCGCCTTACCAACAATTAATTTTATATGATCATTCCACTTCAAATCGTTCCGCACGCATACTCCCAGATATTTTACAGAAGTAACCGCTACCAGTGTTTGTTCCGCTATCATATAATCATACAATAAAGGATCCTTCTTTCTATGTATTCGCAATACATTACATTTGTAACTCTAGAATCTGTCCCAGTGCCAGACATGCAACTGCAACTTCTAAGTGGGCAAAAGTTCTGCCAGAGATGTAAACCATGGAAACGGCCAAACCCCAGCCGCTGACGTGTGAGCTGTGCGGGAGCTTGAATTCCTTCTCGAACTGCCAAGGAGTCACCACACGAGGCGCCAAGGATACGGTAACTAAGCAACGCTAGGCAATGGGTTTCCACTAGCACAGGAATCGACACAACCTTGCGCATGGCTTTCGTTTATTATTTCAAAACTAATCGCCATAACTGTTTATCAGGCAAGATTGTGTGAGAAAGTTGGTGGTTCAGCCTGCATTTGCTATGGCGTCCCTAGACCATTTGCAACAAAAAGTAAGATTAACACATGGTATCTACATAAAAATATGATATCAAATATGTGTGGGCTCCCTCTCCCCTAGTCTTCCCTTCCCCTGAGCGGTTTCTTCCTCCCTCCTATGCCCCCTCCCTTTCCCGTGCACCACTTCTGCATCTCTGCGCTCCCTCCTGACCAGCCCTCCCTCTCCATCTCCCATCCCGCCCGCCTCCTGCCCCTGGCACACCCTCCGAGCCCATTGCTTTTCCTCCCATCCTCTCCACCCCCCGTCCCCCTGCCCTACCCCCTCCTCCCTGACCACTCTTCTCAGGCCTCCCTTTCCTCGGCAGGTCCCTCCCGACAATTTCTACTCTTTGCCGTGTTGTGCTCCGTCTCCTGCGATAGTTTTTGTGTCGTCGTTCTGGTGTGGATTAATACCATGGCCAACCTCTAACTTGTACATGTGACTTCAGCGTATATTATGTGCTACGAAAATAGCCAACTATGCTTTTTATCTTTATGTGGACATTTTTAACTCTCCCACAATGAACGTCTCCGTGTACGTGTATATTTTAACCCCCACTGTCTCCGTTTATTATGTTCTGATGTCCCCATTTATCGCCTTTCACAAAAAAAAAAAAAAAAAAAAAAATGGTTCTGAGCACTATGGGACTTAACTTCTGAGGCCATCAGTCCCCTAGAACTTAGAACTACTTAAACCTAACTAACCTAAGGACATCACACACATCCATACCCGAGGCAGGATTCGAACCTGCGTTCGTAGCGGTCGCGCGGTTCCAGACCGTAGCGCCTAGAACCGCTCGGCCATCCCGGCCGGCCGCCTTTAACATCTATCTTTTTCATCCTTTTATTAAACGTATAACTCGGCTGAAGAGCGTCGGATAGTGCTGCACCAGCCTTTCCGTGCCCACATGGGGCAGGGGAATGAAGTCACAATAAGAGGGAAAAAATGTGTAATTAACTGCACAATCGGGAGTTACCAAAAACGGGAAGCACCGGGCCCACAGATCAACTGGTTATTATTTCAAGCAAATAAGTTCAAATTTAACCTAAATCAAAGAAATAAATACTGCAATTTAAATCTGAAGGCCACATGCTTTTAATAATAATAATAATAATAAAAGGGCCAGCTATGCAAAAGTTCAGGTGAAATTTGCAATTTAAATCTTATGGCCACAGTTTAGATAAACGTGACTACGAGGTTATTGTAGTGTCGGCAGACTTGCCAACACTACGTACACTAATAGAAAGAGGCGGCCAAGATGCACGCGCTAACTCACGCAGGGTGGCGTGAGGTCTGAAACAGGATACGTAATGAATGCTATAAAGAAAAGTACGTAGCTGCTGGAATACTTAACTTTAATCCATCATTTGTATACAGCGTTCTTGATGATACAAGTGAGACTCTCTCTAGATAACTGCAATGTAATGCTAATGGCGCCTTGGTAGGTCGTTGCCATGGACTGAGCTGAAGACTATTCTAACTAGCTGCTCTGCAAATGAGCGAGTCTTCGTCCGTGTAGTCGCTAGCAAAGTCGTCCGTACAACTGGGGCGAGTGCTAGTAAGTCTCTCGAGACCTGCCGTGTGGTGGCGCTCGGTCTGCGATCACTGACAGTGGCGACACGCGGGTCCGACATGTACTAATGGACCGCGGCCGATTTAAAACTACCACCTAGCAAGTGTGGTGTCTGGCGGTGACACCACATTTATTCTTTTCAGGCTACTGTAGTCAAACAAAGCCACACTTGTATTCATCTTGTGTAAGGTGTCGGCGCTGCATGGACTCAAGAGGTGCTTTGAGATGGTAATTTTTAAAGAAACAATGGGATGGCGTATCCGCCAGAGCGGTCCAGCGTGACGCAGATGAACCAGGCTGCAAGCAACGTGAAGCGGTATTCCATACAACCCAATGAATTGCGGTGTCACTAACCAACGATCGGACGGCCACAAAGTTGCCCCTTTCCACAGCCAGAGGCCAGCGCTAGCTGGCGGATGCCACCAACCCCTCAGACACGTCCAGCATACCATTCGTCCAACAGCAAATTTCTGTGTTCGCACGGATACGGCGTTCGCAGACCAACTTGGCTCAAACAGCGCAACTCAGCTCTCACATAGTAATCCGATGTCCCAAACAACTCAGCTCTAACCGTGCTCCCCACTACAGACCAACTGTCTTCCTACCACGAGACACCACACAGGCCGCGTGGTCTAAGGCGCTGCAGTCATGGACTGTGCGGCTGGTCCCGGGCATATGGGTCCCTCGGGCATGGGTGTGTGCGTTTGTCCTTAGGATAACTTAGGTTAAGTAGTGTGTAAGCTTAGGGACTGATGACCTTAGCAGTTAAGATTTCACACAGATTTGAACATTTTTGAACACCACACAGCCAGGTACTTTCCTCGTAGGCAGACTTCGACCAAAGATGCTTACTGAACAAATAGTAACTCGACAGCAAAACTCGACCCAGTGCGCCTAACAAGACCCAAGCGAAGTAAAATATGGCGCCACAGCTTACGTATGATTGTCTCTATGTACGATTTCGGGTCTGTGTTTAAGATGTAGGAGACAAAATAATGGTATTATCAAAGACAGCGTATCTATTCATGCCAGCACACTGTATAATAATCTGTCACATCCGGGCCCCCACCTCTCAAGAGATATCACGATAATACAGTGCAACATCACCTATAACCTCAATAATACGGTCGCAGGTTCGAATCCTGCCTCGGGCATGGATGTTTGTGATGTCCTTAGGTTAGTTAGGTTTAACTAGTTCTAAGTTCTAGGGGACTAATGACCTCAGCAGTTGAGTCCCATAGTGCTCAGAGCCATTTGAACCATTTGAACCTCAATAATGGCTTCAATTCGGCGAGACAGGAAGTCCACAAGTTCCTTTAGGTGTGTCATGTCCAGCTAAAATAGAAGCAAATTTCTGGAACATTGATTATTATCTTTAATTCGCTGCTTGAAATGCTGCCAGACATTTTTTGTGGGATTAAGATCAGGTGATTTAGCAGGCCAGTTGAGATGTAACAGGGTATCTCAGAGTTCAAGAAACCAGGAAAGTACGCGTTGCAGCTCTGTGAACAGGACAGTCGTCGTCTTGGAAGACGAAAGTGTCCACAGGATAATTATCATGAAAGTGTAGAAGAAAGGGAACACTGGATCACCGAGAGCGTTGAAATAAGCATCACGGATCATGTTCATGGTAACACGAAGGAGTGTGCCGAAGTGATGGAACGATAAGCATCCCCCCAAAATATCACCGTCACCTCACACTCTCCACACACTGCGTGTTGAACGCCTCATTTGCTCTGGCGGTGCACTTGCTGCATTATTCTAAAAGAGGCAAAACAGCGACTCGACCGACCGCACCATACGCTCGAGCAACAATCCATTTCCTGTGTTGTTTGGCCCACTAAAGAATTGCATTTTTATGTGCTATCATAAGCAATGGTCTTTTGCGAGGAAGTCGATTCCAGAAGTTCATTGTGTACAGTCCCCTTCGCAATGTTCGTTCGGAAATTGTCTGAAGTGGACCAGCATCTGAGATCTCGCCTTTGGTCGGCGGGTCGTTGCTCCCAGGGTCGCTGAGTCTGGCGGCAACGAGTGAACTGTTTCGAGGCGTGAAATATTGATGCCATCTTTCTCTGCTTGTTATTCATTATTGAATTTAGTATTATTCTTATTATTGAAGTGCAACCAGTGGTATTTTCAGCCTTGTGGTCGCTAACGCCCCAGTTACCTGTCCTGGAGGTTAGCGTACTTTTCCGGCAGTGTACCTTTCCTCATCGTGTTGATGCTGTCTGACATGGCGTGTGGTTCGACAGCTTCTTGTACTGTACTGTGCATATTTTTTGGGAGGTCTGCCTTGGTTCTAGTGTTTCCTTCGGCCTTGGATGTTTTCTGAAGACGTAGTGCTGTCTGTCTCTTCGCCCTTGCCCAAAAAATATTCTATCAATGTACCGGTGATCGGACTGGTTAGTCGGTCGGTTGGCGCTTAAGCTGCCCCGAATTTGAGTTGCCATCATGTTACGTGAGTACAACTCTTGGCAGCCTGTCTCACCTTGCCTTATGTTTGAGTTACCTTCTTAGGCCGACTCTTGGAGCACTTGCTGAGAACGGATTGTCCTAATTTCTTAGATTGTGATGTTTGTTTTAAGGATATTTGTAATTTTCTAATTATTGTTGGTATGGCCTTAAGCAGAGCAATAATTTCAATTCTTTCATGATAAGGCCTTCAGCCGTGTTAGACTAAGTTTTTTTTAAAGCAAGCTTGTTTAAAAACCGAGGTATTTATTGAGATATGTGCTATTTGGGATTGTTCTCCTGACTTCTAATTCAGACCTTCAGCCGTTTGTTGTTTGAGATTATACTTGGTGGCCTTCGGCCCTAAAATTGTGGAATTTTTTTTGTGATAAGGCCTTCAGCCGTCATACAGTCAATTGTATTTTTAAGAGATTGTTTTGAAATTTTAATTTCTTTAAACAAAGTTTACGTGTTTATTGTGCAATCGAGAGTAACGATTACGGCTCCATCCACATCGTAACCTTATCCTGCCCCACTCTGAGAAACCAGCTCTCATAAATACAATCCATTCATATTTTGGATGTGCAGCTCTCGTTCTTTCTTTCCGCATTTGCATTTAAATTATAGGAAACGGGTTCCGCCTTTTTGCAGGCACACTGATTTTTCTTCTTACCCCAGCATGTTCCAGCACCTCTGTGCCATCGTCAGTGGGTTTTTTGTTTACTGAAAAGCTGTAACAAGTGAAAATATTTTAGGTTATATAATTCACTCTCATATACCTGTTACGTCAAACGGCGAGCTTACGATCCTGTCGTATAATCATATACTGTGCACAACTTGTTCGTATGTGAATGAAACTAGTCTAAACATTGGGACATGCGCAATATCTCGACACTTTGCCAAAAGAAGATGGGTATTAACAATCGTCGAAACGTTGTGGTATCTTCAATCTGTTGTCTTGGTGAAACAGCACACGCGCAGCCCTTCCCGGACGTTTTTGTTGCAGTGCAGGAAGGAATTTGTTCTTCAAAACATTTTTGTAGGATGCACCTGTTACCGTAGTGCTCTTTGCAATGCAATGGGTAAGGATTACGCCCTCGCTGTCCCAGAACATGGACACCATCACTTTTCCAGCACTGGCGCTTACCCGACATTTTTTTGGTGGCGGTGAATCTGTGTGCTTCCATTGAGCTGACTGGCACTTTGTTTCTTGATTGAAAAATGGCATCCACGTCTCATCCATTGTCACAACCGACGAAAAGAAAGTCCCATTCATGCTGTCGTTGTGCGTCAACATTGCTTGGCAACATGCCACACGGGCAGCCATGTGGTCATCCGTCAGCATTCGTGGCACCCACCTGGATGACACTTTTCGCATTTTCCGGTCGTCATGCAGGATTGTGTGCACAGAACCCACAGAAATGCCAACTCTGGAGGCGATCTGTTCAATAGTCATTCGGCGATCCCCCAAAACAATTCTCTCCACTTTCTCGATCATGTCGTCAGACCGGCTTGTGCGAGCCCGAGGTTGTTTCGGTTTGTTGTCACACGATTTTCTGCCTTCATTAAACTGTCGCACCCACGAACGCACTTTCGACACATCCATAACTCCATCACCACATGTCTCCTTCAACTGTCGATGAATTTCAATTGGTTTCACACCACGCAAATTCAGAAAACGAATGATTGCACGCTGTTCAAGTAAGAAAAACGTCGCCATTTTAAGTATTTAAAACAGTTCTCATTCTCGCCGCTGGCGGTAAAATTCCATCTGCCGTACAGTGCTGCCATCTCTGGGACGTACTGACAATGAACGTGGCCTCATTTTAAAACAATGCGCATGTTTCTATCTCTTTCCAGTCCGGAGAAAAAAAATCGGAGGCCTTAGAACTTGAATGCACCTCGTATACCCGGCGTATACTAGGGCACCATTATCTTAGATCTGAAGAACCCATCCTATTTAAATAGTATCTTTCCAGTTCACGCAAACAAAGTTTCCTACATTCAAGCTTGCTTTGTCCAAATTAGTTTAGGTGGCCGTTTTGAAGAAGTTGATAAAATCACTTCGTTGTTGCTTTCAGAAACAAGTGATGTATCAATTAAACTTAATAGCCAGTCTCATATACATTCTTTGTCGCTGTTCTTTGGAGAAAAATCACTATCGTCTTCAAAGTGCAGGCTAAAGGGGTCACCCTTGTCATCTAAGTTGAACTCACTCAACATTCTCTTTTGTTCTTTCTTTCTATCTGCTTTCTGAAATTCAGAAGCCTTAAATTTGTTCTTATTATTTGATGTTGGTGACTTAGATCCAGAAGGATCATTGGCATTACACTCAGACTCTTGTAGATTGATCACACAAATACTCTTTCCAGAAGGAGCCTGCCACTTTCTCTTCCTAGTGAAACGAAATTTGACAGACTCTTCGTGCTTATGATGTAGCCTCTCCAGAAATGTTTCCCCTTCCACGACTAAGTTTAAATGTCTATGTTGATTCGGACATCTCTTAAGAATCCTTGTCAAGAGAGTATATTCCTGCTTTCTTGAAACCAGGGACCAAATTCTGAGCGTTATTCGTCTCCATTTCTTCCAAAACAGTTTTTAACAACATCGGGAATTAGGATTTGGGTAGCAAACCAAGTTGTTAGCCAGCACCAGCCTCTTTTCATTTGCCAAGAATATCTATTCATTTAAGTTTTAGAGGTCTAAAGTAAACAATATCTAAAGGCTGAGGCAAATGGGTAGTGTTTGCAGGCAACTAAACGTAATGAACGTTGTTTCCTCCGCAATATTACATTGAGACTTACCAGGTGCAGAAGTATGAAACAATAATTAGATGTTTGCTGTTCGAAACTGATAAACAGTAGTTTATTCAAAATAGTCTCCATTGCTATCTATACATTTCTCCCACCTCTCCGGCAGGCTATGAATGCCACGCAAAAAAAAAAAAAAAAAAAAAAAAAAAAAAAAAAAAAAAAAAAAAAAAAAGCGAGCCATTTACGGTCATTTTCATACGAATTGAAGAGTTATTCAGCGAGAGCGTGTCACAGTGACACAGATAGATGACGATAGGATTAAACCAAGTCTGGAGAATGAGCCGCATGTCCCAGTATTTCACAACTGAACGCCACGTTCGTTTCCCTTACCGGTTTTGGTTCAAATGGCTCTGAGCACTATAGGACTTAACTTCTGAGGTCACCAGTCCCCTAGAACCTAGAACTACTTAAACCTAACTAACCTAAGGACATCACACACATCCATGCCGTAGCAGTCTCGCGGTTCCAGACTGCAGCGCCTAGAACCGCTCGCCGCGCGACTGCTAACGTCGCAGGTTCGAATCCTGCCTCGGGCATGGATGTGTGTGATGTTCTTAGGTTAGTTAGGTTTAAGTAGTTCTAAGTCCTAGGGGTCTGATGACCACAGATGTTAAGTCCCATAGTGCTCAGAGCCATTTGAACCATTTGAAGAACCGCTCGACCACCCTGGCCGGCCCTGACCGGTTTTGCTGTGTGTGATGGGGCGTTATCATGGAGCGATATGACTTTCTGTTGCCTTTTTCCATATTCCCGCCGTTTTTCACGTAATGCTCGATTTAAATCAATCTTTTGCTGTTGGTAGCGATCAGTGTTAACGGTTTCACCGGATTTTAGCAGTCATAGATGACATCCTTCTGATCCCACCAAACACAGAGCATTGGACTTGCAGTGGATGTCGAACATCAGCCTGAATTCACCCACGATTTACGACGCTTAGAATTATCAAAATATATCCGTTTTTCAGCACCTGTGACTATTCGATGGAGAAACGACTTTCTTTTGTATCTGGCGAGCAGCATTTCACATGTGGTCTCTCTATTTGCTTTCTGTCTTTCGTTAAGTTTATGCGGAACCCATTTTCCAATTTTCTGCACGTTTCCCATAGCCTTTAACCGAAAAGCAACGGCTTTCTGCGTCACATTCAATTGTTCCACGAGTTCAAGTTGAGTCTGAGTATCATCTTCATCCAATAAGGCCTGCAATTCATTGTCTTCGAACTTTCTCGGTGTTTTCGCTCACTCGTCGTTTGTCACGTCAAAATGAATTTTTTGAATCACTCGAAACACTGTGTTTTCCCAAGAACATGTTCGCCGAAAGCTTCGAGAGGCATTCGATGCATTTCTGCAGCAGTTTTGTTCAAAGGATAACAGAAAACCAATGCTGTCCACAAACAGTATTTCGTAGGCACAAAACTCGACATGTTTACGGGTTTGAAACGGATACCGATGTATGGAACTTGAGTAACTGTGTGTTGACATTCGTCGTCAGCCATTACAGGGAGCAGATGGTGCTGCAGACGCGGTCTCACGGGCCATACACTGACGGCTACGTATCATCTATAGGGAAATTCCAGTTTTATACTTCTACACCTGATAAATGAGAACTCAGATTATCTCCTAGCATAACCTCGTTTCTTTCTTGTTTTCTTATTAAAGGCGGCAGGTGACTTGCAAACCGTTCCTCAAAAAGAGCTAAATCCGTCCACTCATGTTTACTACGACTGTATCGTGCTCCCAGCGGGGCAATTTTCCGTCCATGTATTCCAGAGGTGTTCAGTCTTCTGACTAATATATGGCGGGAGTGTAGTTCAAGCAACATTTCCTTAAAACATTACAACTATGCTAGATTTTGTAGACTTTACGACTCTTCCCGGATATTTAGAACCTCTCCTGCATGTGATCGTTTTCTTTCCAGATCATCGCCCATATTTCTTTCATTATAATTATAGACATTTTACAGGGCAACATCTTTAAGTAAATGCGTAAGGTTAGCGATATGGTTGACTTTGAGTTTTTCATCTATGGCAGCTCTTGTTCATTTTACGTTACTTGCAAATCTAATAGACAATTGTGGGTGTCTTCTTAGAAAATTCTTCATCCAATCTTTTACAGGAACATTGTTCTTGAAACATGTCACAATTCTTCCTTGACTAACTAAATAAGATTTTATAATGAACCTAAAGTCTAGCTCATAACATGAAAACCCAAAGACACATATTTTACCAAGAAGACTTACAACAGCCTTTTCTTCTTCTGTTATAAACAGCTTTGGATGTCCTGGACTGTTCATGTGTTCATTCTTCAGGTTTCTTTTTATTGTAGCTCCAATAATTTTGAAATGAATCTCAGTTTGTCTTTGGGTCATTTGCATGCTCCTTATAGCATCCAGAAACATTTGCAATTTTTCATCCAAGTGGTCAGCGTATGCCCTGCTGCCACGATGTCTTCGGTAACTCGTAGACATCTTCCTCTGATCTCTGAAAAACATACATGTACTGTAGGTCCACTCTTTTACATTTACCGTACTGCAAAACCCTTTAATAAACTATATTTAACAAACAGTAGTATGGCTTAGCAAAGAAATGTTTTTCGCTTCCTAGTTGAGTCCACAGTTACGCACTATTTGAAAGACAGTAGCGTGGTTCAGTGTTACTTGAATCCAAATTACACGAGAAAAATACTGGGCTCAAGCTACCGACATTTATAGGTTATGTTCAAAGTTCATATACTATTTTTTTTAAATCATTCATGTTATAAAATACATTGAACTAACAGTCTTTAAAGTTGCAGAATTTATGATATTTTAAAAATACCAAGACCCTGTGCCCTTTGAAGTTGGGTATACAAACTAAAATTTGCGGAGTGAACATCACAATAAATTTTCAGTTCTATAATTAATCAGAATATCGCCTTTGGTGGACAGTATATGAAGTACAAAATCTTTTATCGCTACAGACAATACCGCCGCCTACCGGAAAATTGTGGTACTACCACTCTTGTGCTTTGCTGTTGCCTCTGACAACAGATCAGATCATCTTTTCTTCGCTTTGGGCTCAAGTTACCCCTCACGACTCAAGTAGCCCTAGTTTAAGGTACTTTAAGGGTTTCCACTGTCCCCAAACCAGCACCGTTTGCGGCTTCAGTGGCGTCAAGCGACAGCTCTGTGGAGTATGCTGTGGAAGTTCGTGTTTTCTGACGAAAGGCGGTTCTGCTTCGGTGTCAAGGGGGCCAGTTGAGTGTCTGCAGCCAACGTCTCTGCGGCCTCTACACATCTGTTTGCAGCCTAGATGCACTGGACCGACACCTGGAGTTTTGATTCGAGGTGCGATTTCATATCTACATCTACATTACGTGGATACTCTGCAAATCACACTTGAGTGCCTGGCAGCGGGTTCATCGGCCGGCTTCACAATAATTCTCTACTATTCCATTCTCGAACCGCGTGCGGAAAAAACGAAGACCTATATATCTTTCTGTGCGAGCTCTGATATCCCTTATTTTATTATTGTGATCGTTTCTCCGTGTGTAGGTCGGCGCATTCGGAGGAGAAAGTTGGTGATTGAAATTTCGTGAGAAGATTCCGCCAAAATTAAAAACGCCTTTGTTTCAGTGGTGTCCATCCCAAATCCTGTATCACACCCGTGACATTCTCTTCCCTATTTCGCGATAATACAAAACGTTCTATTCTTCGTTGAATTTTCTCGATGTATTCCGTTAATCCTATCTGGTAAGGCTACCCTATAGCGCAGCGGTACTCCTAAATAGGACGGAAAAACGTAGTGTAGGGAGTCTCTTTAGTTGACGTGTTATATTCTCTGAGTGTTCTGCCAGTAAAACGCAGTCTTTGGTTTGTCTTCCCCACACCATTTCCTGTGTGTTCTTTCCAATTGAAATTCTTCGAAATTGTAATTCCTAGGGACTTAGCTGAATTTACGGCCTTTAGATTAGACTGATTCACGTGTAACAGAAGTTTAACGGAGTCCCTTTAGCACTCATGTGGATGACAGCGCACTTTTCATTGCTGATTGATTCACTGATCAATTGCCAAATTTCGCACCTTTCAGTTATGTTTTCTAAATCGTTTTGCAGTTTGTTTTGATCTACTGATGAGTTTGCTAAACGACAAACGACAGCGTCATCTGCAAACAGCAGAGACACTCTCGTTGTTGTCCCAAGCTCTCTGATCTGTACGCCATTCTGGTGATTCGGCCTGTTGCGCTGTGATACCACTCATGGGCAGCATTACAGGGGGTGTTTTCCAACAGGATAACGCTCGCCCACGTACCGCTGTTGAAATCCAACATGCTCCACAGAGTGCCGAGACGTTGCCTTGGCCCGCTATCTCCAAACGAGCACGTATAGGACACTGTCGGACGACATCTCCAGCGTCGTCCATAAATAGTATTAACCATCCCTGTATTGTCCGACCAAGTGCAAAAGGCGTGGTACTCCATCCACAAACTGACATCCCGCACCTGTACGACACAATCCATGCACTTCTGCATACTTGCATTCACCATTCTAGTGGTTACACAGGTTATTAATGTGCTAGCATTACACATTTACAATAGCTTATCTCACGTTTACATTAATCTGTGATTTTGCAACGTTAATCACTCAAATATGTTACCTAGACAAATGCGTACCCAAATTTTCGTTACCCAACATTAATTTGTAGACTTAGAGAAAGCTTTTGACAATGTTGACTGGAATAGTCTGTTTCAAATTCTGAAGGTGGCAGGGGTAAAATACAGGGAGCGAAACGCTATTTACAATTTGTATAGAAACCATATGGCAGTTGTAAGAGTCGAGGGACATGAACGGGAAGCAGTGATTGGGAAGAGAGTGAGACAGGGTTGTAGCCTCTCCCCGATGTTACTGAATCTGTATATTGAGCAAGCAGTAAAGGAAACAAAAGAAAAAGTCGGAGTAGGAATTAAAATTCATGGAGAAGAAATAAAAACTTTGAGGTTCGCCGATGAGATTGTAATTATGTCAGAGACAGCAAAGAACTTGGAAGAGCAGGCGGGCAGTGTCTTGAAAGGAGGATATAAGATGAACACAACAATAGCAAATCTAGGATAATGGAATGTAGTCGAATTAAGTCGGGTGATGCTGAGGGAATTAGATTAGGAAATGAGACACTTGAAGTAGTAAATGAGTTTTGCTATTTGGGGAGCAAAATAACTGATGATGATCGAAGTAGAGAGGATATAAATTGTAGACTGGCAACGGCAAGGAAAGCGTTTCTGAAGAAGAGAAATTTGTTAACATCGAGTATAGATTTAAGAGTCAGGGAGTCGTTTCTGAAAGTATTTGTATGGAGTGTAGCCATGTATGGAAGTGAAACATGGACGATAAATAGTTTAGAAAAAAAAGAATAGAAGCTTTCGAAATGTGGTTCTACAGAAAAATGGTGAAGATTAGATGGGTAGATCACATAACTAATGAAGAGGTATTTAATAGAATTGGGGAGAAGAGGAGTTTGTGGCACAACTTGACTAGAAGAAGTACCGGTTGGTAGGACATGTTCTGAGGCATCAAGGACCACCAATTTAGTATTGGAAGGCAGCGTGGAGGGTAAAAATCGTAGAGGGAGACCAAGAGATGAATACACTGAACAGATTCAGAAGGATGTAGGTTGCAGTAGGTACTGCGAGATGAAGAAGCTTGCACAGGATAGAGTAGCATGGAGAGCTGCATCAAAGCAGTCTCTGCACTGGAGACCACAACAATAACAACACATTAATTATTGCTTGATGCTTGGATTTTTTTTTCGTCGGCGTATAACGAATTCGCCGCAACCAGGTACTTTTACTAGCGTTCATTTTTCCAAGATGCCTATGATCCCATGTTCAGATATTTACATTTATTTAGGTGTCGTCAACATTGTTTATTTGCTAACTGCACTGCAGAATTTTGCGAAAGAAACTTGTAAGACAGCTGTGGTAAAAAGTGGTAACTACAGAAACAATGTTCACTACGCGCAAATAAATACAAACATCTGGAATGATAGCGCGACATGTCGGGAAAGGGTTGCCACTCGTATCAGTGCGTTGATCCATAAACATTTATGTCTCGGATGGCATGGCTTTGATTTGACGCGCTAGGAGTGCTGCTGTCGCTTCATGTGACAGAGCGGCCAGCGAGCTTAAGAAAGTACATTCCAAGATACTACTACTACTACTAATACGTGATCAGGCCCAGTGGACCGCACGCATCTACAAGTTGCCTCCTCCACTGTATTCTGTCCATTGCTGATATCCGCCATTCGTCCACATCTATTGACACTTGGTTTAAGTCTTCATGGAGTCCATCCCTCCAGTGCTTCTTGGGTGTCCCTGGCGGTGTGAAATCCAGGAGCTTCCGAGGCCATCTGTAATCCTCCATCCGGGCCACATGGCCGGCCCACTGCATTCGTTTGGCTTTGACAGTTCCTGCTGTGTTGGGCTGCTGGTATAGTTCCTCAAGCTCTTGGTTGTATCTGATCCTCCATTCCCCTGTAACTGCATCCACAACCGGACCGAAGATCTTCCGAAGCACTTTTCTCTCAAAAACAAGGAGCTTATGGAAGTCCTGTTTTCGGATACTCCATGTCTCACAGCCATATAGAACAACAGGCTGGATCAGAAATTTGTGAAAGATTCACGTGATAAGATCCTGACGAACGATAGGGACATAGCTGAGGTATGGAAAGAGTACTTTCGACAGCTGCTAAATTGTTATGAACCCGAACTGCAGTTTGATTTCCAGTACCCAATTACAGCCGATTCAGACTATCCCCCACCTACCCTGGATGAGATAAAAACCAGAATCAGACACCTTAAACAGAATAAGAGTCCAGGTGAAGATGGAAAACAGGCTGAAATGAACCTGGCAGGAGGAGAGAAACTTGCAGAAAAAATACACCGACTGATACAGGCAATATGGACCAAAGAAGAACTACCAGGAGAACGGAAAACAGCTCTGATTTGTCCAATACATAACAAGGGCGACAAAGTGAAATGTGACAACAATCGAGGAACCACCCTGCTTAACGTCTGCTATAAGATCCTGTCCAATTGCCTCATACATAGAATTCAGCCAGTGGCAGAATCGGTGATTGAGGAGTACCAGGGATGTTTACGGACAGGACGGTCAACAGTAGATCACATCTTCAGTCTCCGGCAGCTCACTGAGAAACTGGGTGTATATGGTAAAGATTTGCATATTTTATTCGTTGATTTTAAGAAGGCCTATGATTGCATACATCGCAAGAGCCTGCTCAACTGTTTAAGGGAGTTTGGCATAGGAGAGAAACTCATCAATCTGATAAAGATCTGTCTGAACGAAACACGTGCAAAGGTGAAGAAGGGAAATCGCGTAACTGAGGAGTTTGAAATTGTGACAGGACTCAGGCAAGGAGATAGGTTGTCCCCTATCCTGTTCAACTTTGTTCTTGAGAAGATCGTACGCGAGACCTTCCAAGAGAACGAAGGGACTGAAATCGAAGGAAAGAGACTGGCATACTTAGCCTATGCAGACGACATCTGTTTACTCTCTAGGTCGGAAGAGGAGTTGGAGCAAATGACCAATGCACTAAAGGAGGCTGCCAGCAAAGATAAGGCTCTAAGATAAGACAAAAAAGAAAACGACGCACCACGAAGAAGTTTTGGAATCGGACGGAAATCGTTTGATGTGACGTCCATGTGTAGAAAAATAAATGATTAGAATTTTAGAAAATTTGGATGACTTATTCAACAGGAAGAATTTCCCAAACTGAACAAGTCAATAACGCGTTGAGCTACCTCTGTCCATTTTTCAAGTAGTTATTAGGCTTTTCATTGATTCATAGAGTTGTTGCATGTACTTCTGAGGGATATCATGCCGAATTCTGTCCAATTCGTGCGTTAGGTCATGAAAACCCCGACCTGGTTGGAGCACCCTATCGATAATGCTGCAGATGTTTGGGGAGAGATCCTGCGATCTTGCTGGCCAAGGTAGAGCTTGACAACCCCGAAGCCAAGCAGCAGAAATTTTTGCCGCGGCGGCCTTAGCGAAATGGAAGCCCCGGATGGCTTGCCATGAAGGGCAACGAAACGGACCGTAAAATATCGATGACTTTTCGCTGTGCTATAAGGGTGCTGCAGATGATAATCGAAGGGGTCCTGCTACGAAAGGAAGTGGCATTTCTGGTTGTCAGTCCGTATGGCAGGTAAGAGTCAGGTTCATATTCCACCGCTGTCTGCTTCATCTCCACACATTTCATCTTCTGGAACCCCAATGACTGGAGTAGACTTGTCTCCAGTGTCGCGTTCCACTTCAAATTGAGCCTCCGTAATGAATGAAGATGTGTTTGGGGACGCCCCAGACAGTGGTGGGACACCAGTCTCACTGACACCCACCATGAGGCCCGACAACCCTGAGTGTTGGCCTGGGGTGCCATTTCTTGTCGTAGAATCAGCAGCACTCTTACGCCACTGTGGTACGCCTAGTTTTTATTGCCCTTCATGGCAAGCTGTCCTGGGCTCACATGCCAGTAAGATAATGCCAAGACAAAGCTTCCATAAGGGCGTTATTGTCTTGCTCAATTTGTGTTCTTTCTCTCGAGTGAATCTTCCAGTTTTTCTGAAATTATGCTGATTTCTTTGTCTGTACACATCCATCAGTTTCCGTAATGAAAGGTGGCTACACTGAGTCACAGCGCCAGAGATTGCGCCAAAGAGTATTATTCAGCCGCCTCCACTGGCAGTGCTTGCTGAAAAGTCGCAGTGGAGAGTGCTTGTCGTGAAGTCGTCGTGGAGAGTGCTTATTGAGATGTGGGCAGTAGGAGTTCCGATGTAGCCGTGACTAGTTGTGAGCATGTTGTATGCAGTTGTTCTGATGGTCTAGACAGCCGATGCTGTTCGATTGCGGATGTTGTAATGATCAGAGTGTATGTTTCGTCAATATATATGAAGGTAATAATTTTTTTTATTTTTATTGCAAATGTCTTAAACAATAATGCCTCTTGGTCACAGGTTCAGTCAACAAAGCATCTGGCTTGTGTTCATGTATTAGAGTGTAATTCTGGTTTCTATGTGCAAGTATAGTATTTCAGTTTTATTTAATTAATTCAGTGTAAATGGTATTTAAAATACCTTGTCTTATTGAGGAAGAACCGTGCCAAATGTATACGTTGAATCACACTTCCACACACAGAACAGTTACATTTGTGTTTTGTTGTTTCGTAGGTTTTATAGTTGCTGGGGACTTAATTAATTAATTGTGTTAACGGAAGCTTTCTTTCATTCTTTGTTGTTATTCTATGCAGTCAGATTGCGGAGTAATACTAGTCAGTGCCAACCGGTTACGAGACTTCGTAATCGTACATACAGCTACATTGTAATTAATTAAGCCCCCATGCAATAATTCCTACGCGGTGCTTTTTTTTTTTTTTTTTTTTTTTTTAGAAAGTAAGTGAATCAGGACCGCGTGTCAGTGTCAGCAAAGGTTGCGCATGCGTGCCTTAGCGTGTAAGATGCACAGTGGCTGGAAGCGGCGCCTTCCAGCGGAACCTCGATACCGCTCGGAGGCGGAACCAAGCGCTGATGCGGCTGGCGGTAGCGGTGGCGTAGCACGGGAGTCCGGGTGACGGTAGCACGTCCCGGCCTGAGCAGAGCCAATCGGCGCCGCCAAATGACACATAATGGCGGCCGGCTGCCGCGCTGGCGACAGCCAGATTGCAGGCCCGCAAATCGAGTTAAGCGCCCGCAGCCTCCGAGGGCGGCAATTTGCGCGCCTCCGCCGGCTCGCGCACCGTAATTGCTCGCTTTTAATGCCGCCTGCTGTCGCGAGCTGCGTCTACCGTTTCACTCTGTCACTCTGCCGCTTTGCAGCGATTCGACGCGACGGCGCCCTTCCTCAGTTGCGGGCAGCTGTCGACTCATTCCTCAGCGGGTTACTCAATTGTTTCCTCTGCACTCGCCACTTTAACTTCCTTAACTTTTTGCGAACTTGGCAGGTTATTCACAAGTAAATACCAAAAATGACTCAGCTCTGATTCTCACATGATTTTATTTCCTGTATACCGTATTTTCCGGCGTACAAGACGCATTTTTTACTTCAAAAATAGGCCCAAAAACTGGATGAGTCCTGTACACCTGTAGCACATTAAAGTAGGTAACTGCACTGAAGAGCCAAAGAAACTGGTACAGCTGCCTAATGTCATGTAGGGTCCCCGCGAGCACGCACAAGTGTCGCAGTACGATGTGACATGGACGCGGCTAATGTCTGAAGTAGTGCTGGAGGGAGTTGCTACCTGCAGGGATATCCATAAATCCGTTAGAATAGGAGGGGGTGGAGATCTTTTCTGAACAGCGCGTTCCAATGCATCGCAGACGCGCTGAATAATGTTCACGTTTGGGGAGTTTGGTGGCCAGCGGAAGTGTCTGAACTCAGAAGAGTGTTCCTGGAGCCACTCTGTAGCAATTATGGACGTGTGGTTGTCGCATTGTCCTACTGGAATTGCCCAAGTCCGTTGGAATGCTCAATGGACATGAATGGTTGCAGGTGATCAGACAGGTCGCTTAGGTACGTGTCACCTTTCAGAGTCGTATCTCATCAGAGGTGTCCCGTATCACTCCAACTGCAAACGCCCCACATCATTACAGAGAATCCACTAGCTTGAACAGTTCCCTACTACATGCGGGGTCCATCGATTTATGGGGTTGAACTCCGTACCAGTACACATCCATCTGCTTGAAAAAAATTTGAAACGAGAGTCGGCGGACCAGGCAACAAGTTTCCAGTCATCAACAGTCCAATGTCGGTGTTGTCGGACCCAGGCGAGGCGTTAAGCTTTGTGTCGTTTAGGCATCAAGGGTACTCGAGTGGGCCTTCTGCTCCGAAAGCTCGTATCGATGATATTTCGTTGAATGGTTCGCGCGCTGACACTTGTTGATGGCCCAGCACTGAAATCTGCAGCAATTTGTGGAAGGGTTGCATTTCTGTCACGTTGAGTAGTCGTTGGTCCCGTTCTTGCAGGATCTTTTCCTGGCCGCAGCGATGTCAGAGATTCGATGTTTTACCGGACTCCTGATTTTCACAGTACACATGTGAAATAGTCGTACGGGAAAATGCCCCCTTTATCGCTACCTCGGAGATGCTGTGTCCCATCGCTCGTGCGGCGACTATAACATCACCTTGAAGTTAACTTAAATCTTGATAGCCTGTTATTGTAGCACCAGCAACCGACCTAACAAATGCGCCAAACACTTGTTGTCTGCCGGCTGGTGTGGCCGAGCGGTTCTAGGCGCTTCAGTCTGGAACCGCGAGACCGCTACGGTCGCAGGTTCGAATCCTGCCCCAGGCATGGATGTGTGTGATGTCCTTAGGTTGGTTAGGTTTAAGTAGTTCTAAGTTCTAGGGGACTGATGACCTCAGAAGTTAAGTCCCATAGTGCTCAGAGCCATTTTTTTTAACTTGTTGTCTTATATATGCGTTGCCGACCGCAGAATCGAAATCTGCCTGTTTAAATATCTCTGTATTTGAATACGCGTGGCGAATCCAAATGCGGCCATAATTTTCAAAAAAATATAGCCTGGATTCGTCCCTAAGCACTGTCTGATGCCATTCCTGTCCCCAGTGACGTCGTTCCATACACCATTGCCGTCTAGCGTGTGTCTGCACATTCGTCAAAGGTAGGCGGAGAGGTGGACGACGTGCGCGTAACCCATGCCGTACTAAACGGCGACAGACTGTCGTCCTTGGTAGTGTACGATGTGTTACACTGTTGTGCCAGAGCTGAGGATGACGTAGATTTGTCTTGCTGTGCCATTCCAATGAGTGTCGATCTTCCCGGGGGTTGGTCTATGGACTGCCGAAACACTTGGTCCCATACTAGCAGCAATGCCTTGGGTGGGTGTATCACATTCTCTCATGCCAATAACACGCCCTCTTTCAGACTCACTGATTCACCGGCACTAGTCGCGCATATGTGTGCGGGGCATCCCGAATGTCTGCTCAAGTCACACTGATCCATTACGTTCGGTTTATAGCGACAACGAGAGCAGCAGACATATTTTACCATCAGGTGATGCACCGCGATATCGATGTTGACCTTGAACTCGGGTCCTGGTTCAAACTCTAATAATTTCTGCAGAACATACTACTGTGTGTGTCCTGTGCATATGAATCTCCTATCTCTAGTCGTTCAATACGTTCCGTTCTTTTTCGAACATGAGTGTAGCACTACGGTACTTACTAATGACACACCAATTTGTTTCATTAGTATAGAATGCATTTGTGAACTGGAATGTAAAAATGTTCAAAGCAAAGGGATCTCTGGCACCAGCTATAAAAAGCGCACATAGCAAATGTAACGCCCCAAGGACAGAAAACCCCGAGTAACAAACTTTGTGAAAACTTAAAGTAGGGAAGTGAGTCATCTTGACAGTGACAACAACTATTGGTGATACAAAAATTAATTACACTGATAATGTTTTGGTTAACAACTATAACAGCTAAGTACTGAGAGTAACATACAAAAGAGGAGATAAAAGGAAAGGGTTGTCATGCATTATCTTTTAAACATCTATAGAATAAATTTAAATTCATATGAACGTAGGTTAAATGTAAAGAGGTAATTCGGTCAAAGATAACATTTACCATGGAAGAGAGTTGTAGCCGCACCGAAAAGGAAATTCAATACGCCTACAATGCAACTCGGATATGGAAATGTTTAGTTAGTTGCTCTTGAGACGCTCTACGATACTATTGCGATAGTCTTCTGGAAGCAAAAGCTATTAGATTGTTTCAGTTGTGAAAGTTCTATAGTTCTGGAGAGAGAGACTAAAGTCATACTCAGTCATTCGACTGAATAAAGTAATCTTTACCGTTATCAACGCGATTGTAATTTTAATTGAGTGATACTGATTTACTGGACTTAACCTTCGGACTGAAGAACAGCTGCGAACTTGATAGTAATGGATCAGTGACACGAAAACTATTCGCAGTCTTGAGCAGGATACAATAATACAGCTGGCCGGAGTGGCCGAGCGGTTCTAGGCGCTGCAGTTTGGAACCGCGCGACCGCCACGGTCGCAGGTTCGAATCCTGCCTCGGGCATGGACGTGTGTGATCTCCTTAGGTTAGTTAGGTTTAAGTAGTTCTAAGTTCTAGGGGACTGATGACCTCGGAAGTTAAGTCCCATAGTGCTCAGAGCCATTTGAACACAATAATACAAAGTCATGAAGAAAAACCAATAAGCCGTTTAATCAAAAGTTGTTGTCAACGTCATGATTACTGGACTGGTGAGAAGTTAATCTCGAATGACGTATCAGTGTGTGTACGTGATAGGCACAAACAATTAATTATAAAAAGATTAATAAACTATTAGTCAAGAGATAAATCAGATGTGTCGCCTACATGATTCAAGGAATAATATTACGCATGTTCATACTAGTGACTGAGTCTTTTAAACATTTTATGTGACTGTGTGAAGATAGCAATAACAGACAGTGAAAGGTGAATAAAATAAAAATCAGCGTTACAGCGTGTTACAAGGACGTTACTTCAATATAAGCGATCTCTGGAGTTACGTTGGACCGTTGTTAATAATGTGACGTAGCAACGACATAGCAACGGAATTACGAACAGCAGTTATTAATCCTCGCTAAGGATGAAGTGAAAAACGACCGTAATGCTAGGATTAAGAACCAGGATTTCACTGCTCAACGAAACTAAGCGGGCACAAGATAAAAGATAAACAATTGATCAGTTAACACAAAGTGATGACACTGTTACGGACGAACAATGGAAAATTTCTTAACTAGCCTAGGAGCTGTGTTTTACGAGAGTTGCAGGTGCTGTCCCACGTCATACTGACGGGGACGAACATCATTACGAGTCGCGCCTCCTCCCGACGAGTGCAGAAGGAGGGAAGCGACGTCACACAAAACGTAACAATAATGGCGAAACAGTTTCTCACAAACCCGTTGCTCGCTCTGGTGTGTAGCAGTACACGCTCGGGCACTAGGTGGCTGCAGTGGGGCGGAGCGACTGCCTAAATCTGTGCTTTCAGGAGTTGATAAGTGCGTACTGTCAGAATTACGGCCAAAATTTTCGCACGGGTTCGATTGCTGCGGCTGATGTCTTGCAAGCGTGGGTTATTTCCCCTAAAACTGTGAGGTAAAGTTACTGTCGTTTTCTTGTCAACCATCCTCGAATATAAGTTTTCTAAATCTGTCCAACAAGGTTTCACAAGAACTACGTCGTTTCTGTTCCAGTGATTCCCATATGAGTTCCCGGAGCTATAGTGACCTCGTACGATCGTATAAGCATGTCATGTCCATGTCCACAGGATTTGAAACACTGGGATAGGACTCTAGATTTGGTCGCACTAGCGTCTTGTGTATGGTGTGGTTTCCTTTGCGGAAGCACTTACTTTTTACCACAACCCTTCCACCAAATACGTCTTCAGTTTGCGTTCGCTAATATTGATTTTAAGTCATCGGCTCATTTTAATATCACTTTCTCGTATTGTCCCTAAATACTTAATACGATGTGATATGTTCATTGTTCACCCGTAATCTTGTAGTCAGTTACGAGAAGGTTCTTTATCTTATGTTTATGGATCATCTACCATACTAAGTCGAAATTTTGTTCAAACCATTTTGGAATTACATACGACCGTCCAACGACACCACTGCCCTCTTCATAACGAAATTATCAGCGTTAATGTTACACTGTTACTGATAAGTGTTTACGTATATTGTAAACATTGAAGGTGTAGTTACACTTCCTCGGGGTACAGCCGATCTTATTGTCGTTTTTGTGCAATATTCGCCGTTCAGTAGAACTTACTCTTTTGTATTAGTTATTTATTCCACGAGCCAATGACATATTTACGCAGGTACGAGTATTCCGTGCTATCGTATTTCGGTTGGAGGTCGACGATGGGAAATTGAACTGAACGCCTTTCGGTAATCTAGGGGATCGGAATCTACTCTTGTTCCCCATATTTTCTTTGCAAGATGTCATTTGTGAATAAACACCGATAATTCAAAAAGGAAAAAAAATGGTTCAAATGGCTCTGAGCACTATGGGACTTAATTGCTGTGGTCATCAGTCCCCTAGAACTTAGAACTACTTAAACCTAACTAACCTAAGGACATCACACACATCCATGCCCGAGGCAGGATTCGAACCTGCGACCGTAGCGGTCGCGCAGTTCCAGACTGTAGCGCCTAGAACCGCACGGCCACTTCGGCCGGCTTCAAAAGAAAGACGAAATTTCAGATGTTTATTTCAAATGAACTACACATTGCGCATGTCACTGGATAGAGGAAGGATCAAAGTTTTATGTTCGCACAGACACGATTTCATGCACTCAATATCAGCACAATGCGTTGCTCGAGAGACGTGGAACCGACAGTCCATTTCATTGCACACACGAATCAACGGGTCCCTGTTTATTGAATAGACAGCTTTAGCAATTCGATTTCTCAGCGCTTGAAAAGTAGCTGCTATAGGTGGAATATGTACCCCCACAGAAAAAAATCGCAGTGTATGAGGTTTGGTGACCTGGGACGACAAAAGCAGTGAAATTGATCTTGTTGTCCAACAGACAAAATGATGTCTTTTGAGGTTTTATTTGTTGGTGTCAGAAGCATCGTACATAAAATCAGGACGATTAACACATACATATCAAGTATATAACAAATACAAAAAGAGTATAAAAGTATACAGATATACAGGGTGTTACAAAAAGGTACGGCCAAACTTTCAGGAAACATTCCTCACACACAAATAAAGAAAAGATTTTATGTGGACATGTGTCCGGAAACGCTTAATTTCCATGTTAGAGCTCATTTTAGTATCGTCAGTATGTACTGTACTTCCTCGATTCACCGCCAGTTGGCCCAACTGAAGGAAAGTAATGTTGACTTCGGTGCTTGTGTTGACATGCGACTCATTGGCGTACAGTATTAGCATCAACCACATCAGTACGTAGCATCAACAGGTTAGTGTTCCTCACGAACGTGGTTTTGCAGTCAGTGCAATGTTTACAAATGCGGAGTTGCCAGATGCCCATTTGATGTATGGATTAGCACGTGGCAACAATAGCCGTGGCGCGGTACATTTGTATCGAGACAGATTTCCAGAACGAAGGTGTCCCGACAGGAAGACGTTTGAAGCAATTGATCGGCGACTTAGGGAGCACGGAACATTCCAGCCTATGACTCGCGACTGGGGAAGACCTAGAACGACGAGGACACCTGCAATGGACGAGGCAATTCTTCGTGCACTTGACGGTAACCCTAATGTCAGCGTCAGAGAAGTTGCTGCTGTACAAGGTAACGTTGACAACGTCACTGTATGGAGAGTGCTACGGGAGAACCAGTTGTATCCGTACCATGTACAGCGTGTGCGGGCACTATCAGCAGCTGATTGGCCTCCACGGGTACACTTCTGTGAATGGTTCATCCAACAATGTGTCAATCCTCATTTCTGTGGAAATGTTCTCTTTACGGATGAGGCATCATTCCAACGTGATCAAATTGTAAATTTTCACAATCAACATGTGTGGGCTGACGAGAATCCGCACGCAAATGTGCACTCACGTCATCAACACAGATTTTCTGTGAACGTTTGGGCAGGCATTGTTGGTGATGTCTTCATTGGGCCCCATGTTCTTCCACCTACGCTCACTGGAGCACTTTATCATGATTTCATGCGGGATACTCTACCTGTGCTGCTAGAACATGTGCCTTTACAAGTACGACACATGTGGTTCATGCACGATGGAGCTCCTGCACATTTCAAATGGTACAAATGGCTCTGAGCACTATGGGACTTAACAAAAAATGGTTCAAATGGCTCTGAGCACTATGGAACTTGCATCTTAGGTCATCAGTTACCTAGAACTTAGAACTACTTAAACCTAACTAACCTAAGGACATCACACACATCCATGCCCGAGGCAGGATTCGAACCTGCGACCGTAGCAGTCCCGCGGTTCCAGACTGCAGTGCCTAGAACCGCACGGCCACCGCGGCCGGCTGGGGACTTAACATCTGAGGTCATCAGTCCCCTAGAACTACTTAAACCTAACTAACCTAAGGACATCACATACATCCATGCCCGAGGCAGGATTCGAACCTGCGACCGTTGCAGTCGCGCGGTTCCGGACTGAATGCACATTTCAGTCGAAGTGTTCGTACGCTTCTCAACAACAGATTCGGTGACCGATGGATTAATAGAGGAGGACCAATTCCATGGCCTCCACGCTCTCCTGACCTCAACCCTCTTTACTTTCATTTATGGGGGCATTTGAAATCTCTTGTCTATGCAACCCCGGTACCAAATGTAGAGACTCTTCGTGCTTGTATTGTGGACGGCTGAAGTCACGCTGGTACGTTCTGTTGCTGTGTTTTCCATTCCATGATTAATGTGATTTGAAGAGAAGTAATAAAATGAGCTCTAACATGGAAAGTAAGCGTTTCCGGACACATGTCCACATAACGTATTTTCTTTCTTTGTGTGTGAGGAATGTTACCTGAAAGTTTGGCCGTACCTTTTTGTAACATCCTGGATAAGCAGGGTCAAGAAGGTTTTTTTTATTTTTTTTTATATATACACTCCTGGAAATGGAAAAAAGAACACATTGACACCGGTGTGTCAGACCCACCATACTTGCTCCGGACACTGCGAGAGGGCTGTACAAGCAATGATCACACGCACGGCACAGCGGACACACCAGGAACGGCGGTGTTGGCCGTTGAATGGCGCTAGCTGCGCAGTATTTGTGCACCGCCGCCGTCAGTGTCAGCCAGTTTGCCGTGGCATACGGAGCTCCATCGCAGTCCTTAACACTGGTAGCATGCCGCGACAGCGTGGACGTGAACCGCATGTGCAGTTGACGGACTTTGAGCGAGGGCGTATAGTGGGCATGCGGGAGGCCGGGTGGACGTACCGCCGAATTGCTCAACACGTGGGGCGTGAGGTCTCCACAGTACATCGATGTGGTCGCCAGTGGTCGGCGGAAGGTGCACGTGCCCGTCGACCTGGGACCGGACCGCAGCGACGCACGGATGCACGCCAAGACCGTAGGATCCTACGCAGTGACGTAGGGGACCGCACCGCCACTTCCCAGCAAATTAGGGACACTGTTGCTCCTGGGGTATCGGCGAGGACCATTCGCAACCGTCTCCATGAAGCTGGGCTACGGTCCCGCACACCGTTAGGCCGTCTTCCGCTCACGCCCCAACATCGTGCAGCCCGCCTCCAGTGGTGTCGCGACAGGCGTGAATGGAGGGACGAATGGAGACGTGTCGTCTTCAGCGATGAGAGTCGCTTCTGCCTTGGTGCCAATGATGGTCGTATGCGTGTTTGGCGCCGTGCAGGTGAGCGCCACAATCAGGACTGCATACGACCGAGGCACACAGGGCCAACACCCGGCATCATGGTGTGGGGAGCGATCTCCTACACTGGCCGTACACCACTGGTGATCGTCGAGGGGACACTGAATAGTGCACGGTACATCCAAACCGTCATCGAACCCATCGTTCTACCATTCCTAGACCGGCAAGGGAACTTGCTGTTCCAACAGGACAATGCACGTCCGCATGTATCCCGTGCCACCCAACGTGCTCTAGAAGGTGTAAGTCAACTACCCTGGCCAGCAAGATCTCCAGATCTGTCCCCCATTGAGCATGTTTGGGACTGGATGAAGCGTCGTCTCACGCGGTCTGCACGTCCAGCACGAACGCTGGTCCAACTGAGGCGCCAGGTGGAAATGGCATGGCAAGCCGTTCCACAGGACTACATCCAGCATCTCTACGATCGTCTCCATGGGAGAATAGCAGCTTGCATTGCTGCGAAAGGTGGATATACACTGTTCTAGTGCCGACATTGTGCATGCTCTGTTGCCTGTGTCTATGTGCCTGTGGTTCTGTCAGTGTGATCATGTGATGTATCTGACCCCAGGAATGTGTCAATAAAGTTTCCCCTTCCTGGGACAATGAATTCACGGTGTTCTTATTTCAATTTCCAGGAGTGTATATAATGTCTTGGACCAGAACCTGGCCACGTCCAGCGCTTCCGGGGTGGCATTCATGAAATCCTTCATGGTGCAGGTGCTTGGGCACGGCCCACACTGCGTGAGGTGGGGGGTGGTTTGAGTGTATCCACAGTCACACAGCGCCGGTTCATTTGAGAGTCCCCAATTGCGCATTTTCTCTTTGGATCGTGTGACACCAGAGCGCAGCCTATTGAGAGATTTCCATGTCGTCCATCCTTCCATATGTCCGGGAGGGAGTTCTTCGTTTGGGACTAACCATTCCCCAAGGTGCGCATTTTCTTCTCGCCACGTTGCCAGCCTCACTTGCTGCGGTGTCCCGACGATGTTTTCTGCTGCGTGCAGGAAGCTTTTTCTAGATTTTGGTCGACGGCGGGCTGGCTGGTGTTTGTACAGCGGGTGGGCAGGTGAGGTCAACGCCTTTGTCTTTTCCTTCCTGGCCGCTACTTTCCTTCTAATATCTGGTGGGGCCACGCCTGCCAGGCAGTACAATTTATCAGTCGGGGTTGGTCTCAGACAGCCTGTGATGATGCGGCAGGATTCATTAAGCGGTATGTCCACTTGCTTGGCGTGGCTAGAATTGTATCACACTGGGCACGCGTACTCCGCTGTTGAATAGCATAAAGCAAGAGCTGTGGTTCTCACTATTCCAGGCTGTGCCCCCCATGTAGTGCCCGTTAGTTTGCGCACAATGTTGTTTCTCGCGGCTACTTTGTGTTTAGTGTTCATGCAGTGCTTTTTATAGATGAGTGCTCTATCCAAGGTGACGCCTAAGTATTTCGGTGTTTAGAAATGTTCTAGGGGCACTCCTTCCCAGTTGTAGTCTTCTTGCAGATTGTCTGTTCTTTAGGTGGAAGGCGCAGGTTTGGGTTTTCCCTGGGTTGGGTTTGAGATGGTTCCCCTTATAGTAGGTGGCAAGCTGTTCGAGGGCTTCTGACAGATTCTGTTCAACAGTTTCAAAGCTCAGAGAAGGCTCCGTAAAGAATGTGTCATTAATAACACATTCGGGTGTCCCCTGAGCAACGGCTCTAAGCCGGCAGATTCTTTCACACCAGAAGCATAACAGTCTCTTCAGGTGTAGTTCCATGTTTCTACGAGCAACAGCACAGCTGTGTAAAATCTTTTAATCTTCCTCTACCCAGTGGCTTTGGCTATATGTTTCTACCCTTTATAGCTTGTCTGTAATAAACAACTGAACCACCCGGCACAATCTCTGTTTCACATGAGCGTCTTTTTTTTCTGAATCTGTGTTGATTCATTCACTGAAGATTGTTCACCTCCAGTAACGTCATAGAATAAGTCCTAGGATCGTCCAGGAGATTGACGTCAACATTATTGGACTGTAACGCTCAAAATACTGAACTTCATACAAATCCTGCACTGCACACTCGTAAACTTCAAGCAAAGGAATTTTAGAAATGGTAATTACGGGGCAAATAAATTTACGCTAAAATATTTTGCAATTCAAACAATACTTGAACAAGTAAACAAAGTAGAAAACAGATACCATTGACTTAGAGCCCGAAAGACTCAACTGACTCATGCTTAACAAAAAAGCTTCATCTTGTCAGACACACGTAAATATGGCCGACACAAACCAGTTCCGTGAGTTTAAAAAAAATAAAAAAGTGAAAATAAAAAATAAAAATAACTTCTTGAGCTCGCCCATGCGCTTCACATATGGCGGACACATTTAACGCACAGACGCCAAGAGGCAAATGCTGCCGTTGCACACCGGCAAAACTATCCAACAACGTTACTACCGGCACACCTCCCTTGGAAGTGGGTACCCATAACCACTGAGCTGAGCACAAGATGCTCACCAAACAAATACATATCCGCCCGCAGCTCCTCTCCGTCCGTATACACACGAACCGAGCAGCAAAGGCTAACCGAGGCAGGCCGTGTTGGAATTCGAGCGCCACGTTTCTCAAACAAGCTAGCTTAGCAATGCAAGACACGCTCACAAGAGAGCGCAGTGCCAAGAAACGTATGTCGGCTTATAGCCCAGCGGAACGAGCACTTTTAGCAGTTCAGGAACTCTCCTTTCCAGCTAGCGGCATGACGGGACTGGTGAAGAGCCGAGGCAGTTCGGCCACCGCGGCCGCTCGCGTGCGTGCTCTCTCGTGAGACGCCAGGAAGGAGTCGCTTAGCGATCGCCGAAGATGCAGCCTCGCGCAATCGGTCAGAAATCGATAGTGCGCGCAGATCAGTTGCAATTTCGCGATCGAGGTTGGTAAGTTGACTTTGTTCACTGTGAGTAGATTATGTTTCTCACTGTAATATTTCTGGCTTAGTAACCCATCACATTAGGCTCCAAGAAGCTGGTCCCAGAGCAGTGGAGATGCAAGATGTATACAGGGTGTTACAAAAAGGTACGGCCAAACTTTCAGGAAACATTCTTCACACACAAAGAAAGAAAATATGTTATGTGGATATGTGTCAGGAAACGCTTACGTTCCATGTTAGAGCTCATTTTATTACTTCTCTTCAAATCACATTAATCATGGAATGGAAACACGCAGCAACAGAACGTACCAGCGTGACTTCAAACACTTTGTTACAGGAAATGTTCAAAATGTCCTCCGTTAGCGAGGATACATGCATCCACCCTCCGTCGCATGGAAACCCTGATGCGCTGATGCAGCCCTGGAGAATGGCGTATTGTATCACAGCCGTCCACAATACGAGCACGAAGAGTCTCTACATTTGGTACCGGGGTTGCGTAGACAAGAGCTTTCAGATGCCCCCATAAATGAAAGTAAAGAGGGTTGAGGTCAGGAGAGCGTGGAGGCCATGGAATTGGTCCGCCTCTACCAATCCGTCGGTCACCGAATCTGTTGATGAGAAGCTTACGAACACTTCGACCGAAATGTGCAGGAGCTCCATCGCGCATGAACCACATGTTGTGTCGTACTCGTAAAGGCACATGTTCTAGCAGCACAGGTAGAGTATCCCGTAAGAAATCATGATAACGTGCTCCGTTGAGCGTAGGTGGAAGACCATGGGGCCCAATCAAGACATCACCAACAATGCCTGCCCAAACGTTCACAGAAAATCTGTGTTGATGACATGATTGCACAATTGCGTGCGGATTCTCGTCAGCCCACACATGTTGATTGTGAAAATTTACAATTGGATCACGTTGGATTGAAGCCTCATCCGTAAAGAGAACATTTCCACTGAAATGAGGATTGACACATTGTTGGATGAACCATTCACAGAAGTGTACCCGTGGAGGCCAATCAGCTGCTGATAATGCCTGCACACGCTGTACATGGTACGGAAACAACTAGTTCTCCCATAGCACTCTCCATACAGTGACGTGGTCAACGTTACCTTGTACAGCAGCAACTTCTCTGACGCTGACATTAGGGTTACCGTCAACTGCACGAAGAATTGCCTCGTCCATTGCAGGTGTCCTCGTCGTTCTAGGTCTCCCCCAGTCGCGAGTAATAGGCTGGAATGTTCCGTGCTCCCTAAGACGCCGATCAATTGCTTCGAACGTCTTCCTGTCGGGACACCTTCGTTCTGGAAATCTGTCTCGATACAAACTTACCGCGCCACGGCTATTGACCCGTGCTAATCCATATGACAAATGGGCATCTGCCAACTCCGCATTTGTAAACATTGCACTGACTGCAAAACCACGTTCGTGATGAACACTAACCTGTTGATGCTACGTACTGATGTGGTTGCTGCTAATACTGTAGGCCAATGAGTCGCATGTCAACACAAGCGCCAAAGTCAACATTACCTTCCTTCAATTGGACCAACTGACGGTGAATCGAGGAAGTACAGTACATACTGACGAAACTAAAATGAGCTCTAACATGGAAATTAAGCGTTTCCGGACACATGTCCACATAACATCTTTTCTTTATTTGTGTGTGAGGAATGTTTCCTGAAAGTTTGGCCGAACCTTTTTGTAACACCCTGTATAGATGACGAAATGTGGTGTGAGATACCTGTGACAGATCTTAGATTCGGTACCATTCCCGTGAGAAAGCCCGCCTGCATAATGCTACTGCTCTGTGATTGGCTGCTGTGATCGGAGCAAGGGCGCCAAAACGTTAAAGTATAGTTATTATTATTAGTTGAACTACTCATTGTAATGACTTCACTTTTTAATATAAATATCTCTCAACATCTATCAATCAGTCATTTTAGAATTATTAAAAACAATTTAAATCAAAAACAAAAGAGTGACGAAATTGCACACGAAGCACTTCGGAAGCGTTCGAGTCACGCCTTTTCTGGTATGGCGCGCCAAGTGTTTCGGGCTGTTCGTCACTCTGGATTAGGCAGTCGAGAAGAACAGACATGTTGTCTGTCGTAGGATGTGTGTGGTGGTCTTCGGTCCTGAGACTGGTTGGATGCAGCTCTTCATGCTACTCTATACTGTGAAAGCATCTTCATCTCCCAGTACCTACCTACTGCAGCCTACATCCTTCTTAATCTGCTTAGTGTATTCATCTCTTGGTCTCCCTCTACGATTTTTACCCTCCATGCTGCCCTCCAGTACTAAACTGGTGATCCCTTGATGCCTCAGAACATATCCTACCAACCGATCCCTTCTTCTAGTCATGTTGTGCCACAAACTCCTCTTCTCCCCAATTTTATTCAATACTTCCTCATTAGTTATGTGATCTACCCATATAATCTTCATTCTTCTGTAGTACCACATTTCGAAAGCTTCTATTCTCATCTTGTCTAAACTATTTATCGTCCATGTCTCACTTCCATACATGGCTACACTCCATACAAATACTTTCACAAACGACTTCCTGACACTTAAATCAATACTCGATGTTAACAAATGTCTCTTCTTCAGAAACGCTTTCCTTGCCATTGCCAGTCTACATTTTATATCCTCTCTACTTCGAGCATCATCAATTATTTTGCTCCCCAAATAGCAAAACTCCTTTACCAGGATGTGTTTCCAATTTTTATTTAAGTTCCTGTTCGTCACTCTGGATTAGGCAGTCGAGATGTACAGTCAGGTTGTCTGTGGCAGGATGTGTTTGCCAGATTCAGTATTAAAAGATTAACTCCGGAAGTCATGAGGCACAGACACGTGCCACAAATAGTGTAAAGATACATTTTCGTGAACATTGTGTTTGATCATGTACTTTGCTGTATCAGAAGGTGTTGTATTAAGATGATGTAGTCTTCTCGTGTGGCTATATTATAATATGCGAGTGGCATCCCAAAGAAGTGATACATTATTTCAGAACAGAACCTCGCTAAAAGTCAGTTTCAGCCTCAAGATACAGAACCTACGACCTGCGTGCTGTTTTCTGCGCTGGGGACATCAACTTGAAGACAACAGGTTAGTGAACTATAACAGAGCACAACTAAGCGCCTCACGTGTACTGCATGCTCAGTGACACGTCATCTGCACTAACACCAACAATCAGTCCATTCTTCCTTTCTTGCCGTATCATTGCTGGAAGTGCTAATATCGACACCTCCCACCCGGCGCCCTCTCCCCGGCAACAGACAGTAGCTGCGAGGTGCGCCTCCGCTCGTGGGTGGTTCCGGCGATCCGCCAGTCGTGTCCTCCCGTCTTTCCTGCGGCCGGCAACTCGCTAATTGCCGACATTTCCTTGTAGCATCGCCGCCGTAAATGGAGTGGTAAATCACGAGAAGCTGTCACCGCGGCCACCGCCTTGTAATTTTCGAGCGCGCACACACACACACACACACACACACACACACTCCGGGGATTCACCACTACTCGTCCTCGTCAGCTGGCGAGATAATCGTAGTGAGCGCGGAGAAAGTTGCTTCAGAGGACCTTCACTTACAAAGGAAGAAGCAAATGAAAATGTCTCTCAAGTTGTCCCTCACCCAGAGAGCTGGTAGTTTCCTGGTGGTCCCGAGGGCTTCCGAGATGAAGCTGCCGTCTTTGACGAGCACTTAACTTTAAACACAGGCTGAAACCTTGGAATATCTGCGTTTCACTTATTGTTGTTGTTGTAGTCTTCAGTCCAGAGACTGGTTTGATGCAGCTCTCCATGCTACTCTATCCTGTGAAGCTTCTTCATCTCCTAGTACCTACTGCAACCTACATCCATCTGAATCTGTTTAGTGTATTCATCTCTTGGTCTCCCTCTACGATTTTACCCTCCACGCTGCCCTCCAATACCAAATTGGTGATCACTTGATGCCTCAGAATATGTCCTTCTTCTAGTCAAGTTGTGCCACAAATTTCTCTTCTCCCCAATTCTATCCAGTACCTCCTCATTAGTTATGTGATCTACCCATCTAATCTTCAGCATTCTTGTGTAGCTACACATTTCGAAAGCTTCTATTCTCTTTTTGTCTAAACTATGTATCATCCACGTTTCACTTCCATACATGGCCACACTGCATACAAACACTTTCAGAAAAGACTTCCTGGCACTTAAATCTATTCTCGATGTTAACAAATTTCTCTTCTTCAGAAACGCTTTCCATCCCATTGCCTGTCTACATTTTATATCCTCTCTACTTCGACCATCATCAGTTATTTTGCTCCCTAAATAGCAAAACTCATTTAGTACTTTAATCGTCTCATTTCCTAATCTAATACCCGATTTAATTCGACTACATTCCATTATCCTCGTTTTGCTTTTGTTGATGTTCATCTTATAACCTCCTTTCAAGACACTGTCTATTCCACTCAGCTGCTCTTCCACGTCCTTTGCTGTCTCTGACAGAATTACAATGTCATCGGCGAACCTCAAAGTTTTTATTTCTTCTCCATGGATTTTAATTCCTACTCCGAATTTTTCTTTTGTTTCCTTTACTTCTTGCTCAATGTACAAATTGAATAACATCAGGGATAGGCTACAACCCTGTCTCACTCTCTTCCCAACCACTACTTCCCTTTCATGCCCCTTGACCCCTATAACCGCCTTTTGGTTTCTGTACAAATTGTAAATAGCTTTTCGCTTTCTGTATTTTACCCGTGCCCCCTTCAGAATTTGAAAGAGAATATTCAAGTCAACATTGTCAAAAGCTTCATCTAAGCCTACAAATGTTAGAAACGTAGGTTTGGCTTTCCTTAATCTATTTTCTAAATTAAGTCGTAGGGTCGGTATTTCCTCACGTGTTCCAACATTTCTACGGAATCCAAACTGATCTTCCCCGATTTCGGCTTCTACCAGTTTTTCCATTCGTCTGTAAAGAATTCGTGTTACTATTTTGCAGCTGTGGCTTATTAAACTGATAGTTCGGTAATTTTCACATCTGTCAATCACTGCTTTCTTTGGGATTGGAATTAATGTATTTTTCTTGAAGTTTGAGGGTATTTCGCCTGTCTCATGCATCTTGCTCACCAAATGGTAGATTTTTTTCAGGGCTGGCTCTCCCAAGGCTGTCAGTAGTTCTAATGCAATGTTGTCTACTCCCGGGGCCTTGTTCCACTTATTATACAGAAACTATTCTGAGATCATTCTACTGTAAACAGTTTTAAATACACAGAGGCTTTCACGGTTACAGTATTTACTGTCCATTCAGCATTAATATGATCGGACTTCAACAATTAAGTTACACATTATTATCCCATGCTGAGTAACTTCGATTGAATGCTGTATTACACCTCCTAGTGACACTGACACCTGACAATATTTTTCAACATAGTTACCAATCTCTCTAAACAACAGTACGCCGGCCGCGGTGGTCTCGCGGTTCTAGGCGCGCAGTCCGGAACCGCGCGACTGCTACGGTCGCAGGTTCGAATCCTGCCTCGGGCATGGATGTGTGTGATGTCCTTAGGTTAGTTAGGTTTAAGTAGTTCTAAGTTCTAGGGGACTGATGACTACAGATGTTAAGTCCCATAGTGCTCAGAGCCATTTGAACCATTTTTGAACAACAGTACGAGACTTCCACCAGTCGTTCAGTCCCTCGACAGTAGATGTCCGCTTGGGGTCACAACCATTTGAGTACTGGTGTGTAAACGCCATCATTGAAAAATCTGTCATTGCTATGAATTAGTGGGTGGCTACACTAGTCCGGGCTCACTCTGCACTTTGCCTAGGTAGCTGATGACATCAGTCACGCAGTGCAACTTGCCAGATTCCCCTGCCCCAAACCTATGATGTCCAAGGCTAGTTGCGCTAAGTGTAAAATGGAAGTAGCTCAGCTGTGCTAGACGGTTTTTGCCCTACTCTTATGGCATCACAGCACGGAGCCCAGTTGGTGTAAATACAGACTGGTGGTATACTAAAAAAATCCAAGATGGCAGTTGTTCTATTGGAGGGACTCCAAGATGACGGGAGTGGGACTCTTCTGCATCTCATAGCGTGAATTGGCAGGATTTGGGGCGGTCCTGTGGTTTTAGACAGAGCGCCATTTACCTTTACAGTACTTTGCCGTGTGATACGCTGGACCAGCCGTTCAGCCTTTCGCTTTAGTTCTGAGTCTGACACTGCTGACTGTTTTTTCATCTCTGTACATAACTAGGGTGCCCCCTGCGGTTCCAGGGCTTAGAATAGGACTGAGGTATTCCTGCGTGTTGTAACAGGCGACTAAAAGGAGTCTCATGCGTTTCGGCCTTTATGTGATGGTCCCCTGTTGGTTTTGACCTCCACCTTTCTAAATTTTCCCGAAAAGCGAGCCAGTTGGCCAAGGGCGCCTTACATGGTGCATAATGTCCATCGTGTATTGAGATCTTTAGCCCACTTTCTTGTAGTCGCATTGCTGTCCGCTCATTCTCCATCTTCTGGGCAAAGACATCTTCCTGGGTGCGTTTTTCACCATGCAATATGCACTGTCGCTTTCTGCGCCAACGATGGCCATGGACTTCTTAACACCTCATATCCAGTACGGTAGCCAGTCCGCTGTGGTGGGACCACCATGTACTCTCTTAGTTGTAGCCCCCTGACAACACAGGGATCGCTCTGCTGATGCCTGCGCCGTTAACTCTCCACGTATAGCGAGGAGTATATGCCTGTCACCCTGGGGCATCGGGACTCCTGACAATGGCTATCCTGCCAGGTGGCCTTTGCTGCGGCTGAGTGGCGCCCGTGGGGAGGGCCCCTGGTTGGAGTGGATGGTATCAGGGCAGATGACATGCCATGAAGTGTAGTATGTCGTCTCTTGCTGGTGGTCCGCCGCCAGTAGTCTCTAAGTGGGCAAAGTCTAATTTCAATGCTAAAAAATACGACCCCAAATCGTTTCCCTCCCTGGCCACACCATGGGAGGAACGCCAAGCTAAGGATGGCAGTGAAGTTTATTCGCCCCAGTACCTCATATGCATGAGAGTTGATGGGGAATCTTTCATGTCCATGAAGCCTCAGTTTTTTGTGGTGTATTTGGAGGACAAGTTTAGGGAGGCGGAGGGCTTGTCCAAAATGAGCTCTGGGTCAGTCTTGGTAAGAGCAGCATCCTCTGCCCAGTCAGGGGCATTACTCGCTTGTGACAAGGTTTGGGATGTTTCTGTTATCATCACAGTCCATAAGAAATATGGTCCAGGGTATTATATTCCACAGGGAACTTCTTTTGCTGTCTGACGAGGAGCGAAGACATGTTCATTTCGTCTAGCGCGTCCATCAGGGTCCAAGGGATAATTAGGTTGCCACCAGTGCCTTCATCTTGGCCTTCAAGGGTGACACATTGTCCGACAAGATCAAGGTGACAGTCTACCACTGTGACGTCAAGCCATACATCACTCGCCTGATGCGGTGCTTTAAGTGCTGGAAGTATGGCCATATGTCTTCCCACTGTACTTCCAGCATCACATGTCGAGATTGTGAACGTCCATCACAACCCAATACTCCTACTGCGTCAGTTGCGGAGATCATCATTCACCTAGCTCGCCAGACTGCAGGTTTTTACAGAAAGAGAGGAAAATCATGGAATATAAGACCCTGCCAACTGACTGACCTACACTGAGCGTTTCTGTGGCTATGACCTTCTCTTACACTGCCGCTACAAGAACAGTTGTCGCTCCATCAGTTCTTCGCATTCCTGTCGCCTCTCAGAACCAGAAGACTACACCTGCCCCTTTGGTGGTGAGAGGCATTTCCCTTCCTGTTGCTCCCACACCACCTACTTTGGGAGCAACACCCCCAACCATCGGGGACATCAGTCCCCACTTCTGAGCCAGCGAAGCGTAAGTATTCTTCGGCTCCTCTAAGAAGAGGTCCCTTGGGTCACTCCCTTCCCAGGTTTCTGCTAGTGGGAAATAAGATACTCGCCAGTGGCTGAAGAACCCAAAAGCAGCCAGCCGTAGGGCTTCACACTTATCCTCAGTCTCGGAGACTGGATCAGTGAAATCCTCACAGCCTGGAAACCCAAGGAGCAGCGAGGGAAATCCAAAAAGAATGTCCCAAAGATCAAGGTAATTGCGGTGGCATCCACACCACCGCTACCTACAAGCTGTGAGTCTGTGGATTAGGTGGAGATTCTGGCATTCGCTGAGGATCTAAATCTAGCCGGACTTTGAGACACAATGGACTTACACTGTCGGTGGCAGCAGGTGACCCTGAGGGCTAAACTATCTCACTGAATGTTCCATGCCTTGCCAGTGGAATTGCGGCGGTTTTTTCCACCGCCTGACTGAGCCACAGCAAAAATTAAGCTTTAAATCTGCTTTCTGCATTGTCCTCCAGGAAACCTGGTTCCCAGCAATGCACACCCCAGCCCTCTGTGGCTATAAGGGATACTACAGGAACCATAGCAGCTACAATCGAGTATCAGGTGGAGTTTGCGTTTATGTCCTAAATTCAGTCTGAAGTGAAACTGTGCCCCTTCAAACCCCTCTTGAACCTGTGGCTGTCAGAGCAAAGACGACAGAGGAAACAACTGTCTGCAAAGTAGGTTAAGTGAGGACTCAACTTTCATGTCCAAGATCGGTGGGCGACGAACTTCGTAGCACTCGCCAGCAGCACCTCACACTCCAATCGCGCATGAACATTGTCAGCAGGCCCGGCCCGAGTATCCGCGATGGAGACTTCCTTGCTGCTCCACGCCAACCGACCGACTGGTCACACACCGCCCAGAAGGAAACAATATCCGCCACACGAAAGATAGTACAGCAGTACTAGTATCGATACAAGCTGCTGCTGCCACTTACGGAGAGGACAGCAACATTATCACGATAACCGCGGGAGAAATAAAACCACAGGACTGCAACCGAGGTTTAACCCAAGACAAGCATGACTCGAGCCAGCCATGGCTCAGGTATGTCGTAAGAGTCACACGTTCTACAAATTAACGTGAATAGTCGTTTTCTTGCCACTGCCTCCAATGAATTTAGAAATTCTGATGGGATGTTATCTAGCCCTTCTGCCTCATTTGATCTTAATTCCTCCAAAGCTCTTTTAAACTCTAATACTAGATCCCCTATTTCATCTAAATCGACTCCTGTTTCTCCTTCTATCACGTCAGAAAAATATTTCCCCTCATAGAGTCCTTCGATGTACCCCTTCCACCTATCCACTCCATTTGACAGTGGAATTCCCGTTGTACTCTTAAAATTACCATCCTTGCTTTTTAACTCACATCCCGACCTAGTTGGTCAATTAATAGGGCCATCTCCGACAGTCGATCGACCCGTAAACAAGGTCTAGTACCTCCCGAGAGTCAACCCCGTGCGGGTCTGGAGTTAGAATAGGCCCAAGTATACCCGCCTGTCGTAAGAGGCGAATAAAAGGAGTCTCACATTTTGCGGTCCTATGAGTTCGGGTCGCATTCTATGGTTTCACCTGCCACTACCAAAATTCCACAGAGGTGAGGGCCACATGGGGAAGGGCGCCTTACGTGGTGCACGAGTTATTGATAGTGCCCTTAGATTCGATCTTCTGAATCTCTTGTCATGGCTTTGTGTCTCCACCTGCGATTCAACTATTTGGGCGAGGATGCTTTCTGGAGTATGTTATCTTCTTCTGTTGTCTCCTGTCCTCTTTCGTCCCCATGACAATATTCGATTGCTCTGCGCCCAATATCCAGCTGGTAGCCCACCCATTGTGGTGGGGCCGTCATGCATCCAATTGGTGGTAGCCCCCTGACAACGCAGGTATCGCACTGCTGATGCCTGAGCTGTAAACTCCCCAAGTATGCCAAGGAGTAGATGCCTGTCATCCTGGGGCATGAGGACTCCCAGCAACGGCCATAATGCCAGGTGATATTTGCTGTGGCTGGGTGGAGCCCATAGGGGGAGCTTCTGATCGGAGTGGGTGGCATCAGGGCGGATGAAGCGGACTAAGTCATCCCTTGCACGTGGCCATACGGCACCAGCAGTCTCTAAGAAGGGCAAGATCGAATACAATGCCGACAGGTATAACGCTAAATATTTTCCCTCTCTCACTACACCATAGGAGGAATGTAGGGCTACAGAACAGAGAGTGCCTTATTCGCCTCGGTTTTTAGTCTGTAGCAGAATAGATGGGGACTCCTTTCTACCTACAAAGCCTCCATTTTTCGTTGAGCACCTTGAGGATAAGTTTGGAGAAGTGACAGCGGTGTGAAAGATGAGAAATGGCGCAGTCTTGACTCAGACAGTATCACCATCCCAATCCCGAACGTTACTCGCCAGTGACTAGCAGGGTGATATTACTTTTTCCGTCACTCCCCATAAAAGCCGCAACATGGTCCAGGGGATCATTTTCCATGGCAATCTCTTCTTGCAGTCTGACGACGAGCTCCGCGCCAATTTAGAACGGCGGGGCGTTCATTTAATCCAGCGCATTTACAGGGGACCCAAAGACAACAGGGTTGTTACTGGTGCCTTCATCTTGGCCATTGAGGGTGATTCATTGCCTGAAAAGGTCAAGGTGATGATTTACCGCTGTGACGTGACACCATACGTCCCTCCCCCTTTTTTTTTTGGTCATCAGTCTACTGATTGGTTTGATGCGGCCCGCCACGAATTCCTTTCCTGTACTAACCTCTTCATCTCAGAGTAGCACTTTCAACCTACGTCCTCAATTATTTGCTTGACGTATTCCAATCTCTGTCTTCCTCTACAGTTTTTGCCCTCTACCGCTCCCTCTAGTACCATGGAAGTCATTCCCTCACGTCTTAGCAGATGTCCTATCATCCTGTCCCGTCTCCTTATCAGTGTTTTCCACATATTACTTTTCTCTCCGGTTCTGTGTAGAACCTCCTCATTCCTTACCTTATCAGTCCACCTAATTTTCAACATTCGTCTGTAGCACCACATCTCAAATGCTTCGATTCTCTTCTGTCCCGATTTTCCCACAGTCCATGTTTCACTACCATACAATGCTGTACTCCAGACGTACATCCTCAGAAATTTCTTCCTCAAATTAAGGCCGGTATTTGATATTAGTAGACTTCTCTTGGACACAAATGCCTTTTTGCCATAGCGAGTCTGCTTTTGATGTCCTCCTTGCTCCGTCCGTCATTGGTTATTTTACTGCCTGGGTAGCAGAATTCCTTAACTTCATTGACTTCGTGACCATCAATCCTGATGTTAAGTTTCTCGCTGCTCTCATTTCTGCTACTTCTCATTACTTTCGTCTTTCTCCGGTTTACTCTCAAACCATACTGCGTACACATTAGACTGTTCATTCCGTTCAGCAGATCATTTAATTCTTCTTCACTTTCACTCAGGATAGCAATGTCATCAGCGAATCGTATCATTGATATCCTTTCACCTTGTATTTTAATTCCACTCCGGAACCTTTCTTTTATTTCCATCATTGCTTCCTCGATGTACAGATTGAAGAGTAGGGGCGAAAGGCTACAGCCTTGTCTTACACTCTTGTTAATACGAGCACTTCGTTCTTGATCGTCCACTCTTATTATTCCCTCTTGGTTGTTGTACATATTGTATATGACCCGTCTCTCCCTGTAGCTTACCCCCACTTTTTTCAGAATCTCGAACAGCTTGCACTATTTTATATTATCGAACGCTTTTTCCAGGTCGACAGATCCTATGAAAGTGTCTTGATTTTTCTTTAGCCTTGCTTCCATTATTAGCCGTAACGTCAGAATTGCCTCTCTCATCCCTTTACTTTTCCTAAAGCCAAACTGATCGTCACCTAGCGCATTCTCAATTTTCTTTCCCATTCTTCTGTACATTATTCTTGTAAGCAGCTGCGATGCATGAGCTGTGAAGCTGATTGTACGATAATTCTCGCACTTATCAACTCTTGCCGTCTTCGGAATTGTGTGGATGATGCTTTTCCGAAAGTCAGATGGTATATTGCCAGACTCATATATTCTACACACCAACGTGAATAGTCGTTTTGTTGCCACTTCCCCCAATGATTTTAGAAATTCTGATGGAATGTTATCTATCCCTTCTGCCTTATTTGACCGTAAGTCCTCCAAAGCTCTTTTAAATTCCTATTCTAATACTGGATCCCCTATCTCTTCTAAATCGACTCCTGTTTCTTCTTCTATCACATCAGACCAATCTTCACCCTCATAGAGGCTTTCAATGTATTCTTTCCAACTATCTGCTCTCTCTTCTGCATTTAACAGTGGAATTCCCGTTGCACTCTTAATGTTACCACCGTTGCTTTTAATGTCACCAAAGGTTGTTTTGACTTTCCTGTATGCTGAATCTGTCCTTCCGACAATCATATCTTTTTCGATGTCTTCAGATTTTTCCTTCAGCCATTTCGTCTTAGCTTCCCTGCACTTCCTATTTATTTCATTCCTCAGCGACTTGTATTTCTGTATTCCTGATTTTCCCGGAACATGTTTGTAGTTCCTCCTTTCATCAATCAACTGAAGTATTTCTTCTGTTACCCATGGTTTCCTCGCAGCTACCTTCATTGTACCTATGTTTTCCTTCCCAACTTTTGTGATGGCCCATTTTAGAGATGTCCATTCCTCTTGAACTGTACTGCCTACTGCGCTATTCCCTATTGCTGTATCTATAGCGTTAGAGAACTTCAAACGTATCTCGTCATTCCTTAGTACTTCCGTATCCCACTTCTTTGCGTATTGATTCTTCCTGACTAATGTCTTGAACTTCAGCCTACTCTTCATCACTACTATATTGTGGTCTGAGTCTATATCTGCTCCTGGGTACGCCTTACAATCCAGTATCTGATTCCGGAATCTCTGTCTGACCATGATGTAATCTAATTGAAATCTTCCCGTATCTCCCGGCCTTTTCCAAGTATACCTCTTCCTCTTGTGTTTCTTGAACAGGGTATTCGCTATTACTGGCTGAAACTTGTTACAGAACTCAATTAGTCTTTCTCCTCTTTCATTCCTTGTCCCAAGCCCATATTCTCCTGTAACCTTTTCTTCTACTCCTTCCCCTACAATTGCATTCCAGTCGCCCATGACTATTAGATTTTCGTCCCCCTTTACATACTGCATTACCCTTTAAATATCCTCATACACTTTCTCTATCTGTTCATCTTCAGCTTGCGACGTCGGCATGTATACCTGAACTATCGTTGTCGGTGTTGGTCTGCTGTCGATTCTGATTAGAACAACCCGGTCACTGATCTGTTCACAATAACACACCCTCTGCCCTACCTCCCTATTCATAACGAATCCTACACCTGTTATACCATTTTCTGCTGCTGTTGATATTACCTGATACTCATCTGACCAGAAATCCTTGTCTTCCTTCCACTTCACTTCACTGACGCCTACTATATCTAGATTGAGCCTTTGCATTTCCCTTTTCAGATTTTCTAGTTTCCCTACCATGTTCAAGCTTCTGACATTCCACGCCCCGACTCGTAGAACATTGTCCTTTCGTTGATTATTCAATCTTTTTCTCATGGTAACCTCCCCCTTGGCAGTCCCCTCCCGGAGATCCGAATGGGGGATTATTCTGGAATCTTTTGCCAATGGAGAGATCATCATGACACTTCTTCAAATACAGGCCACATGTCCTGTGGATACACGTTACGTGTCTTTAATGCAGTGGTTTCCATTGCCTTCTGCATCCTCATGTCGTTGATCATTGCTGATTCTTCCTCCTTTAGGGGCAAATTTCCCACCCCTAGGACAAGAGAGTGCCCTGAACCTCTATCCGCTCCTCCGCCCTCTTTGACAAGGCCGTTGGCAGAATGAGGCTGACTTCTTATGCCGGAAGTCTTCGGCTGCCAATGCTGATTATTTATAAAAATTTAGGCAGTGGCGGGGATCGAACCCGGGACCGAAGACGTTTTGATTGTGAATCAAAGACGCTACCCCTAGACCACGGGTACAAATATCCTCTATGTAGTGCTTTAAGTGCTGGAAGTTTGGGCATATGTCATCCCGCTACAATTCCAGCGCAAAGTCGACACTGAGGACGTCCACTGCACCCAGATACTCCATGTGCACCACCTCCCACTTGCATCAACTGTGGAGAGCACCACTCCCCCTCCTCGCCAGACTGCCCAGTACTCCAAAAGGAGCGAAAAATCATAGAGTACAAGACCCTGGACTGACTGACTTACACAAAAGCACTCCGTCTTCAGGCCACAAGTGGCCTACCGGGACCATCCGACCGACGTGTCATCCTCAGAGGAGGATGCAGATAGGAGGGGCATGGGGTCTGCACACTGCTCTCCCGGTCGCTATGATGGTATTCCTGACCGAAGCCGCTACTATTCGATCGAGTAGCTCCTCAACTGGCATCACGAGGCTGAGTGCACTCCGCAAAAAGGGCAACAGCACATGGCGGCTTCGTTGGTCACCCATCCAAGCGCCGACCACGCCCAACAGCGCTTAACTTCGGTGATCTGACGGGAACCGGTGCATCCACTGCGGCAAGGCCGTTGCCGACTTACACAGAGGCTAAACGTAAATCTGAAAGATTACACCCCATTCGGTTAACATTGACACACGCTGCAGCTACGTCGCCATCGCCGTCCCAAGTGCCAGTGGTTCCTAAGTCTGTGCCACGCACAGTGGGTCCTCCGGGCCACCAGAATACGTCCGCCACGTGGTTGTAGGGGGCAGATCTTCCTTAGTATTAAGAAAACAGTCTTAATCGCGTTAGAATAACTCTCAATACATCGTCACTCACTAAATATCGTTTATACAATCAAACTAAATATGCAGCCAAAATGTTCGTATATTTGTTGGGTGCCTCTATACACATTGTAGGCTGCCACCATCTTTTGCACTACGACGATGGATTCTCTCCAAAGTGTGTATCGATCCTGTCGTTGCCTAAGCGACGGACAGCAGCGTGGCAAAGGGGGCAGCCATATTTCACCGCTACAATGTCAATAGGGCCTGGACTAGGCAACAGGTAACATCTTAGCAGAGAGGGCAGCCATGTTGGGCCACTACCATGGCGACGGCGTCCATAGTAACTGGACTAGAGGGCTCTGTATATACGATTACAGATAGGCACACTTAAAATTGTTACGTTATTAAATAATAGAAATAGGATATAAATAAGCACAAAGTAAATAGAATACAGACAGGAAATTATTATCCTTCTCCCATAGTATATTACGAATGAAGATAAGGTAACTTACTAACGTTCTGACGTTCTGACGTTGAAAAGTATTTCCTCATACTTTTTAATGTTTATTTATCTAACAGTGTCTTTTAAAATAAACATGGTTTCTTTGCATTGAAATCTTAACACAAATTATATTTCAATTTTTATGCCTAGACGTCTACCATCGGTCACCACTGGAGGCGTGGCGTACGCTCACGTGCTCATAGCTTATTATATAAATCCAGACATAAGGTAAATTCCTCACAGTTTCCTGTCACACCTTGGTAGACGTGATCCCACCAGCAGTCGATCAGTAGGTAAAACATTATATTTACGTAATACCCTTTTAAGATAGTTATCATTAGTCTTGTCTAAGACATATATTGTAATTTCACAGTATGTTCTCCCTGAAGTGGGCCCCTGCGATGGGCTGAAACCGGTCGGCACTAAATAAATAAAAAACGCGATTAAGACTGTTTTCTTAATATTAAGTTAATTTATATTAATCGCTGTTAATCCATAACCGTGTTGTTCAAAAATCTTCCTTCGTTGCTCCCGAAGTACCTACTTTGGAAGCAAGGACCTCCCCCCCCCCCCCCCCCCCCCACCAAATGCAGGGGTCATCAGTCTCCTCCCCCTGCTGGAGAAGCAACAGCCTCCTCTGGTTCCTCTCTTGCAGAAGGGGTCCCTTGGGACCCTCTCTCTCAAGGTCTCCACTAATGCCACGGCAGACACTCGCAAGTGGCTCAATTATCCAAAAGCTGCTGGACGAAGAGCTTCACGGTCTTCCTCCGTGCCTGAAGCTGCTTCGGAATAATATTCCCAGAAAGGCCCTAAGGAGAAGTGTGAGAGCAAGAAAACTAAGAAGTAGTCTATTAATGAACAGGAACCTTTGGTGTTCCCAATACCATCACTCCCTTTCAATTCTGCATCTGAGGATGCAGTTGAGATCTTAGCGTCCACTGAGGACCTGGATCTCACTGATGCCTCATCCATCATAGAAATGGCTACAAATACTCAATCGGTGGCTGCAGGTGGCCCTGAAGCATAACTTGCCTCCTTGCGCGCTTAGTGCCTTCCCAGCCTCACGACGCCGTCATCCTCCAGCTGAATTGCCGCGGTTTTTTCCATCACCTGGCAGAGCTACGGCAACTCTTAAGCTTTACACTTGCTTTCTGCATTGCCCTCCAGGAAACCTGGTTCCCGAAAACGTGGACCCCTGCCCTCCACAGATTCAAACCCCTCTTGAAGCTGAGGCTGTCAGGATAAGGACGACGCAGGTAGTAACTGTCTGCAAGCTATATCTTCCTCCAGATGGTGTAGTATCCCTGAGCGCATTGGCAGCACTGATTCATAAACTCCCTAAACCTTTCCTACTCTTGGAAGATTTTAACGCTCATAACCCTTCGTGGGGTGGTACCATGCTTATTGGCCGAGGCAGAGATGCCGGAAATTTACTGTCACAACTCGACCTCTGCCTCTTAAATACAGGTGCCCCCACACATTTCAGTATGGCACATGGCACATATTCGGCCATTGATATCTCCATTTGCAGTCCTGGCCTTCTCCCATCTATCCGCTGGAGAGCACATGACGACCTGTGTGGTAGTGACCACTTCCCCATCTTCCTGTCACTGCCCCGGCGTCAGGCACACGGACACCTACCCAGATGGGCTTTAAACAAGGCGGACTGGGAAAATTTCACCTCTGTTGTCACCGTTGAATCCCCCCACATGGTACCATCGATTTAATAGTTGGGCAGGTGACTACAACAATCGTTCCTGTGGCAGAAAACACGATCCCTCGCTCTGTAGGGTGCCCCTGGCGAAGGCAGTCCCTTGGTGGTCGCCGGAAGTTGCTGAAGCAGCTAAGGAGCGTCGGCGAGCTCTACAGCGGCATAAGCCGCACCCTTCCCTGGAGCACCTCATAGCCTACAAACGGCTCCGTGCCCGCATTCGCCAACTTATCAGACGACCGAAGCAGCAGTGTTGCGAGAGATATTTCTCGACTATTGGGTGCCATACATCACCTTCCCAAATCTGGACCAACTCACTGTTTTTAGTGGCCACTAATGGTCTAGCAGCAGCTGTAGGACCGTCCGCCTCACCTTCTTTGTGTGCAGACGACTTCGGCATTTCGTACTGCTCAGCTTAAGCGGAAGTGCTGGCAGCACATAAATGCCAACCGCTGCTTGAGCAGCACCAACTGGGGTACAGATTGCTCTACGCTGCTGCAGCTCTACAGAGCCCTCGTTCAATCCCGCCTTGACTATGGGAGTGTGGTTTATGGTTCAGCGCCGCCCTCAGCGTTGCGTTTACTCGGCCCAGTGCACCACTGTGGCGTTCGCCTTGCGACAGGAGCTTTTAGGACGAGTCCGGTGACCAGCGTCCTTTTGGAGGCCGGAGTCCCTCCATTGCACGTTAGGAGTGCACAATTGGTCGCCAGTTGCCTTGCACACGTTCGTAGTTCCTCTGCGCATCCGAATCACCATCTCCTTTTCCCACCCACGGCGGTTCATCTCTCGCATCGCCGGCCCAGGTCAGGGCTTCAAATTGCAGTTTCGTGTCCAATCCCTTCTCTTCGAACTGGAGTCCTTACCTTTACCACTCGAGGTCCATTCGCGTGCACCTCCATGGTGTAGACCTAGGCCACGGCTTTTCCTTGACCTTTCACAAGGTCCAAAGGACTCAGTTCACCCCGTGGCTGTCTGCTGTCACTTCCTCTCGATTCTTGACATATACCGAAGCCATGATGAGGTTCACACGACGGTTTCGCGTATGTCCATGGAGGACATATTGAGCAGCATTCCTTCCCAGATAGCTGCAGTGTTTTGACTGCAGAGCTGGTGGCTACATGTCGTGCTCTTTAGCACATCCGTTCATGCCTTGGAGTCGTTTCTTCTGTGGGCTGACTCCTTGAGTAGCCTACAAGCTATCGACCAGTGCTACCCTCGTCATCCTTTGGTAGCGACCATCCAGGAGTCAATTTATGCCCTGGAACGGCCCGGTCGTTCAGTGGTGTTTGTGTGGACCCCAGGACACGTCGGAATCCCAGGCATCGAGCTTGCTGACAGGCTGGACAAACAGGCTACACGGAAACCGGTTATGGAGATCGGCATTCCAATAACTGACCTGCGTTCGTTTTTGGGCCGCCAGGTTTTTCGGCTTTGGGAGACGGAATGGCATAGTCTCAGTACGCATTGGCTACCTCATGCGCCGTGAAGACCCGCCTCAGTGTCGATGCGGCGCCCGGTTTACAGTGTTCTTTGACTGCTCTGCAGCGAAATCTTCGGTTACCGGATTCGTTGCCGCTAATTTTATCTGACAACGCCTCATCGGCTGATTTAGTTTTACGTTTTATTCGTGAGTGTGGGTTTTATTATTTGGTATAAGTTTCAGCTCACGCCTTTTGTCCCTCTGTGTCCTCCACCCCAGTGCTTTTAGGCTGGAGGTTTCAATGTGTTGCAGAGCGGCTGGCTTCTCCTTTTTATTCTCTTGGTCAGACAGCCATGGTAATCTCTTTCGTCGTTTTAATCTCTTCTACCTGTTTCTTGCGTTTCTGTGGTTTTCTTGTCCCCTTTTGTCCATTTAAGTGTTTGTTGCCCTTCCGTCGCTCTTTTGGTTTTTACTTTCTCTCCGTTTTGTGTTGTCAGTCTCGGTTGTTCTATTCTCACCCTTGTAGCGTTGTTTTACTCAGAGCAAGGGACCGATGATCTAACAGTTTGGTCCCTTCCTCCCTCTTTTAAACCAGCCAACCAACTCCCGAGTGTCAATTGTGTAATGCGCTGATAAACCGACGTGCTGATACCACCTACGTTGTCCAACCCGCAGAGCAACATCCTACAGTACTACCAGTAGTTTCTGTTCCAAAAATGTTCGATATTTGCATCCATTCAACTTGCTGTCGATAAAATACGAAACAATTAGTTTTTTCCCCTTGATGCCATACCAAACGTTAACTGACCAAGGATGTTGATGGTCTGATACTCAACTTGGCATAACAAGTGGCAGTGGTCTACTCCCCAGCACTGCAAGTTATGCTGTATGCTGATGAACGTTACCATGGTTTGGGAATGTAGACTCATCAGAAAATAATACCTCGGCAAAGAACGTGGGGGTCGTTTTCATTTGTTGACGTTGTAAGAGGTATGCGCTATATGCGCTGCCTGCAACAGGCAAGACTTAGGAGAGTCTCTGACCAGAGAGCAGTGTGTAGTTAGTTGTTGCTTGTCGCTAGTGGGCAGTAGTCTTGAGTAGTCTGCGTGAGCCGGCAGTAGTCGGCGCGTGTCTGCGCTTGTCGGCAGTCTGCTCTGGTCGGGACTCTGGAGGATGAGTATTATTGTAGAAGGTGAAGAAGCAGCCTTGCGCATATCTAGTAATGTATGTTAACTGTGATTCAATTTCATTTAAAAATACCCCAATAATAATTTTTATAATATAAAGTAATTTTTTTTTTAAAAGCATTCATTTCAATTTAAAGATTTTATTCAGTGGATTATCTTTCCTTTCATGGATCACAAAGCATAGGCCAGCATTGCACGGAGCTGTGCCGAAAATTTTTTATATAAGAGCAGATATATTCGCAGTTTTTATTGAGGTAAGAATTTTTGCTTTCTTTATTCAGAATACAGGGCCGAGGCGCAACGCTGCTGTCGTCATAAAATTTACCAGGTTACTGAATTTTTTTATTATTTTTGGGTTTAGGAGTTTTTCTGTTTCGAACTTAACATTAAATGAGAAAAGAATTTTGTGGGTACATTAAATGTGAATGCATTTCTGCACGGAGACAATAAATGGGAACTAATTTTGTTCAGAGGTTACAATATTTAAAATTCACTTAATTATTATTTTTGTGGGGAGGTTACACTTGGCGACCCTGCCAGGATCGTATTTCTTTGTGAATCTTCTGACAAGTAGTCATATATCTGCTCTTATTTACTTCAATGTAGTTTGCATCTGGCGCAACGCATTTACTAATTTGTCACTCTTTCTTTCACAGATCATTGACAATTTGTTGCTCTTTGTTGTATTTGTGTTTGTTGCATTTTTGCATTGTCTTTGTTTCATTTGTGCTTAATTTTGATTTGTGAAAAATGCCGCAGAAAACTGTTAATAGTACATCGCGATGTACAATGAGTGAAATAGCCGACTCGAATAATTTGACCGATAATACTTGTGACACTCAGTGTCTTAATGATAATCCCCTAATTGCAGACAATCAGTGTGTACCGACCACTAGTAATGATTTTGATCCTAATGATGAACAAATAAATTCAATTGTGTCCTCAGTTAATTTAACGACAATTGATGACGCGGCACGTTCCGATACAATGAACGCTGCCCAGTTTGACACACCAGGTTTGCAAAATTTACGTAACGGACAGATAAATGTTTTTAACGAAAATGAACGGTGTAGTCATAATACGTCAGATTTATTTGATTCCGGTGTAGTGAATAACAGTGCGCATCCAAGTGGCGAACCTTTTCAAGAATCAGAGAATGACCAACTGGTTACACAAAACGCGACAAAAGCAGATACACCATCACACAGCACAGAGAATAGAGTAGGGGATCAAGTGGGTGGCATCAAGTTATGGCATTATTAGGACAAATGAATGAAAAAATAGACAGAAATTCCAAACAGTCGAATGATAAGCAAGACAACAATCACAAACAACTTAGTGAAAGTTTCGAACAACTTAATGAAAAATATGACAGGTCGATCAAACAACTTAATGAAAGTTTCAAACTGTTGCATGAAAAACACGACAACCTTAACGAACAGAACAAACAACTTAGTGAACAGATTACAGCTGTTACCGTGCAACGTCATGATACTAAAGAGCAATTACGTGACGAAATTGAGGCTTGTGCTAGTAACAGTAGTGAACAAATTAGATCTGTTGCACAAGAATTAAGTAATACACATGCAGCCACAACAGAATCACTTAGAGATGAAATTAATGCAGTCACTGAACAATGTTCAGAAAACGCAACACGGATACGCGACGAGTTTAATTTAAAATCACCAGAACTTTCACACACTCTGGATACGGAAGTCGATAAGAAATGTAAACAACAGAACAGCCAAATTGAGGAACGTATTAAAGTAACAGAAATGAAAAATGTTTCAGTCACTAACACGTCACAGCAGACGCCACATTCCGAACATTTGTCACACTCACACAGCCAGTGTAATTTGGTAATTTACAGAGACTATGCGACTTAAAATCCGAAAGGACACAGACAAACAGATTCTCATGCAATCCTGAACCTATTCACACATTCAGAGACGATAACACTGATTACGAGCAATTTTTATCCGTAAGAAAATCTAAGGTGTTTGAAAATGACGGAGCGCAGGTGCACGTTTTGAACTGGATATGTCGATTTGTTTTTGTACTTTCACTGCCATTGCCTGTAATGCAGAAACTAGCTTTGGACTGGATACAACAATTTTCTTTTGAATTTTCACCGCCATTGCCTATAACACAAAAACTAAAATTTATTTGCAGCGCGTAATGTACCTCAGGGGATTCATTACACTTCGATGAATATGTACCGTAGCGTGCACAGGGCCCCGAGGCGTAGTAGTGCTATTTCATCTTTAGTTTTCTGCACTGCTGCCTTGTCTTCTACTATCCTTTATATCTATCATAACAGCTCTTCAACTATCGATCTGTCTAGGATTAAGAATGAGTAAAGAAAACCCGATAAGACAACTTTTACCGAAAGTGACATTTTTCATTAGACACTCCAGAAATGATAACCACGAGAATTTTAATAACGAACAAAAATTTAATCATCAGTATGTACAAAATATCAGCAACAGCGAACACATTTTGGTAACAATAGACGTTTTTCACCGCAACAGCAACAAAACTAACCGGTTAGCATACCTAACCAACAATGTAATGTACAAGGTCAACCAAGCTTTAATGTTTCGCCCCCTGCACGTATAGCATCAGCTCCAACAAATAGTAATGCACAGCAACAAGGAAATAACTACGTACAGAAAATACACCATTTCAATTCCTATCGCAATGCACCGTATAGAAATGACTATTATGACAGACGTAAAAATAATGAGCACAATTCTCAGCGTACGTTTAATAACAGTCGGTCTTATCAGCAGCAGACTCATCCACAACAACATACACTCCTGGAAATGGAAAAAAGAACACATTGACACCGGTGTGTCAGACCCACCATACTTGCTCCGGACACTGCGAGAGGGCTGTACAAGCAATGATCACACGCACGGCACAGCGGACACACCAGGAACCGCGGTGTTGGCCGTCGAATGGCGCTAGCTGCGCAGCATTTGTGCACCGCCGCCGTCAGTGTCAGCCAGTTTGCCGTGGCATACGGAGCTCCATCGCAGTCTTTAACACTGGTAGCATGCCGCCACAGCGTGGACGTGAACCGTATGTGCAGTTGACGGACTTTGAGCGAGGGCGTATAGTGGGCATGCGGGAGGCCGGGTGGACGTACCGCCTAATTGCTCAACACGTGGGGCGTGAGGTCTCCACAGTACATCGATGTTGTCGCCAGTGGTCGGCGGAAGGTGCACGTGCCCGTCGACCTGGGACCGGACCGCAGCGACGCACGGATGCACGCCAAGACCGTAGGATCCTACGCAGTGCTTAGGGGACCGCACCGCCACTTCCCAGCAAATTAGGGACACTGTTGCTCCTGGGGTATCGGCGAGGACCATTCGCAACCGTCTCCATGAAGCTGGGCTACGGTCCCGCACACCGTTAGGCCGTCTTCCGCTCACGCCCCAACATCGTGCAGCCCGCCTCCAGTGGTGTCGCGACAGGCGTGAATGGAGGGACGAATGGAGACGTGTCGTCTTCAGCGATGAGAGTCGCTTCTGGCTTGGTGCCAATGATGGTCGTATGCGTGTTTGGCGCCGTGCAGGTGAGCGCCACAATCAGGACTGCATACGACCGAGGCACACAGGGCCAACACCCGGCATCATGGTGTGGGGAGCGATTCCCTACACTGGCCGTACACCACTGGTGATCGTCGAGGGGACACTGAATAGTGCACGGTACATCCAAACCGTCATCGAACCCATCGTTCTACCATTCCTAGACCGGCAAGGGAACTTGCTGTTCCAACAGGACAATGCACGTCCGCATGTATCCCGTGCCACCCAACGTGCTCTAGAAGGTGTAAGTCAACTACCCTGGCCAGCAAGATCTCCGGATCTGTCCCCCATTGAGCATGTTTGGGACTGGATGAAGCGTCGTCTCACGCGGTCTGCACGTCCAGCAAGAACGCTGGTCCAACTGAGGCGCCAGGTGGAAATGGCATGGCAAGCCGTTCCACAGGACTACATCCAGCATCTCTACGATCGTCTCCATGGGAGAATAGCAGCCTGCATTGCTGCGAAAGGTGGATATACACTGTACTAGTGCCGACATTGTGCATGCTCTGTTGCCTGTGTCTATGTGCCTGTGGTTCTGTCAGTGTGATCATGTGATGTATCTGACCCCAGGAATGTGTCAATAAAGTTTCCCCTTCCTGGGGCAATGAATTCACGGTGTTCTTATTTCAATTTCCAGGAGTGTATTATCATGAATGAACCAGACAGTAGATATCATCCCGAACGTAATACGTCAGGAAGAAATAACAGAACAGTTCAAATAGTTGAAATGCCACAGCATCCTCCGAAAATAACAGCACGTCAGATAGAATTTGACTAAATACAGTATAGGTTGCATCTTCCAGTAACGTAAGCAATACTTTTGACATGCAGAATCTTGTTTACGAAAATGTTATTAGTTTTGACGACATCCGATACACACCTTTGCATAAAAGACAGCATCACAACGTACACAAAATGTTGTAGCAGACGCACTATCCCGTTCTCTCAGCAACAATCAGCAAGACATCGCAACCAACTTCTGCAAAGCAAATTTCAGCGTCATGTACATTCAACAAGTTGCATTTGAAAATTTCATTTCGTCGTCATTACAAGACATAGCACATGAGCAGAATAAAGACAATGTATGGAAAGAAATTAAATACCTTTGGCAAGTTAGGAATAATGTTACCATTAGAAACCATTACACTGTACGCAATAACATTCTTTTTCGCCGCTGTCACCCTGACAGCAACAATTGGTTATTATGTATTCCTGACGAGCTTGTTAACAAATTAAACTGGTATACTCACTTAAGTTACGCACATTACGGAGCCAGAAAATGTTTTCTTATACTGAGACAGAACTGTTATTTTACCAACATGGAGAAACGTATTCGACGAGTTTTAGCGTCATGTAAAATCTGCCAGAAAGCTAAGTCAGATACGACTTCACATATTCCTCCATTACATCCCATTGTACCTGTTAAATTGAGACACATGGCCGCTGTAGACATTTTTGGTCCGATTCCCAGAGCTAATAGAGGTTTTTGCTACATCTTTGTCGCTGTTGAACTCACTTCAAAAATTGTTACCTTCACTCCGTTACGCAAAGCTACTGCTAAAACTGTTTCGAAAGCATTTGTAAAACTTTTTTACTTCATGTAGGGCATATATTGAAAGTAATTTCCGACAATGGACCACAGTTTCGATCTGTTATATGGACACGTATGTTACGAGCTAGAAACATTTCTCCGATCTATATATCCATGTACCATGCTTCTTCGAACCCTTGTGAACGATTAATGAAAGAAATTGGTAAACTGTGTAGAATATACTGCCATAAAAAACATATTGATTGGAAGACACACATACTCTCATTCCAGGGTGTAATTAATTCCATGCCAAATGAATCTACTATGCTATCTGCGTCTGTTATACTGAAAAATGTTGAACCACCTAACAAAATTAAAGAATTAATAACCTTTCCTACATCTCGTCGACTACGACACCATGAAATAATTGACATTGCGCTGAACAACATCAAACGTGCCGCAGAGCGCCGGAGAAGACAGCAAAAACAGGTTTCTACACGCCGTGACTTTCACATTCGACAGAAGATATTGGTACGCACACATTATTTATCTAATAGAGGAAAAAGTAGATGTAGTAAATTTGAGCTTCTATATGCAGGTCCATATCGAATTCGCAGCATTCCTCACCCCAATGTAGTACACGTCGAAACGCTGAGAACCAGAAAAACCAAAGGCAATCACCATATCTCCAACATCAAACCCTTTATTGAATGAACATACTTTATGATTTATTGCACTGTAATGACATTTCCTGATTTTTTTATGTTTTTTGACCACTTATGCAATTATATTCACATGAACACTTACTGATGATTATCGTATTTTTTCTTGGCAAGTGCCCGGCAAGGTAAGGTTAGCAGGTCGCTTTTCTTGTTGTTACACATCACCCGTGCACATTTTCCATTTTTCATGTATGTATGATTGTTTTACTGTTTTGTTTGTATGCACTATGAAATATTTAGGATATAACAAACACCAGTTGACTTTGACATTTTGCCTTATGATATCTCAACATCGTGACTATTTTTACATTTTTTTTTTTTTTTTTTTTTTTTTTTTTTTTTTTTTTTTTTTTTTTTTTTTTTTTTTTTTTTTTTTTGCTGCTACATTGTGATACTCTGTGTACATTTTTGCACCTGAACACTGTCTATGTTTTTTGACATATTACGTTTTCTGTCATGCTATGCTGTATGCTCAATTATATCACTAGAAACCAGCTTTTATTTAATGGGTATATGATTTAAATGCGAGACATTAATCATTGTTCATCATTTTCAGAAAGAAATAACGTGTAAAAGAAATAAATTATGGGAATTTCACCTTCGGAATGAACGAAAGAAGATGCAATACCTCGTCACGAAGAGTAAATGGAACAGAATTAACAAGCATTAACAAGAATATACTATACACATCGTATGATAGCAGTCTTAACTAATTTTTTCTTTCAGAATACGAGGCGATTGATGCAGGCTGTCAGACAGAACTACACATCTTAGTTTTAGTGATGAAATATGCTAGAAATAAGGAACTCTATACTATGAATAGTTGTATAATGAATAATGAAGTGACTTTTTTGCGGGGGATAATGGATGCTGATGAATAATGATGCAGAATATGCTAATATGGATAATGAAGCTTTTCTTTACAGGTGATGATAATAATGGAGTTATGGTGACATGGATAATGAAGTCTTTTTTGCAGGTGATGATAGTAATGATAATGAAGTTTTTCTTTGCAGATGAAAATAATGATTAAGTTAATATATTTACTGCTGGTTAAGAAATGCTATGTAGTTATTTAGGTATTTGTTGCAGTTCGTTTTGACAGTATGTCTTACGTCGCATGGTATGATGACTAAAGGTTTTGGAAAGGACAGCTAGAGAACATATATATTTAATACACATTTCATTACCTGTTAATTCGAAGTTCACTTCTTTTCAGCATAATATGTGTTTCTTCTTTCAGCTTAATAATCCATTTTGTATATTTTGCAGGAGAAATTATTCATGAAATTCATGTGCTATAAGCAGTTGGTCATTAAGCCTGTGTCATTCATGAATGTGATCACATATACTCTATTTGTTTCATAATCTTGCTACAGCTGACTCATGACGAATGACGTTACACACCTTTATTTGCAGCAATAAGTCAAATGCAAATATTGTTATGCCCCCAGCAATCAATTATCGATCCCAACGCAATGCATTGCTAGCACAAACAAACAAAAAATGTATTACCAGTCCCAAATAATGGTACCAAGTTAAAAGAGTTATGAGTAATACTGAATGATGTTTTCCAATCACAGACTTTGAGTAATAGTTACAGAGTGTTACATTTTAATGATGTCTTATGTCACTTGAATGATGAAAAATGTTTTGTAATACTCAATACTTGTTAGCCAACGAATGCCACTGTTTCTTATATTTTAAATTTGTATTATGTCACTTTTATGCTATATATATGAATACCTGTAGCTTGATGCTACACTCATTAGCTCCTGTTTTGACTGATGACTTCTGATGATTTGTAACTGGCCATTGAGTGCCAATAATTATTTTTAAATATGTCATATGTCACTTGAATGATGAAAAATGTTTTGTAATATTCAATACTTGCTGATCAATGAATGCCACTGTTTCTTATACTTTAAATTTATATTATGTCACTTTCATGCTATATATATGAATACCAGTAGCTTGATGCTACACTCATTAGCTCCTGTTTTGACTGATGACTTCTGATGGTTTGTAACTGGTCAATGAGTGCAAATGTTCTCTGTAAACAGATTACTTATGAACATTATTCTGTAACACTTCATACATGGTGCAGAAATGTTCAGTAACTGGGCGACGAGTGCTATGAATTAATCAAATCAGTTGTTAGACTAGTGTAATTATCAATGATGACTGGCATAAGACTTAATGTCCTTCACCTTGTGACCTAATTACCAGAAATTACTGCAATATCCGTTTGTCCTATCTATCCTCATGCTCATGGAACACTATATTTGGTTTTTGCACTAATTCTACGTTGGTGAACCTTACAAGAACGTGGTGTTGACACGACATGCTGTCCACCACCTTGAGCGATGGAGACGTTATTATGGTCCCACTGTTTGGTGTACCTAATGTACTACCAAAATGATAACATGGAATATTAATACGACATTTCAGTGTCTTGGCTACACTGAGTAATACTTCAGGGAAAAGAACTTCAGATTGTCTCACTTGGTGTTGTGCTTCTGTAGAAAAATATGGACTTTCAGTGCAGCTGCGTGCAACCTAATGTGCTACAACCATGATGCAATCCTTCCCTTTCCTATCCTAGTTCTTGTAAAATAGTAAAAAGAACCACAATGCGTGTGCACTTTATGTCATTTGTTAATATGATTTGTACTCATTGCCTACACATTTTGTGATTTCCTGATATGTTCTCTACTACAGTGCGTGTGCACTTTTGTCATTTGTTAATATGATTTGTACTCATTGCGTATACATTTTGAGATTTCCTGATATGTTCTGTACTACAGTGCGTGTGCACTTTTGCCATTTGTTAGTATGTTTTGTACTCATTGCGTATACATTTTGTCATTGCTTGATATGTTCTGTACTCAGTGCATGTGCACTATATTTTATTTCATGTTCTGCACTTATATGTATATATTCTGAGATTGTAAACTTAGTTAATTAAGAAAAATTTGTTGCTCATGGCAAGTCCAATTGACTTACCATCGCTGCCAAATTTTTGCCCCGCCAGTGGAGGGTTATGTAAGAGGTGTGCGCTATATGCGCTGCCTGCAACAGGCAAGACTTAGGAGAGTCTCTGACCAGAGAGCAGTATGTCGTTAGTTGTTGCTTGTCGCTAGTGGGCAGTAGTCTTGAGTAGTCTGCGTGAGCCGGCAGTAGTCGGTGCGTGTCTGCGCTTGTCGGCAGTCTGCTCTGGTCGGGACCCAGGAGGATTAGTATTATTGTAGAAGGTAAAGAAGCAGCCTTGCGCATATCTAGTAATGTATGTTAACTGTGATTCAATTTCTTTTAAAAAATGCCCCAATAATAATTTTTATAATATAAAGTAATTTTTTTTTAAAGCATTCATTTCAATTTAAAGATTTTATTCAATGGATTATCTTTCCTTTCATGAATCACAACGGATAGGCCAGCACTGCACGGAGCTGTGCCGAAATTTTTTTATATAAGAGCAGATATATTCGCAGTTTTTATTGAGGTAAGAATTTTTGCTTTTTTTATTCAGAATACAGGGCCGAGGCGCAACGCTGCTGTCGTCATAAAATTTACCAGGTTACTGAATTTTTTTATTATTTTTGGGTTTAGGAGTTTTTCTGTTTCGAACTTAACATTAAATGAGAAAAGAATTTTGTGGGTACATTAAATGTGAATGCATTTCTGCACGGAGACAATAAATGGGAACTAATTTTGTTCAGAGGTTACAATATTTAAAATTCACTTAATTATTAATTTTGTGGGGAGGTTACAACGTGACTGTTCATAAAACACTACCCGGTCATGGAACCAGCGCCATGAAGTTCTTGATGCAATGACACATGGTAAGGATGATACTTATGACGATTCGGTATTGTGATAATTCTATCTACAGACATAACGGAATTGCGGCGTAGTTGCCGGGCGCTTGTGGGTTGTGGTGCACTTCTGGTAGTACAGCTATTTCATTAGCTTCTCCTGTAACACGTTTGCTTCGTTTTCTTTTTCCGGTCTGTACGCTGCCATAGGACATGAAAGTGTTTAAAATCTTGCAAAAGAGCGAACGAGAGCGGGATTTCTCTGGAAAGCTCGCGACATACAAGGCGATAGCAGTCTCATCATTTCTCCTTGATTCTCCATAAATCAGAATCATTTCAATTTTTTCTTCTGTGGCTGCAACATTCATCGTCCACTTGCACACCTGTTCGCCAAATGACAGGTAGGTGTGCAGGAAATAAACACTGCATAAGTGTTGTAATGTTTAATGCCGCTACGTCTGCACGATGCTTGAGCTCTGGTCACAGTGTACTGCCTGCTATCAAACGTCAGAGTTCGCTACACGCCAACGGTGGCTCGTCGGTCGTCGGGTAGTCCCCTGTTCTATATGTCGGAGGAATATAACGTTGAGAATGGAGTTCCCGATTAGAATTTGTGAAATACTGACCTGACCTGACCTGTCCTATCCTCACAGCCGGGAAGTGGGGTTCCAGGTGCCACTGGATATTTAAGGGCTGTTGAGTCATTAATTACGATTGTGTACTCACTTCTGTTCCTCCCATTACAGCACCATTTAAGGCGAAACGAAAAACAAGCTTCAGACAAAACGTATGTAGATTTTTCCGTAGAATCGTAATCTGCAATAAAAAACGAAGGTTCCAATTCAAGATTACAAAATTGGTCCCCGCCACCCACGCATGAGGTGTGGTGCTGGATCGAGTGTGGTATCGTTGGATGTCATCCTCCGAGACAAACAAATTGGAATTATAGCTTTTTTTTTAATCCGATGTGAAGTTTTCCAAATATTTCAATGTTTTCAGTTCAAATGAACAGCCACATTATAGTGCTATCACGTCTTATTATCCCATCCTGGTAATGTACTGACCGCCCCTCCAGCCATACACCATGCTATTCTATCCAGGTACTGCTTGTCCAGGAACTGCATCATACTGATACGTCTGAGAAGGGTTGTCTGGGCTATCCCGTCCAGAGAGCGTCTAATGATGCATGCTTGTTTTTAATATTTATCACCAACCAACCTAGTCAGTAAGCAGCCACGAGATCCAGCAAAGCAAGTGAAAGTTGTATTTACCAGGGATATGCCCCAAGAAGTGACCAGACGAATTGCGACCATGAAACTCGTTGCAGTTATAGATAATGAAAAAACAATGTTATGTTATGAGAGTAGCTGTCTGTAACCACGTTATGAGTAGCATTCCGAGACGAAAAATAATCCCAAATGTCAGGCTCATGTTTCGGCCTTATGGTAGTGAATTCAATAAATCGTACATAACGTTTAGAAAAACTGACATTAAGAATTAGCAAACAGTATATTTAAACGTGCAAAAATGAACACTAGAATGCAGGGATATTTTGTGTAATTAAGTCAGATATTAACTATGTGAAAGACAATTCAAGAGATGTAGATGCAAGTAGACATTAAGAATCGCTGCCATTGTAAACACTGTATAAATAGCAACTCACAATTAGAATCTCTATCTACTGATCTTTTGTTGCTCGTTTGGTGTTGATCTTGTTGCTCGTATTTCGTATTAAGCTACTTTTGTTTCATTTGTTATAAAAGCGATTTTTCTTATCTGGACTTATAGGTCGGTATTGTGGTAAACGTACCATGGTTATATTTCCCAATACATAGTGAAGCAACACTGAGTGTACATGAATTCATTTATTACGTAATAACCTTCATAAGCCACTTATTTGAGATTTCCAAAAATTTCTCGCAGGTGCTGCGAAGGGGAAAAGGATTATCGCCGAGTGCCATTTAATCCACCATTAAGCTTAATGGCTCGTGTTTTAAATTTCAGCGTGTTTAACACCAACAGTGAACACCAAGGCGCAAAAAATGCTTAAAATACGGAATCAATTATCCTCGCATCTATGTAAATAAAAAAACTTTGATTTAAATACCAGACCTTGACGTATGCAGAAAGGGAATAACCTTCGGTCCTAGCTTGACGGTAGGAAACTATAGGTAATTGATATTTAATTTCCAATTGTACAGTTAGTGAGGACTGAATCATTTTGCCACATTTCTTGCAAATCATTTTATTGTCTCGTAAGTAGGTGTGTTTTGTCGTGAATATATGCAGTAAACAGGGTGAGTCACTAACTATTACCACCTGGAATAACTACGAAAGTATGATAGTAGCTGAAAAGTTTGTAGGACAAAAGATGTGTGGGACAACGGGGGCCATAATATGACGTTGGTTTTTTATTGTTAGGTGAGGTCGCGTCAGAGATATGGTCAAGTTTGGTTTTTTAATGGGATACTATAATTTGGTGCTTATTTTCTGATAGCGGTTATCGAGACGAATCCAATGATGTGTAACAGTAAGGTCTTTGAAGATCAATGAAGGTCAAAAAGGTGGTATGAACGTCAATTTACAGAAGGTGTTCGACGTGATGACAGTTGGTATCAGTGCACTGCTGCAATCTTCTTATCATGGTTTGAGTGGTATTCCTTATCACTTCGTCACTTACATTCGTAAGTGCTCTGACAATTCTCTCTGGTATTTCGTGCAAATAGTAAATATTCGCCGAATACAGTGTATCCATCTAACGTGCCATTGACGTGTAAATACCATTCGACTGTTTCGCATTACGACAGTAATAGGAACGGTAAGACGAGTATCGTCGAATCAAGCGAACGTGAATAACGTATTCCTTCGAAGAACAAGTCGATATGCTTCTCATTTACGGAGAATGGCAACGAAATTCAGTGACAGCTATAGACTTATACGCTGAAAGATATCCTCAACGTACTCACCCTACCCCTACACGTGAGAACAACTGGATCTTTAACGCATCGGAAACATATCCGGCAAAGGAAAGTTACTAACGAGGAAACGGAAATTGGTACTCTTGCCACTGTGGTTCGAGGTCCTTGTGTTAGTTCGTGTCAAATCGCATGGGAATCTGACGTGAGTCATAGTAGTGTTGTTCGTGTTCCGCATCGCCATAAATATCATCCTTACCATACCAGTCTCCACCAAGAATTAACTGGTACGGATTGTATGCGTTGCATTGAATTCTGCCGATGGGCTCAACTTCAGATTCAGAGGGATGGCATATTCATTAATTTGGTTTTATTTACTGATGAGGCTACATTCACGAACCATGGAAATGTTAATTTGCATAGCATGCATTATTGGGCAACTGACAATTTATGTTGACTGCGGCAAGTTGCACACCAAAAACCGTTGTCTGTGAATGTTTGGTGTGGGATTCTGCAGGACTAAATTATAGGCCCCTATTCCATCGAAGGAAATCTTAATGGTAGAAAGTACACCACATTCCTACAAGAAAAATTAGGTCTGTTTCTGGAAGAAATACCTTTAGGAACAAGGAACAGAATGTGGTATCAATACGGTGGGTGTCCAGCACATCTTTTGCTGATGGCTAGAAATGAGTTGAAGAGACAATTCCCAAATCGTTAGATTGGACGCAGAGGACATGTGTCGTGGCCGGCTCGTTTGCCAGACTTGACTCCTCTGGACCTTTTTTTTTTTTTTTGTGGGGAGTCGTAAAAGACATTGTTTATAAAAATGTTCCAAGTACACTTGAAGATATGCGAGAGAGAATTGTCAGAGCATGTGCTTCGATAAATGCCGGTGCGATAAGGAATACAACTCAATACATGATAAGAAGATTGCAGCACTGCATTGATCACTTCGAACACCTTCTGTAAATGGACGTTAATGCCACCTTTGGGACCTTCGTTGATCTTCAAAGACCTCACCGCTACACATCATTGGATTCGTCTCGATAGCCGCTATCAGAAAATAAGTACCAAAGTATTGTATCCCATTAAAAAAAAAAAAAAAAAAAAACAACTAAGTTGACCCTCATATCTCTGAAGCGACCCCACATAGCAACAAAAAAAACCAACATCATATTATGGCCCCTGTTGTCCCATGCAACTTTTGTCCCACAAACTTTTCAGCTACTATCATACTTCCGGAGTTATTCTTGGTGGGAATAGTTAGTGATTTACCCTGTATATATGACGTACAGAATATATGTATATCAAGTGCAACAATATAGTTTTTTTTATTAGATTCCAACTAATATGAACCATGTAGTTCGTGAAACTGACTGCTTGACATTAGTGTAAATTTTCACTACTTACGAGCGACAGTAGTACGAACAAAGTGTACACCACCGACTGTGCACTTCTGTCAACTCAAACATATTACCAAACACGTTGACACAACTTTTTATGTCTTACGCCGTCAAAACGTGGCTTTCTGTAGCTTACAACATTAACAACAAAATGCATGAAATATTTCAAAACTGAGTAGTAATTGTATATGTATAAATCAGTTTCACGCAAGACTGAGAGAAAGAGGACATTCTCGACAAGCTACAGGGAAACTCTTAAAACGAGAATAAATAAATAAATTGTATATAATTAAGATAACAGCGGCAGTAACTGAGATTTACTGTCGTGAAGGAATAGTCAGTGCATAGCAGAACCAGGGTAAGCGTAGTGAAGTGTGTATCTAGCACTAAATAATTTATATATGTGGATATTTGTCCCTGTGTCAGTCCTTGTGTAGTGTTTTATTGTGATTTCGTTTGTGTTTGTGTACAGAGAGTCTTGCTGTTCCTCGTGTGACAAATATGGTTAGGAAATGGGCAGAAAAGCAAGATAGCCAAGGCTTGTCTGAAGCCACACACAGTGCAGGCACCCGACAATCTGTTGGAAATGTCTGATACCAATAGTAATTTACAAACCAAAACTATAAGTGAACTAGGACACCGTCTTTCGCTACTGGCACTACAATGGTACGCACGAGTGGTCAAACTACGTCTAAAAGGCAGTTTGAACAAACAAAACTGATAGCTTACCGAGCATAGCAATGGGTTCACTAATTGTTGACCCATCTGCAGAGTTGTTACGCAAGCCACAAGAGAGTGGCCAAGAGAGAGACAATAAATTACAAGAGCGTGACCGAGAGTGAGATAGCAACGTGTTGGGAGCTCTCAATGAAATTAAAGAACACGAACGTGTACAAGAACAGCGAGATACCAAGATTTTAAAAGAAATAAAAGATGAATTTCCTCAGTTGAAAGAAGCGTACAAGGACCTACCAGAATTAGTAAGTACCCTGTCCACGCAAATAACTGTCCTGAAGACACAGCAGTAACCAGTAAAATATATGTCAGAATTTCCACAAAGATTCGACACATTAGCGGTCGAAGCCAACGAAAAGGCAGACCACAAATATGCAGAAGAACTTAAGACGCGTGACAAAACTTTCACCCAATGGTTGCAAGCCTAGGATGGCGAAATCATTCATCACATAAAGGAGAAGGTGAGGGATGTAAAACAGAATTTAGTTGGAGATAATCCTGAAAAACCTATGGCAAACAGCAATTTAGCAAATGCTGTATCGTAAGACACAGTGTTAAGAACTGACTGTTGTGGATTCGGAACATAAGGCGGGAGACGTGGAATCACCCAATTAACTATGGAACGTGAGATCTGGCTACGTTCATGTAACTCACTTGGCTGACCTTTATTTTTGTCAGTTTGCTTCCCTCATTTCATTATTAGCGACACTTCTAAGACCCTGAGATCTGTACACATACGTGACGGTAAAGAGTTAGTCTGTATTACAGTCATACGTATCCTCAGCAGAACCTTTCCAGAGATTCAAAAATTCTGTAGCACAGTATGCAATCCGAGGGACCTTCATGCATATTTAAAGCTATTAAATGGTATCAAGATATTGTATTTTATGTTGGACGTTATATGAAAATAGAAGTTCAATTTTATATCGTAATTTGAAGTTTGCTGTGACTAATATGGGATATTCAAGCACATTTGACTGATACTGAATATGCAAGCACAGCTGACTGATATTGAAAATACGTTATGTCTGACAAAATGACTATGTCGGCACAACAGAAAACAATTTTACCCACCAATAGGTTAATCAGAAAGACTCAGTAAACATGCCTAAAAAGTCAAGTCATGACCCTCAAAGCAAGACATATCAGTTTCGATATAGATAAAAAAGATCCAAGAAAAGAAAATACGAGTGCATTATTTTCACGCTCCAGAATTTGACTAGTGTAATGAACGAATCATGAAGGGTTACCTGAAACAAAAAGAAAAATCATCTAAGTATCAGTACTAGCTGTAAGCCTTATAACGTAGGTAGAGACGTACGGTACAAGCTGCTTTCGTCAGTCGATTAAGAGGACGTGTGCAGTGAAAAACAGCTAATTTCAAGCTCGCTGACTGCGAATTGAAGGTAAAAAGCGACGCAGTCACATCCCATCTGTAAGAAAACATACCCAAACTCCGTATATGGAAGTCCTCAAACGTCAAGCAATGTAAAGTTCCAAATCTAGCTTCCAAGGAGCAGGAGAGCTCCAGCAGTCTCAGATGTACGAACTACACCAGATGTTACGTGAGTGTGCATTATCTTCAGTCACGTTTCTACTCTAAAAAGGACTTTAGAGCTAGAGATCAGAGTTATTGGTTTTCATCGTACATTTGTCAACATGAACCTATATCTGTATGACACTTCCATCGTGAGGGGTTCGATTATAACAATATAATCTGTAGTACGATAAGTTGTTGTGTACAGCAAAATGTCAACAAAGTTTCTTCAGATAATTGGTTAGAAAAAAAAATGTCTCTGAGCACTATGGGACTCAACTTCTGAGGTCATTAGTCCCCTGGAACTTAGAACTAGTTAAACCTAACTAACCTAAGGACAGCACACACATCCATGCCCGAGGCAGGATTCGAACCTGCGACCGTAGCGGTCTCGCGGTTCCAGACTGCAGCGCCTAGAACCGCACGGTCACTTCGGCCGGCATTGGTTAGAAAGTCTAGTAAGCCCTGTCTATGTTCTATAAACTAATGTCTATGTTCATCTGCATGTTCGCGGAGAACACGTGAAGAAGTACTAAAAAGCTAACCAGTAAGCAAACCAACAGTCTCATTTGGCCGGCCGGAGTGGCCGAGCGGTTCTAGGCGCTACAGTCTGGAACCGCGCGACCGCTACGGTCGCAGGTTCGAATCCTGTCTCGGGCATGGATGTGTTTGATGTCCTTAGGTTAGTTAGGTTTAAGTAGTTCTAAGTTCTAGGGGACTGATGATCTCAGAAGTTAAGTCCCATAGTGCTCAGAGCCATTTTTTAGTCTCATTTCCCTATCAGCACGATATCTACCTCCTTTGCCTAAGAACCGAGTAATTCTGTACTGTCACTAGCCATAGAGATCTGAAAAATCTCTGCTTGATCACGTCGTCATTTCACCCAGCACACAGCCGCTCGTGTAGCAAGACATGGATGACCAAAAAAACCTTGCGTCGCCTCTGATTTGAGCGTGAGCTTTTGAGTAAGTGTGTTGCGACCCACGCCGGGTAACAACACTAGAATTAGGTCATCTAAATGCACACATATTCAACAGACCTCGAATGTAGTGCCTTCCACGAAAAAAGCTTTGGGGAATAAGGCTTATCTCATGCCTGGAACGAAATCACGACGACCAATTTCAAAAACGGAACCTGTATCGGAAGGAAATTGTATGACATACTATATACAGGTAACTCTATAGACCGAGCCTGCAGACACTTCGTCGTATTCGACATATCTATATACAGGGTGAATCACCTAAAACTTGCACCGCAGATATTGCGGAAATGGAAAGTGCTATGGAGTGCAGTATTCACAGAAAGTATTGTTAGGCGGAGTCTCGTATTCTTAGCCTACCAACAGATTTTAATAACACCTAGAAAGTGAATTTTTTGCGCAAACGTACACTTTTTTAAAATGAATAATGACTGTTGACGTTAAGAGAATAAAAGCAGGGTAAATCAGAACGTCAGTAGTGTTTGTTGCAGGAGTCTAATGCGAGTCAATTGTGAGACAACGTATTTTGAGAAGTTCCCACACCGACTCTTTCACAGTGTCTATGGTAGCACACACCAAAGAACAACACAAATGCGCTATGTGGTTTCTGAGTAGTAACGAGACAACTGACCATCACAGGTTGTGTCAAAATGACCACCGGCAGCGGCAACACACGCTTTCAATCTGCTACAGAACAACTGCTGCACACGTGCTAGCATTTAATCGAAGTAGTCCAAAATGGTTCAAATGGCTCTGAGCACTATGCGACTTAACTTCTGAGGTCATCAGTCGCCTAGAACTTAGAACTAATTAGACCTAACTAACCTAAGGACACCCCACACATCCATGTCCGAGGCAGGATTCGAACCTGCTACAGCAGCGGTCGCTTGGTTCCAGACTGTAGCGCCTAGAACCGCATGGCCACTCCGGCCGGCTTGGAAATAATTCATGAAGAGATGCTGCAATACTTGGTACGCTATGGGCTGGACAGCCATCATGTTGGTACCACAGGTTCCTCCCAGTCTTCGGAGGAACGTCTTCTGGCATCCATCGAAGGTAGTCTGTCACGGAGGCTGCAATACCTGCGCGCGTTCAGTGTTCCGTCTAAGGGAAACGGGCCTATGAGCTGATGTTTCACTGCCCCACACCACACGTTTACACTGCTTGAACGCTGACATTCCGGCTGACGAAGCCAGCGGGGATTGTTAATAAACCAGCAGTGCATGTTTCGGCGATTTACCTGGCCGTGATTGGTAAATATGGTTTTATCACGAAACCAGATACATGATACATCTAGAGTGTCCTGTCGTAATGCCGATGTACGTCAGTTAACACGATTCTTCTAACCGTTTCCATTCTAGAGAGCTTCTGATGGAGAGGGATGTGGTAGGGATGTGTAGTACACTTGCTAACTCCAGCTACTGCCTCGTGCCAATTCGCGGAAGCTAACGTGCGCATCAACTGCAACAGCAGCGAGAAAATTAATTTCCCCCTCTTCTATCGTCACTTATTTCCTTCTGTTACGTGTGTGGGTGTTACACTACCACTTTCACATAACTGGTTGAAAATGTTGATAAAGAATTGCAGAGATGGTTAACGTCTATTGGGATACCTTGCCGCATACACCGTACAAGAACGAACTGAATTCTTCCCACACTCTCTAAGCGCTACAGTCTGGAACCGCGCTGCCGCTACGGTCGCAGGTTCGAATCCTGCCTCGGGCATGGATGTGTTTGATGTCCTTAGGTTAGTTAGGTTTAAGTAGTTCTAAGTTCTAGGGGACTGATGACCTCAGCAGTTAAGTCCCATAGTGCTCAGAGCCAACTGAACTTGAACCAATCTTCCTACACTCTCCAAACACCGCAGCAAGTTGGCGTCCACTCACGACGTACTACTTGAACTGTGACACACTACGTGACTAGCAAGTCGCAGTGCACTCAACGAGCACATAAGCACACTGAAAGCAAACATAACAATATCGTGCCTAACAGCTACACAAGTTGAATGGCACAAATGAGTGTCGGTGTGGAAACTCGTCAAATTACGGAATCTCATAAAGAGCTGCATGGAAATGATTACGAGAATCGTGTTAACTCCTGCGCGTGGGCATTAAAACGGGATGTATCATGTATCTCGTTTTGTGACGAAACCATATTTACCAGTCACGGCCATGCCTGTCGACAATTCCCGTTGGCGTCGTCGGGTGGATCTTCAGCGTCCACGGAATGTAAACGTGTGGTGTGGGATAGTGAACCATCAGCACCTAGGCTCGTTTTCCGTAGACGGAACACTGAAGGCGCACAAGTATCGCAGCCTTCGTAACAGATCATCTTCCAGTGATGCTAGATGGCATTCCTCTGCAGACTAGGAGGAACCTGTCGTACCGACATGATGGCTGCCCAAGTAGTACAGCCTGTCTTTACGATTTGTTTCTGAATATTTGGATTGGACGCAATGGACCTATAGCTTGGTCACCTCGTTCCCCGGATTTGGTGCCTGTAGACTTTCTTCTGTGGGGAAAGCTGAAATATTGTGTCTACAAGGACATGGCAACTACACACGATGATATTCAACGATGTATTCCGCAACCTGCTCGGACATTTCCGCTGATATGCTAGCACGTGTACAGCAGTCGTCCGTAGCAGACTGGAAGCGTGTATTGGCGCAGGCGGTGGCTATTTTTAACACAGCCTGTGATGGTCAATTTCCTCGTTACCGCTTAGAATCCACATAACTAGTGCAGGCACTTGCGTTGTTTTTTAGCGTGTGTTACCATAGGTATTGTAAAAGTGTCGGTGTGAGAACTACTCAAAACACGATATCTCATAACTGGCTCGCACTAGAATCCGCAAAAAACACCACTGGATATTGTCATTTACCCCACCTTTAGTCTAGGCGCTTCAGTCCGCAACCGCGCGACTGCTACGGTCGCAGGTTCTAATCCTGCCTCGGGCATGGATGTGTGTGATGTTCTTAGGTTAGTTAGGTTTACGTAGTTCTAGGTCTAGGGGACTGATGATCTCTGATGTTGAGTCCCATAGTGCTCAGAGCCATTTGAACCCACCTTTAGTCTGATGCCAATTGGCAATGTTACATTTTAAGATGTGTATGTTTGCGCAAAAATTCACTTTCTAACTATTATTACAATCTATTTATTGGTTAATAATAAGTGCCCCTGTCTACCAGTATCAATAGAACACTTCATTTCTGCAATATCTTCGGTGCGGGTTTTAGGTGGGTCACCCTGTTTGCATACTGTATGTAGTCCGAAAGAAGAAACTGCGACAGAGCTTACTTAATGTTACACTGTCACTCGCCCCCATTCCTGTTGCAGTCGCAAATGGTTCGCCGGAAGAACAATTGTTGGTAACTCCTTGTGTGAGCTCGAAACTCTTATTTTATCTTCATAGTCTTTTCGTGCAGGAAGAAGCAAAATATTGGTTGAATCTTCTAGGGCAGTTGACTCTCCGAAACGTAGACTGTGCCGTAATGCAGAACTCCCTCTTGCGGCGTCTGCGGTTGGAGCTGCCTCAGCGCCTCCGTGATGCTTCCGCACATACTGAATGAAAGGTAACTTACTGCTCTTCTTTCGATCTTCTCTATTTCCTCTATCAATCCTATGTGGTAAGGATCCCATGTTGACGACCAGTATACAATATTGGTCGAATGAGGGATTTGTTAGTTACACCCTTAATGGTTCGGTTCGACTACATTTTCTGAGGTTTCTCCTAACGAATCCTTATCTGGCATCTGTCTTATTTGCGACTAGTTTTCTGTGGTCGTCCCACTTTAAATCGCTCCATGCGCATACTCCCAGATATAGCGGAAAGTCAAATGAAAGAGAGACAAATGGAAAAAAGTAAGTAAACTGTTTATTATTTCAAAAGTAATCGCCATAACTGGTTAATACGTTTCTCCCACTGTGAGACAAGTCTTCCAGAGCCTTCCTGGAACAACTTTTGCTGTTGCCTGCGAAACGGTGATGGTACCCATGCTTCGTCCGAAGCGGTTCGATGGCCATGAATGTCTCTCTTCAGGTATCTAAAAATGTGCGTGGTCCATGGTTGTTACTTCGAGCACGCTGCAGAAGTTTCGCTGGGAAGGCATTACACATTCTCCACACAGTCCCGATCCCTCCGCAAGTGCCTTTTTTTTATTTCTGGAGCCCTGAAGAAGTACAACCGTGGTCGTCGATTCACTTCGGACGAAGAGGCACAGGCCTGGGTAGAAACTTCGTTTCGTAGACAACTGCAAAATTTTTTCCGTGAAGGCACTGACCGTCTTGTCTCACAGGGAAGAACAGTTATGGCAACTACTTTTGAAATAATAAACAGTCCGCTTTCTTTTTTTTCTGTCTGTCTCGTTTTCATTTTACTGCCCATTTGATACAGTATGGTCAGAAACAGTCTGAAAAGCTTGCAAGGGAATTTCGATACGTTGCGCGGCCTTCGAGTTAATAAGCGCTGAAGTTAGCCAGTCACACTATTGCGGGCGCATTGTCAAGCTGCCCGCCATATATAGTCAGTTACGTGTAACGTGAGTTGTTCGCATAGTACAGATGACAGCGCACGAGACTGCTGAGCCTTCCGCTCCGGTTTGATCATTACTGACGTCCCACATCCAAATTCTGTATCGCTCTCTTGTTCCGTTTTAGGAAATCAAACGAAGAACTCGTTTGGTGACACTGTCTTTGGCGGGCCGCTTGAATCGGCGCGCGCAACGGCCTTATTGGCTAACAGAAACGTCAATTAACTCGGAAACGGCGCAACATATCGAAATTTTTATAAATAATTATCTGTCAGTACAAACTACTCTATAAGAAACTTTCTAGCTTTTCAGACTTTTTCTGATAATCCTGTATATCCGTAACGCATCTACGTTAATAGCATTTGAATTCACTCAACAAAACAAGGGAAAAAACTCCAGTCAGAATCTTGGAACAACATCTCACCAAGTACTACACGTACAGAAATAAAGGATAGTAAAATATTGCATGGCAAAGAATTTTTATGGTGAATAAGTAAGGTAACGTGATAACTAACTGGTAGGATGGGTGCTACGACTGCTTAGAAGGTATATCCAGGGGAAAAATCTAGTTATTAATTTCGTGAATCAATATACTAAATGTGAGTGAAATAGTTGGTATGACAGGAGATCTATAATGTCAAAAGTAGCGAAAACTTAATTATCTCTCTCTCTCTCTCTCTCTCTCTCTCTCTCTCTCTCTCTCTCCCTCCCTCCCTCTCCCTCTCCACCCTCTCCCTTGCGCAAGCTTTGGATGGCATGGCATGTATAGATAGATACTGCAGAGCGACACCATCATCACCAGTCCAAGGCATGGGTTCTTAAACTTTTCTTCTGATGGAACACTGCGAGAATCCTGGTAATTTCATTGCACACCTTGCCTACTTTAAAGGCTAGTAAAAGTAACAAAACTTTAAAAAATGAGAAAAACTTGTTTTGTTCTGTGATTATTTGAATATTAAATCTTAATTAATCGCACGGGAATCATAATAAAAAAATTTTAAAATAAGTAAAAATATAGAAAAACAAATGCTATGTTATTAAAAGTTTTTCGCGGAGCACCTATTCACTTCCCTCGGAATACCAGTGCTCTGTGGAACACAGTTTGGGAACCCCTGGCCTAAGATGACGACTTCTTCGTACATGCCTGAGACAGCGGCCCGTTCCTTCCTGTTTGCGGCCCGTGTAATACATCTGGAGCGCAATATTAACTACTTCTATCGAGGTTACACATGCCGCTTACTTCGATCTTCAGTTCCCTTTCTGACCCTTACTTAGTGTGGCATCTTTGACCCACACGATAGCCAGAATACGAGCGAGATTGTAAAAACGGTCTACGAGAACTGGAAAGCTCTATCTGCACGCGATGCCAAATAGACGTGCAACTGATAGTGCCTTAGCCCAATTAGTTGGTAGGTGATTCCACCACTATCACCACCAGCTGAGTATATGAGTTTCAGCAGTTAGCCTATGTAGCCCGTTCGGTTCAAAATTATGTTTACTACTACATATAATTTGACTCCTCATTGGTTGAACTTTGTTAATGTCAGCTTATCTCCTGATAGAGCATTTTATGTAATTACAGAAGTTGAAAATGCTCAACAGATGGTAAGGTAATGTTTGCCAGGATCGAATAGGCCGGCCGTCGTGGCATACTATCCACAAGTTCATCAAGGCACTGTTGGCCCAGATTGTCCTACTCCTCAACGGTGATTCGGTGTAGATCCCTCAGAGTGGTTGGTGGGTCACGTCGTCTGTAAACAGCCCTTTTTAATCTATCCTAGGCAAGTTCGATAGGGTTCATGTCTGGAGAACAAGCTGGCCACGCTAGTCGAGCGATGTCGTTATTCTGAAGGAAATCATTCACAAGATGTGCACGACGGGGGTGCGGATTGTAGTCCATGAAGACGAATCCTCGCCAATATGATGCCGATATCGCTGCACTATCACTCGGAGGATGGCACTCACGTATCGTACAGCCGTTACGGCACCTTCCAGACCACCAACGGCGAACTTCGGACTCACACAATGACAGTCCAAAACAGCAGAGAACCTCCACCTTGTTGCATTCGCTGGACATTGTGTCTAAGGCGTTCAGCCTGACCGGGTTGCCTCAAAACAGGTCTCTAATGACTGTCTGTTAGAAGGCATGTGCGACATTCATCGGTGAAGAGAACGTGATGACAATCCTGAGCGGTTCATTCGGCATGTTGTTGGGTCCATCTGCACCGCTTTGTATGGTGTCGTGGTTGCAGAGATGGATCTCGCCATGGACGTCGAGAGTGAAGTTGCGGATCATGCCGACTATTGCGCACAGTTTGAGTCGTAAACCGACGTCCTATGGCTACACGAAAAGCATTATTCAACTTGGTGGCGTTGCTGTCAGGGTTCCTCGGAGCGATAATCCATAGGTAGTGGTCACCCAGTAGTAGCACTCTGGCGGCCTGAGTGAGGCATGTCATCGACAGTTCCTCTCTCTCTGTGTCTCCTCAATGTCAACATCCCTTTGGTTCACTCTGAGACGCCTCGACATTTCCCTGTTGAGAGCCATTCCTGGCACAAAGTAACAAGGCAGACGTCATCGAACCGCAGTGTTGACCGTCTACGCATTGTTGAACTACAGACAACAAGAGTCGTGTACCTCCTTTCTGGTGAAATGACTGGAAGTAATCTGCTGTCGGATCCCCTGCGTCTAATAGGCGCTGCTCATGCATGGTTATTTACATCTTTGAGGGGGGGGGGGGGGGGGTTAGTGACACCTCTGAACAGTTAAAGGGACTGTGTCTGTGATACAATATCCACAGTCAACGACTACACTCCTGGAAATGGAAAAAAGAACACATTGACACCGGTGTGTCAGACCCACCATACTTGCTCCGGACACTGCGAGAGGGTTGTACAAGCAATGATCACACGCACGGCGCAGCGGACACACCAGGAACCGCGGTGTTGGCCGTCGAATGGCGCTAGCTGCGCAGCATTTGTGCACCGCCGCCGTCAGTGTCAGCCAGTTTGCCGTGGCATACGGAGCTCCATCGCAGTCTTTAACACTGGTAGCATGCCGGGACAGCGTGGACGTGAACCGTATGTGCAGTTGACGGACTTTGAGCGAGGGCGTATAGTGGGCATGCGGGAGGCCGGGTGGACGTACCGCCGAATTGCTCAACACGTGGGGCGTGAGGTCTCCACAGTACATCGATGTTGTCGCCAGTGGTCGGCGGAAGGTGCACGTGCCCGTCGACCTGGGACCGGACCGCAGCGACGCACGGATGCACGCCAAGACCGTAGGATCCTACACAGTGCCGTAGGGGACCGCACCGCCACTTCCCAGCAAATTAGGGACACTGTTGCTCCTGGGGTTTCGGCGAGGACCATTCGCAACCGTCTCCATGAAGCTGGGCTACGGTCCCGCACACCGTTAGGCCGTCTTCCGCTCACGCCCCAACATCGTGCAGCCCGCCTCCAGTGGTGTCGCGACAGGCGTGAATGGAGGGACGAATGGAGACGTGTCGTCTTCAGCGATGAGAGTCGCTTCTGCCTTGGTGCCAATGATGGTCGTATGCGTGTTTGGCGCCGTGCAGGTGAGCGCCACAATCAGGACTGCATACGACCGTGGCACACAGGGCCAACACCCGGCATCATGGTGTGGGGAGCGATCTCCTACACTGGCCGTACACCACTGGTGATCGTCGAGGGGACACTGAATAGTGCACGGTACATCCAAACCGTCATCGAACCCATCGTTCTACCATTCCTAGACCGGCAAGGGAACTTGCTGTTCCAACAGGACAATGCACGTCCGCATGTATCCCGTGCCACCCAACGTGCTCTAGAAGGTGTAAGTCAACTACCCTGGCCAGCAAGATCTCCGGATCTGTCCCCCATTGAGCATGTTTGGGACTGGATGAAGCGTCGTCTCACGCGGTCTGCACGTCCAGCACGAACGCTGGTCCAACTGAGGCGCCAGGTGGAAATGGCATGGCAAGCCGTTCCACAGGACTACATCCAGCATCTCTACGATCGTCTCCATGGGAGAATAGCAGCCTGCATTGCTGCGAAAGGTGGACATACACTGTACTAGTGCCGACATTGTGCATGCTCTGTTGCCTGTGTCTATGTGGCTGTGGTTCTGTCAGTGTGATCATGTGATGTATCTGATCCCAGGAAGGTGTCAATAAAGTTTCCCCTTCCTGGGACAATGAATTCACGGTGTTCTTATTTCAATTTCCAGGAGAGTATATTCAGGGGTTCTGGGAACCGGAGTGATGCAAAACTTTTTTGATTTGTGTATTTTAATGTTCTGGCATTTGACTTGTTGTCATTCGCCTTTTAAGCTGGGATACACAATGTGTCTCTCCTAAGAGCCGTCAGGCGCATTTCCTATGATGTTTAGGGACATACTTGCAATTTTGTTTTTGGAACCTGTAGCTGGAGTCAGCGCAGACAAATACTTACCAAGTCTTCCATGCGATGCCGTTATTGAAGGAAAGCGTTGGTCGTTTCCCGTTACGACCAAAACTATCTTTAAAGCGGAATTTTGCATGCCCACTCAATTGATGTCCCAAATTAGTTTAGTGCGTTATTTGTTTCATAGATGTGTAATAACTGGGATTTTTTTTTTTTTTTAATAGCGACCTTATGTCAACACACTCTTCAGTGATGATGTAAGGTATTCGCTAGAACAAAAAGTTCAGGATGATGATGAATTATTAAACTAATGTGTATGTGTGTGTGCTTGATAGTATTCTATTGTGTTGTATTGTATGTTAACCGGAGACCTAGAAACGACGGAGAGGCTCCGTCCCCGCTGCAGCCGCAGTGGTCCACAACCCCACGACAACTACCGCAGTCCACTGCACCCCTCCGTCGCCCCTCACCGAACCACTCTTTTAGGGATATTGTGCAGTTCGGCGTGGAGAACTTGTTCCCGCAGTAATCGCCGACATGGTGTAGGAGGCGGAATAAGGGGAACCAGCCCGCATTCGCCGAGGCAGATGAAAAACCGCTTAAAAACCATCCACTGACTGGCCGGTTCACCGGACCTCGACACAAGTCCACTGGGCGTATTCGTCCCGGGGACCAGGCGCTCCTTCCCAGTCTGGAAAGCCGTGCTGACAGTATTACTCCTATAGGTTCGAATTCAATACAAACAGAATTTACAGATTGCACATCTTAAATCTATCAGTGCTCCAATACGTTCGACACATGATTTAGAGCATCATATCAAATGATAACCCAGTATGGTGAAGTAGTAGGCAGCATCCATCTTGTATGTTGCCATGCATACACTTTGTAATTGCTTCAGTACATCAGTGGAGTTTATATCCATATAAAAAATAATTGTTAAGTGAATGGGACAGATCTAGAAACTAATAATAAAATAGAGAAACATTTTAAAAATATATATTTTCAGTCTGTAATGTACACAAAATATTCAACATTTTTCGATTTTTCGACAAACAAAAGATTGTAACAATATATGTCTGCTAAAAATCCTTACATATTGCTGAGAGTTTTTTATTTGATATTGGAAAAGCCATCATAAACGTTATTTCGAACACTTTTGATATAATAAATGAGAAAAAATTTCATATGAGAAAAGAGGAAACAACTTTAAAACTTAAAGGCTTAGGTTGTTTTACATGAGGAAATGTTTCCCACAAGAACAGAGGTGCTGAACAATTATGAAGTGTGTATCAACACAACTCTGCATCTGTTATGCCATCGCTTTTACATTTGCTTGAACACCCATGTATGGTGGTACAGTATAGTGTGGTATGGCAGAGTCTCTCCATTGAATACAGATACAGTATCACTATAGAAACATCACCTTCTTCGTAACGAGCTGAAATTTCCATCATCAGGATGTGCAGCTCATCACAAATTTGTACCCTCCTGACATAGAGCTACAGCATGTTGCTGAAGCGGTATATGGGTGAGTCTTAAGGAATCTGGGAAGCGCATCGTTATGTGTTGGTGGCGCTCTTCAAAACTAAATATATTTCTCTGTGCTCTCATGTCGGAGACTAACCGCATCATTGCCTGGACCAAAATGAACTAAGTGCTCAATAACGAAATGAAAATTGTATCTACCCTTACTGTGGAAAGATATGGATATAAGACAAAGGAGATGTCGAAGACAGCAGTAGAGTTTATGAAGCCTATTTATTTGGGGATGTGCATAATGGATATCTTCGAATTCTACATGCACCGCTTCCACTACGAGTTTCAAGAACCTCATTTCGTAGAAACAAAGTTGCTTTATATGGATACAGACAGCTTTATCTACTGGATCAAGAACTGCGATGCATATCAAGTAATTATAGGATAACAGAGAGTGGGCACGGTTATCGATTGAGATGGAGCTGTGACGAGGTACGATTTAATAGTTGACTGATGCATTCTAGAGAAAACATTTATCTGTAGATGACAATGATCCACACGCGGCTTTTTGCCGGTATTTTCTAATGAAAGGTCACATATTTAATCGCCGCGAGATGGTTTTGACAAACCTGTGTGTACTGATAGCTGTTGCGAGGTCCGCATCGATCTACCTAGGTGTGAGATGTCTGTTCCTTTTCGCCACTAGGGCTACCTATCTATCCTCTTACGGTTTGGTGGTCCGTCTAAAATCACCAAGCGCGCTTTTACATAGCAGCTCCAGTGGATTTTTTTAATCGCGAGATAATAGTTTTGGTCACACTCATTACTGTGACCAGAGTAGTGACACTTTGACCGGCTTCGAGCAGTTCAACTGTTCGTCCACGATCGTAAGCACTCAAATGATGTCTTGCAGACATGTTGCCGTAATACACGGAATGTCGCACTAATCAGTTCCACAACCATCTTCGTCAAACACCGTACTGCACGAACTAACGAATGCCTGCAGAGAGTTCGTGTACGGCAGACACTGCATTCAACACGTCCAACCCTCTACATTCCCTTTATCTGTTATTAGTCGGGTGTTCCGTATTGATTGTCGGTTGTTCGGCAACAACTGGCAGTTGTTCCTTAGCAAGTGTCAGTTGTTCCTTACCATAGGTCAGCCGGCCGCAGTGGCCGAGCGGCTCTAGGCGCTTCGGTCTGGAACCGCGCGACCACTACAATCGCAGGTTCGAATCCTGCCTCGGGCATGGATGTGTGTGATGTCCTTAGGTTAGTTAGGTTTAAGTAGTTCTAAGTTCTAGGGGACTGATGACCTCAGATATTAAGTCCCATAGTGCTAAGAGCCATTTGAACCATTTTTGAGCATAGGTCAAGCAGCGTATTACATTGTGCTGAACAAGAGGCTAAACCGCCAGCTGCTTAAAAGAACGGAAAACCAAATTTGTTGATCTTTTCTAGACAACCTCTCAAAATTAGACGGCCCCCGAAATTTTCACACCCTAGGTGGTTGCTGAATTCGCCTATACAGAATTGCCCGTCCTGCCTTTATAATACCTTGACTGAAAACAGAGAGTTGGGTTTCAGATGAATATGTATTTATTTTTTACATAGCCTGAACTTATTAGTGTCTTAAGGTTCTCCCTTACATCGGACCAGGAGAAACTGTCTCAATTTCTATACACACTTAAGGTTCAATTATGTATTTAACTACCGGTACAGTTCTAATAACAATAAGAATAATAATAAGAAGTAGAAGAAAGGGCGTTAAGGTTAACAAGTTGATTAGTTTAGAACATGTGAAGCCTTCTTTAGTTAATAGGAAGGTTGAAAGAGGATAAGATGGAAATGACAGTGACAACAGCTGTCAAGAAAGAAATGTTAGTAGAGGACTCTGTCACAAGAGCGACTGAAAAGTGATGGGGGAAAGGTATTTGACAAGAGTAAGCTGCAGATTAATTTGTGAAGCAGACAGCTATTGTAATAGTTGGTGGACCCCTAGATGTCTTGCTTGTTTAGCTCTGCAACAAGCACTGTGTATGCGAAGCGTGGTCTCCGTAGTGCCGTCATATGAGTCTTTGAGCGACGTAGCGCTAAGTTAGTCTGTGGACAGCCCTGGGCTGGTTCCAGTTATCGGCCTCATCTATCTGGTCGCTCGTTCGCCGAACATACCGGCCGGCTAATTGCTCCGTAACAAATAAGTAACTGCACTTAATGCAGTTATAAACCCACCTCCCTCCGCCAGGTAATTAAATAAAGTCGCTCCCCGACTACCTACCTTAAATGTGATTACGCAGGCATGGCCCTCTTCAGAGTAAAAATCTGTTCTGATAGCTCCGGCGTATGATTTGCAACGAAAGAGACAGGGAGAGAGAAAGAGAGAATCAGACAAAATAAGAGGGACGACAAAGAGCAGAGACAGAGAGAGAGAGAGAGAGAGAGAAGAGAAGAGAAGAGAAGCAGCCTGCCTTGTCAGACATCGTATTTAGCCTTCGCTCAGTCAAGAAAATTAGTCGCTTTGGCTAACTGATGACATTAGGCTGAGACCATCCAAACAGAAACATGATTTAAGATAATTCTCACTTACTGTTCCGTCTCTGTTGGACATATTTAATTAGATTCCATATTTACATCACTCAGGATCATCTTCAGATCTAAGAAGTTGCGTTAGCAACGCGTCGTATGTCCTTAGAACCACATATCAGGGTAAACTACTCTGGTATGTGGTTCTGAGTAGACAAGAGGGGTTGCTAACGCAACTACTTAGATCTGAAGATGATCACTCAGAACCACATATCAGAGTACTTTACTCTGATACGTGGTTCTAAGGAGATACGAGGAGTTGCTAACGTACCTGCTTAGATTTGAAGATTATTCTGAGTTATCGAAACATATAATCTAATTTGACATGTGCAACTAAGACAGAACAATAAATGAGACTCATTCTAAGTATCAATACAGTTGCTGAATTTCTCAAGACGAATATGTCGGCTACATCGAAACATGATTGATGCTGATTTGTTGAGAGACAGTCATTCCAAGCAAATAATGCGGTACATGAAACCAATGTTGCTTCATTATTGACCCGTGCGCTGTTTCTACACGCCCCTAGTCAAGCAACGGCCTGCTTCGCGTCTCTCCAGGGGACATCCGCGCTCTAGCGCATTGACTTATGGCGCCGACCCTCAGTAGCTCAGCCTCTGTAGTTTACCATCTATAGCCGGGGGTGGGGGGTGGGGCGGGAGGGGGGCGTCCAAGGGCAAGTGTTGGCAGTCATGTGAACATGGACGCTATGAGCAGTTGAAGGAATAGAATGTTATTTCGGAGGAGTGGGTGGCGCTACTCTATCACCTCATTTGCCCTAGTAGCACGTCACTCTGATTTGATGGATGACAACCCTGGAACGTAACCTGCTATTTATGGCTACAGGATTCGCAGACAAAGCAAAATTGCTGGATTGTAAGCATTGGCTCCCGTTGACTTGCTCAATGAGCTCGCAAGTCTGTAGGCAGTATGAATATTTGGAGAGATAATTATGTCGTGTGTTTTTAGGTTTAAGTTACCCACATTCTTTAAAGTTTCTTTATGTTCATGGCACAGTCAATTTGTTTAGCGGGCTGGATCCCAGTTATTAATTTATCAGTATTCTGACTGCCTTTCTGTGATTTAAGTATGTACTCAGGATTCATCTGACTGCTTGTCAAAAATTTTAATGTACAGTATTCATGTTCAGCTATAGTATTTGTTCAACAGTTCGTTATGAACCGGATTTCAGCTTTCTAGGCCATCGTCAGATAACTTAATAATAAATAGATAGTCCACACGGCTTCAGCCAGAGCTCACAGCTGTACAAATACTGTATTGAGAAGACATGTAACATTTTACTACATATATTGATACAAAAACACAAGCATAATGTAAAAGCCAAACAGGTACTTAAGAAAAATATCTCGTATTATAGTACAGTCAAAGATTAAAAGTACATAACTGTATAAGCCAAATATGTTGGACAAGACTTGTTCATCACATTCGCGAGGTTGTCCACGTAACATACAGTCTGTGCCATTACTCACTTCTACAACATGTTTAGCTTATACAATCATAGACTTTTAATCTTTGAGTGTGTTGTTGTTGTTGTTATTGTTGTTGTCAAGTACATCTCCATTCTTAGAGCATCTATATACACCTTCCATCTTTTGGCTTTCCCTTCTTTGCTTAGGACAGTTTCTCATATGAGCTTTTGTTGTGATCATGGTCTTCACTCCAAAGACTGGTTTGATGCAGCTCTCCATGCTACTCTATCTGTGCAAGCCTCTTCATCTCCGAGTAACAACTGCAACCTACATCCCTCTGAATCTGCTTAGTGTATTCATCACTTGGTCTCCCTCTACGATTTTTACCCGCCACGCTTCCCTCCAGTACTAAATTGGTGATCCCTTGAGTCCTTCTTTTAGTCAGGTTTTGCCAGAAATTTCTCTCCTCTCCAGTTCTATTCGGTACCTCCTCATTAGTTCCCTGATCGACTAATCTAATCTTCAGCATTCTACTGTAGCACCACATTTCAAAAGCTTCTATTCTCTTCTTGTATGAACTCTTTATTGTCCATATTTCGCATCCATACATGGTACATTCCATACAAATAGTTTCAGAAAGGACTTTCTAACACTTAAGTCTATACTCTACGTTAACAAATTGTCTTCTTCAGATGCGCTTTTCTTGCAGTTGTCAGTCTACATTTTATAACCTCCCTACTTCAACCATCATCCGTTACTTTTCTTCCCACATAGCAAAACTCATTTACTAGTTTATGTTTCTCATTTCCTAATCAAATTCCTTCAGCGTCACCTGATTTAATTCGACTATATCCATTACCCTCGTTTTGATTTGGTTGATGTTCATCTCATATTCTCCTTTCAAGACACTGTCATTCCTTTCAGCTCCTCTTCCAAATCCTTTGCTGTCTCTGACAGAATTACAACGTCATCGGCAAACCTCCAGGTTTTTATTTATTCTCCCTGGACCTTAATTCTTACTCCAAATTTTTCTTGTGTCTCCTTAGCGACTTGCTCAATATGCAAACAATATCGGGGATAGGTTACAACCCTGTCTCATTCCCTTCTCAACTACTGCTTCCCTTCCGTGCCCCTCGACTATGATAACTGCCATCTGTTTTCTGTACAAATTGTAAATAGCCTTTCGCTCCCACTATTTTACCCCTGCCACCTTTAGAATTTGAAAGAGAGTTTTCCAGTCAACATTGTCAAAAGCTTTCTCTGAGTCTACAAATGCTAGAAACGTAGGTTTGCCTTTTCTTAACCTATCTTCTATGAGAAGTCTTAGGGTCAGTGTTGCCTCGCATGTTCATACATTTCTCCGGAATCCAAACTGATCTTCCCCGAGGTTAGTTTCCACTAGTTTTTCCATTGTTCTGTAAAGGATTCTTGTTAATATTTTACAGACGTGACTTATTAAGCTGGTTATTCGGTAATTTTCACACCTGTCAACACCTGCTTTCTTTGGAATTGGGATTATTATATTCTTCTTGAAGTCTGATGGTATTTCGCCTGTCTCGTACATCTTGCTCACCAGATGTATGAGTTTTGCCATGGCTGGCACTCCCAAGGCTATCAGTAGCATTAACGGAATGTTGTCTACTGCCAGGGCCTTGTTCCGACTAAGGTCTTCCAGTGCTCTGTCAAGCTCTTCACGCACTACCACATCTCCCATCTCATCTTCATCTGCGACCTCTTCCATTCCCATAATATTGCCCTCAAGTACATCTCCCTTTTATAAACCCTCTATATACACCTTTTTGCTTTCCCTTCTTTGCTAAGGACTGTTTCCCATCTGATCTTTTGACATTCGTACGGGTGGTTCTCTTTTCTCCGAAGGTCTTTTTAATTTTGCTACTGGCAGTATCTATGTTAATCTTAGGGATATATGCTTCTACATCTTTATATTTGTCCTCTAGACATTCCTGCTTAACCGTTTTGCACTGCCTGTCGATTTCATTTTTTAGGCGTTTGTGTTCCCTTTCACCTGCTTCATTTATTACTTTTTTATATTTTCTCTCTTTATCGATTGAATTCAATATCTCTTTTGTTACCCAAGGATTTCTACTAGCCCTCGTCTTTTTACCTACATGATAGTCTGCTGCCTTCAGTATTTCATCTCTCAAAGCTACCCATTCCTCTTCTATTGGATTCCTTTATCCTGTTCTTTGTCCTTGTCAATTGTTCCCTAATGATCTCTGTCAAACCTTCTACATCCTCTGGTTCTTTCAGTTTTTCAAGGTCCCATTTCCTTAAATTTCTTCCTTTTTGCAGATTCTTCAGTTTTAATCTGCCGTTCATAACCAATAAATTGTGGTCAGAGTGCACATCTGCCCCTGAAAATGTCTTACAATTTAAAATCTAGTTCCTAGATCTCTGTGTAACCATTATATAATCAATTTCAAACCTTCCGGTGTCTCCAGGTCTCTTCCACATATAAAACCTTCTCTCATAATTCTTAAACCAAGTGTTAGCTATGATTAAATTATGCCCTGTGCAAAATTCTACCAGACGGCTTCCTCTTTCATTCCTTTCCCCCAGTCCACATTCACCTACTACTTTTCCCTCTCTTCCTTTTTCTATCGTCGAATTCCAGTCCCCCATGACTATTAAATTTTCAGCTCCCTTAACTATCTGAATAATTCCTTTTATCTCATCATACATTTCTTTAATCTCCTCTTCGTCTACGGAGTTAGTTGGCGTATAAACTTTTACCACTGTGTGGGTTTCGTGTCTATCTTGGCTTCAATGCTGTCTATCATGGCTACTGTGCTGTTCATAGTAACTTATGCGCGGCCCTATTTTTTTACTTATTAATAAACCTACTACTGCATTACCCCTATTTGATTTTTTACTTATAGCCCTGTATTCAACTAACCTCCGGCCACCGAACTTCACTAATTCCCACTATATCTAACTTTAACATATCCATTTCCCTTTTTAAGTTTTCTAACCTACTTGCCCGATTAAGGCATCATTCATTACACGCTCCTCTCCGTAGAACGTCAGTTTTGTTTCTCCTGCTGAGCACTCCGCTCCCCGAGATCCGAATGAGGGACTATTTTATCTCCGGAATATTTTACCGAAGAGGATTCCATCATAAAAGCATACAGTAGAGCTGCCATGTCCTCGGAAAAAATTACGGCTATATTTTCCCCCTGTTGGCAGCCGTTCGCAGTACCAGCACAGCAAGACCGCTTTGGTTGATGTTACAAGGCCAGATCAAACATCCAGACTGTTGCGCATTCTTTGAATGTACTGTGATATAAATTTATTTGTTAAGAGCCGCTTTGGGTCTTACATTATGTATGTGTTTTTGTATTGATATAGACGTGAAATGTCACATACAGCCGGCCGGAGTGGCCGAGTGGTTCTAGGCGCTACGGTCTGGAACCACGCGACCGCTTCGGTCGCAGGTTCGAATCATGCCTCGGGTATGGATGTGTGTGATGTCCTTACGTTAGTTAGGTTTAACTAGTTCTAAGTTCTAGGGGACTAATGACCTCAGAAGTTAAGTCCCATAGTGCTCAGAGTCATTTGAACCATTATTTATTTTTTGGTCACATATATTCGAAAAATAATCTAAGCACAGCTGTGAACTCTGGCAGAAGTTTTGTGAAATGTTTAGTATTACGATATCTGACAATGGCCTAGAAAACCGAAAGTCGGTGTAACGAACTATTAAATAAATATTATTGTGAAACATTAATACCGTGTATTCAAGGTTTTAATATATCTATACTTCTCCAAGAACCGACAGTATATTCCATAAAGAAGAACGTTTGTTGTTTTAGTGGAAACCTTGTTGGCGCTATGTTTAAATTTTATGCGTTCTTTTATGCAACCAGCCTGAGTCGCCTTATTTTACACAAAGATGTCAAGTAATATTTTCATGATTCAGCTAGGCCTATACGTATTTTACGATTTTCCAGGCATTATTTTCATTTATTGAGCTTACAGGCCTCAATTGATATGTGGACTATTGACCTACTTGTTCCTTTGCAACACTTGTTTATTCAAGCCTTCTTGGTGTGTTTTAGTAAGGTCTGGACTTCATGCTGTACCACTTGAAATTGTTTTGATGGAAGGTCCACGCTATCTAGTGCCTCCAAACATCAACTGAAAATTTCTCTGTTTTGAGTTATTAAAATTTTTGAATTATATTGATCCGTGCGCCTTCCACAGATTCTAAAATTTTAGAGAACTGTAGATAATAGTTTTTGAGTTAATTCCTTGGTTAAATGTCATTGATTCTTACACCTTAACTGTTAGCCTTTGCTTGGAGTCTTTCGTTTAAGCGAGAATAAATCGTTATTTATGGAAATACGATTTAATTTCCCCTGCACCTTACCAATCTTCATCCAGCTTCCTGCTACTTTAGTTGTCTTACATTTAATTTGAATTGTTGAAACACTTTCAAACATCAGCTTAAAGATTCTTAGTTTGCATTTATTAAATCTTTCCATTCCTTTCATTGTTTTCTTACATTTAACTGCAGCTGTTTAAGAACATGTGTTTAAATGAAAAAAAGATAGATTACTTTTGTCATTAAATAGTCTTTTCTGTATAATGTGTTATGTATTTGTGGCCTGTTCCAGCTCGTCACTGGTATTCAATAACTGAATCTAAGTCTCAGGAAACCGTAATCTCCACTGGTGTAATGGAAAATCACCGTCCTGATCGCTGTTTTTTTTATTAATAACGACCGGTTCCGAAATTGCTAGCAGATCATCTTGAGATCTAGAGGTGCATGGTTCAGTCTATCATTCATGATAAGAAAGTGACATAATAGTTTTATGTTACATTCTTACCATCACTGAGAAACCACAACTAGCAAACACTAGATCTGAAGATGATACTAGTCAGTTCGAAATCAGGTATCATCAAAAATATTTTAACGCTGTAGAATACGGAATGAAATCAATTGGAAGACAGTTATTTCGTTTTAACCACGCACTGCGTACATGGTCGAACACTTGAAACGACTGAGAAATGTGTTTGTCGTCTCTCACCGGCTGTGCAGAATACTACCTTATAATGAAACTTTGCCTTTTCTGACCTCTGATTATCTAGAATAATGACTTCGGAACGGCCTGAAGCCAAGAGCTGGTGAGGAAATATGAGGGTAAACGTAGGTGGCGAAAGACATAGCGTGAGCGCATGCTGTAAATGGTATGGATTTTCATTCTGGTTTACTTCTATTGTGTGTGCTTATTATTCAAAGCGATTGTCAATACGAGAGCTACGCACTAAACGGAGATAAATCTCGAGAAAAGGGAAAGTATGTCGACATTCTCAAAAATGTTTAAATATTCATTGCCAATACCCAAACAGCCAATTAATCGCTCTGATTACAGTCAAGGTGAGTGTTCTCAAACGAACTAAGACCGTGTTCTATCTTTCCATAAGAAATACGCAATGTTAATGGAAAGAACATTCGCGACCCAAACCTGAAGTGCACGTATCCACCTCAAACTCCCGTGTGCAACGTCTAGCTGTTACAATAAGCCCACATGTTTATGTTCTAGGAAATAACGATGAGTGGAGATGTTGCAACTTGCTAGCAGCCATAAAAGGCTAAGTTACTAACTACAGCTCAAGAGAATGCTGAAAGGTCTGTTGACGATCAACTTATAGTATTCCATTGACGACTTTCTTAGTAGAACCAGTTGACGTATATACAATATCAAGCAATGCGAGTGTTACGTAAGACCAGACTTCTGCGTACAAAATGTGACTAAAGCCGGGGGATACCATCTAATATCTTATAGGATCTCTTTCTGCTCGGCATAATACAGCAGCTCTGGGTGGCATGGATTCAACAACTCGTTGGAAGTCCCATGCAGAAATACTGAGCCATACTGCATCCGTTGCTGTCTGTTATTGTGAAAGCGTTACCGGTGCAGGCTTTTGTGCACGAACTGGCCTGTCTATTATGTCCCACAAATATTCGATGGGATTCCCGTCGACCGATCTGTATGGCCAAACCATTCGCTCTAATTGTCCAGAATCTTCTTCAAACCAATCGCAATAGTTGTGGCCCGGTGAGGAGGACCATTTCATTCATAAGAATTCCATCGTTGTTTGGCTGCAAATGGTGTACAAGTAGTCAAACATGACCATTTCCAGTCAATGATCGGTCCAGTTGGATCAGAGGAACCAGTCCATTCCATGTAAGCACAGTCCACACCATTATGGAGCCGTCACCAGCTTGCACAGTGCCTTGTTTACAACTTAGATCCACGGCTTCGTGGGGTCTGCGCCACGCTTGAACCCTACCATCAGCTCTTAACAACTGAAATCGGGAGTCACCGCTGATAAACTCGGCGTTGACCGCACGTAATCTCCTTCCTACGGAACTCACCTGATCAGGCCACAGTGCTCCAGTCATCTAGGGACCAACTGATATGGTCACAAACCCAGGAGGGACACTGCAGTCCATATCGTGCCGTTAGCATAGGTACTCGCGACGGTCGTCTGGTGCCACAGCCCATTAACGCCAGATTTCGCTGCACTCTCCTAACGGATACTTTCACCGTAAGTTCTACATTGATTTCTGCAGTTATTTCACGCAGTGTTGTTTGTCTGTTAGCTATGAAAACTACGCAAACGCCGCTGCTCTCGGTCGTCAAGTGAAAGCCGTAGGCCACTGTGTTGTCCTCTGGGAGGAGGAATGCCTGAAATTTGGTATTCTCGGCACACACTTGACACTGTAGACCGCTAAATATTAAATTTGCTAACAATTTCCGAAATGGAATGTTTCATGCTTTTGGCCCCGACTACCATTCCACGTTCAAAGTCTGTTAAATCCCGTCTTGCGGTAATGATACTTTTGAAGCATTTTCACATGAATCACCTGAGTCCAAATGACAGCTCCGCCAATGCGCTGCCGTTTTATACCTTGTGTACGCAATACTACCGCCATGTATTTATACGCATATCACTAACCCATGACTTCTGTCACCTCAATGTATCTTCACTGCAGTAATGCGCTCTGTGTAAGTGATGTAAAATTACCTTACGCACCAGTCCACCGGCTTAGCTGGGTGGTAACTTGTTTGATACCCGTGTAGCGGGCCCGAGTTCGATTGCCGGCCGAGTTGGAGATTTTCTCCGCTCGTGGACTGGGTGTTTGTTGTCCTCATCATCATTTCATCATCACCGGCCCGCAAATGGCCCGATGTGGCGTCGACTGAAATAACGCACTCGGCGGCCCAACTTCCCCGGATGGGGCCTTCCGGGCAACAAGGCCACATCCTCATTTCCATTTTTTTTTTTTTTTTTTACTTTACGCACTTCAGTGTGTACACATTTTCAGATTTGTGACATGCTGGTTACCATATTTTACATGAAAATATGTTTCAGATATTTTGCTAAGTTAAACTACTTCAAGTCTATTTCCTTTGGATGGTTTGGAGGAACATTGGCATCTCTCTCTCTCTCTCTCCCTCGCTTTGTAAGTAAATATGTATCTGGATTTGCTCTAAACCTTTCAGGAATTACTTCTTCTGGATCTATGGGAAGAAGAAAATATCTTTCTATACTATCTGATCAAAAATACCCGCACACCCCTATTTAATGCGAAACTGACCATTAGATATAACGAGAGGCGGATCCGCCATTGTGAAAGGCAGCGGGAGGCACAGCGTTCTGAGTGGAGAAGCAGTTACAGCGGAGTGGGTCAGTCGGGAGAGCTCATTGACTTCGAACGTGGACTGGCCGTTAAATGTCATCTAAGAAGTCCATCAGGGACACTACAACCATTCTAAAACTGCTCAAGTCGACTGTTGATGATCATCAGCTGGAAACGTGAACGATATGTTACCCCTTCCCCAAGTTACTTGCAATAACATACTAATTCTCTCTTGAATGAATGTGTGTTATACTGGACGAACTATGCAGAAAAAATGGGGAAAAAAATCAAGATTACCAGGAATGTTTGTGAAGTTAATTGCAGGACTTTTCGTAACAAAAACCTTGAAGATTCTCTGAAATTATTATTATTGTTAATGTATCTCCAGCAATAGAGATCCGCTGGAGGAAGAATTCTTCTTCTGAATCTCGGCGATGTCGATCCCGGGTCTCCACAGCTGCGGTGACCGGCGATTTAGTACTGATTGTTCTGCCCAATCTCAAAGAAAAACGGGAGGGGAATGAAAATTGACGCAGATCCTTAATCGTTGTAGCGAGAATAAATCCACGTCCGGGCTACACGTCGCTTGATTTGATCCATGTTATTTTAAATTCGATGCAGCCTCTTAAAATTATTTTCGTCACAGAATGTAAATCTTGCTGGTAAAATGTCCATTGTGAAGCGTCGGATTTTTAAAAGAATGAATTACCTTTTCCTGTTTTTTGTTTTTGACGATGATTATATTCACCGTTTATTCATTGAGCTCTTACGAATTGCAGTAGTTAATCCTTCCACCTTTTTCTATATACACACCAAACATAAAAGTCACAATTCTGATTGCAATGGCGGATTATCCCTTTCATGTAAAAATATATACCTCTCTCTACTCTCGCTAGGAATACACCACAAAGAAACAAAATTAGAAATTACACCCAAGTCGGCTAACAAAGCCAGAGATACAATGTACAAAAGTCTCTTTTTAGCATCGCTGCTGCCACTCGCAGCCACTACATCTTTGAGTGTCAATATTATTGTCGTAGACTACGATAAACATATTGTATTCGGTAACAAGATTCGAAATCAGTGATCTATGGTTTCCTTGATTTATCGAAATCGAATGAAAAGTAAACCTGTAGAGTGTAGTCCAGTTATTGTGCTTGAGAAAACTCTAATGTAGGACATGTACACATTTCTCAGCATTGAGTAATGCGTACGGTAGAGGAACAGTTCGGAGATGATGACTTGCTTGTATCAGCGTGCCAGTGCACCGTATCATAAATCAGAATCAATAACGCATTGGTTTGCGGGGAACAACATTGCAGAAATGGTAAATTGAACTTCAATAAATTCCCAAACAGCTATTAATCGATCATTTATTCACACGACTGGTTTCTCTGCGTTAAAGCAGCATCCTCAGGTGATAATTAGTGTCACATAGGTTACCATACAGGGACCTCCCCAACGTTGGCAGTTCATGAAGAAGGCAAGTAGTCTGCAAATAATAACCGGCATAGCATTGGGGCGAATAACGCGGGGAATGAGGCCCAGTAACAAAATAAACCGAAATTGAATATATCATATAGTAGGAGACCCGACTTCTAATGCCAATTCCTGTAGTTAGTTGTCGCGAGGGTAAACCACTTGAAGCAGTCAGCTGTATACTAAACTCTAAACTTTAATATTCAGCTGACCGCCTCCAGTGTTTTACCCTCGCGACAATTAGAAACAGGATTTGGCATTATAAGTGGAGTCTCCTACTATCTGATATATTCAGTCTCGGTTTCGAACTAGTTTGTTACTGTGTCTCATCCCCTGCATTATTTGCCCCAATGTTATGCCGGTTATTATGTGTTGACTACTTTCCCTCTTCATGGGATTGCATGCTGTGACTAACAACGTTGGGGACATCTCTGTGTGCTAATCTATGTGACAATACTTATCACCTGAGGATGCTGCTTTAACGCGGCGAAACCAGTCGTGTGAATAAATTATCGATTAATAGCTGTTTGCTATTTTATTCACTTTCAATTTACCATGAATTTCAATGGCTGTGGGTGCCCATGTTAAAAAGGCGTATATTCCCGAAATGGAATGACCTCCTCGGAGTCGCGATCAGAACCCAATGGAACAGCCTCAGGATTAGTTCGACCATAAACTTTGCTCCAGACCGCGGCACCTGATTTCGACTCCTGACGAAGAATGCTGTGACATTCCTTCATAGACATTCAGGCACATCATTGAACGTCCCCAGCAGAACTCCAATCGTCATAAAAGCGAAGGATGGAAATCCCCCAACTTGATGCCCACTAATAGATGTCCGGATGTTTGTGACCAGATAGTGTGCCTGTCTCATCGCAGTTTGTACGGGGGTGCTCCAGAAAGTAATGCTCCGCATTTTTTTTCTCAGCCGCAAACAATACTACGAATGTGCAACGTTACGTGTGTATTATTTGAAGTCTCCTGAGTGAGCGATCCAAGTTTCCATCGCTTCCGGTAGACAGCGCAGCTGCAGGACAGTTTCAAAATGGCGTCTGTAGGTGATGTACGTTACAAGCAACATGCCGTCATTGAATTTCTCACTGCAGACAAAGAAACGGTGGGAAACATTCACAAATGCTTGTGCAAAGTCTATGGAGCATCTCATGTCGACAGTTAGTCGCGGGGCATGGAGGCTGAGGTCATCAGAAGGTGGTTCGGCGGAGCTCCACGATTTGCAGCGGTCGGGGAGACCTTCCATGGCTGTCACACCTGACATGTTGCAGCGAGCTGATGTTGTCATTCTCGAAAACGTACGCATTACGACTGGACAGTTGGCGCTGTCTCTGTCAATCAGCAAATAAAGGATGGGTGCAATTATCCGCACTCTTGGATATTCAAAAGCGTATTCAAGATGGGTCCCGCGGTGTCTAACGGTAGATCACAAATCGCACAGAAAAACCAATTGTTTTGATTTGTTTCAAGCTGAGAGGGAGGCCTTCTTGTCCAGGATTGTGACAGGTGAAACCTGGGTTCACCATTTTGAGCCGAAACAAAACGACGGTCGATGGAATGGCGGCATTTCCACTGCCCACAGAAGAAAAAATTCAGGTCATGTTCTGGGACTGTGAAGGTGTGATTCTCATTTATCTGATGCCAAGAGGCGCTACGATTAATTCAGAAGCATATGCCAACACATTAACAAAACTCAAGATGTACTTCCGGCGACTTCGGCACCGCAGGAACCCAGGAGATGTTTTGCTGTAACACGATAACGCTCGGTCCCACACAATCTGAGGACTGCTGAACACATCGCAAAACAGGGTTGGACAATGTTACCCCATCCACGCTACAGCCCTGACCTAGCCCCGTCGGGCTTCCACTTGTTTCGGCTGTTATAGGATGCCATTAGTGGAAGATATTTTAAGGACGATGAGGAGGTGATTCACACATTGAAGCACTGGCTTCACCACCAGGACAAGGATTGGTACGGTCAGTGCATACACGTCCTTGTTTCGCGCTGGAGGAAGGCCATAGAACGGATGGAGATTGCATGGAAAAATAGGGTGTGTATATAAAAACCATTCTTTTATGTGTGTATTTCCCATTACGATCAACAAAGAATTGTTGTAGAAAAAAATTCCTTGCATTACTTTCTGGACAATCTTCGTAGACTAAGTTGTGAAGTAAAAAGCGTGTCGCGAAGTGATACACGTCTCTGGCGACTCGTGGCAGCCTGAGGCGGCGGCGCCCCCAGCTCCCCCGCGCAGCGCCGCAGGGTCCCCCAGTACCTCCCTCGCCATTAATAAAAAAGCGCCAATAACCGGCGTATTAATTTGCGGGACAATAAATAACGTCTGGCGTGCAGCCGCGGGGAGCCGCTTATTAAACAGCGTAAATTGCAACAAATATTTTAACAGGCCGCGCCCAGCGTGTGAGTCCCCTCGCGCCGGCTTACACGTGCGCCGCCCGGCAAACATGTGGGCGTGCAAGTTGTCAGGGGCTCTTACGTACCGACGCACGTCACACAGCCGTAGCGTAGGCCCGTACGTTTCGCGAAGAGCTATAGTCAGCCATCGATGCCTGCTTCGATATTAGCCTTAATGAAGTCCTTTGGCATCTGAGTTGTTGCAATAAAAATCATTTGAAATGCTTTTATTAGCAAAATAGCGGAGTGTGTTGCGGGCTTTCAATTAAAAATAGAATGATGTGGTGGCCCTGAACTACGCACCCACAGAGTTGCAATATTAAAAGTTTTGGCTGGTTTCGTTGTCTAGGGGCTGGGATACGTAGTTGCCGCATTACAGACCAAATACTGCTGAGTCTACAGTATACGATGAGAATACACACATGAATCCATTATTCGAAGTTCCCATCACTCGGCAATTGCGAATTTTGAACGTAACATAGACGTTTATAAATGAAAGATTGTAATTAAATAACATCTGCAGGTACTATCTCAACGACTTTAAATGATGAGTACGATAGTACAAGTACTTTTGAGAATGCTGTATATTTCTGCAAAACACTTATTGGCGTCGATGGTGCAGCAGTTAAATAAAATATAAGTTAAATAACAGGGAAACAATAGTTATGAACAACAACATAGCTCGCAAGATACTCACTTCTGAACGCATATTACGACTTCACTGCAGAATCCACGGAAACCACACAAGAGCACAGTTCGGCACTCCGAAACATTTCTATCCTCCAGCACTTCTCGTGTCCTGTGCGACTGTCCCTCGCGCCGCACTCTCCCAAACTCCCTGTCCTCTCTCGAAACGATGCCCTTCTCCCGCTTCCATCCAGTGTCCCCATTAACGAGCGCTGTGATTGGCTAGAGCGCTCGCGCCATGTCTTCAAGCTAACGCACCCACAAACTTATTTAAGCACACACGAATTACTGGATCTACATTTAAATACTAGAAATTAAATAAATATTCCTATGGCTGGACCATGAGCACGCTCTAACACACATTATTAAATACATAAGCAATTAAATAAACATACATCAAAAGAAAAGAAGCAAAAGGTAGGCCAGGAGCCTAATGTCTCTGTGCTTTCTAAAACACTGTAAATATTTAACCACTTCCTTCATGAATAGTATATATCGGATATAAAAGACATGATTAATAAATGTATTTATAAGCATGCTGCTACCGTTTTTTTGTGTAGCTGTGGAGTACTTATGGCCTGACGCCATCGATAGTAATCGGCCACTTTGACCCCCAATAACTCATCTGCTATTCAAGTTACATGCCTGTAATTCATACCAATGTAGGTTTACACTAATAGCTTTCTAAAGACACGTAGATCGAAGAAACCGGATGAACCGTTTAGATTTTGGAAATTCGTTGCTGCTTGTTACTTGTATAATTTATCGTCAGATGCTAAACTTTAAACTAATAAATATATTGAAAATCTGATTACACCATCAGAATCGTCGTGCAAAAAAAGGTAATGTGCATGTTTCCTTTTGAGGTATCATGATTCATGTGGCTACTATTAATTTCTATACGAACTGTGAAATTTCTGCCATTAAGGTTTCACAAAGTCCGCCATCTTTGGCACTCCCGTCGAGTCTCCTTCATCAACACAGCGTCACCATGGAATTGCCAGCCACGCGGCTGGACCCCTCTTGCTTCGGCCAGATTCTGCGGCCACTGCTTCCTTCGAACTTAGAATATTTTCAGGGGCCCGTTACCTCACAGTGTGCACTAATTTTCTCGTGTGACACTAATGAAACTTAAGGACTAGCACTCTCAAGCAACAGGGTTCAAATCATCGTACAGTGGCTCAAATTCGGGATAATGACAGCAGGGGAGTCCAAAATGAATCTCTGTTATAGGCTACAGCCGATTTCTTTTTCTGTTGGTCCCTAAACATGTCCGTTTTCGGTCTCAATGCTCTCTATGGGGACGAGACGCGAACCTCCAACCTTCCTTCAGCACATGGCTGACCAAAATAAACTAATGGATGATGATGACTATTATGGGTGAGGGACGCTCAACATCACCGTCATCAACACCTTGACGAAAAGAAAGTAATTGGGTCGTCAGCGACATAATTGAAGACAAAGTTTTGAAGTCAGCGCCAAAAATCCGGGACAGCAATTGAAAGGATCACTCTCGCCATTTATTTTTTCCTCCAGAGAAAATTGTTAACACAACTGATTACTGGACGAGCAAACCGGCCCGGAACCTTTCTTCACTCGTTAAACTACATGATGGCTGACATAAAGACTAATGGTACGAGTGCGCCTTTATGGGCATCTATGATGTCTGATCCCTCCTCACAGGACGAGCTGGGACAGGCGATAGACGAAAACGTTACTAGTAGACACGCTAGAATTACAATGCTCCTGGAGGAGAATGTTAAAAACGGGAAGATAAGTCAAGCTGGTCTAGCGACTACCAAAAATGAGTTGGCAGCATGGGCCATTATGCAAAACTCGAAGGCGGTGTTTAAGAACTTGAGAAGGATAACGAGAGACCGCGCAAGCAACCGATAAAGACATGGGCGGGTGTGGCCGCGCAAGCGCCGCCCAAACCACAAACTATAAAATATACGATTGTAAGCATTACCAAGCGGCCAGACACTGCGGTCTTCCTCAGACCCCTGCCTGGCCAAGGCGTAAAGAAGGTTCAAGAGATTTTTACAACAGTGATGAACCCGGTAAAAGACAAAATTAAAAATAAAAAGGTTAAACCAGGGAAAAATATTCTAATTGTAGACGTGGTAACGGAGGAAGACAAGGAAAAGTTGTTAAGCAACCAAAAGTTGTAAAATGTGAACCACCTAAAAGGCGAATTCCTCTTGTCATATTACATGATGTAGCCTCTATTATGAAGGACGGGGTGTGGTGTCACCGCCAGAAACCACACTTGCTAGGTGGTAGCCTTTAAATCGGCCGCGGTCCGTTAGTATACGTCGGACCCGCGTGTCGCCACTATCAGTGATTGCAGACCGAACGTCGCCACACGGCAGGTCTAGTCTAGAGAGATTCCCTAGCACTTACCCAAGTTGTACAGCCGACTTCGCTAGCGATGGTTCACTGACTACATACACTCTCATTTGCAGAGACGACCGTTTAGCATAGCCTTCAGCTACGTCATTTGCTACGACCTAGCAAGGCGCCATATTCTTCAAGAATGTATTCTGAACTGATAATATTGTGAATCATGTACCATCAAGAGCGACGGTCATCATTAATGGATTAAAGTTAAGTATCAAACTAATTACGTCCGCTTTCTGAATTCTAATTCCTTGTCATGTTCCAGACCTCACGTCGGTATAGTTCTTCCCTCCTCACGCCAGCCTGCGTGAGCTAAAACGCGTGCATTTCGGCCTCCTCTAGCAACACGGCGTTGGCTCTTCTGCCAACACAACACGGGGAACTGTATGAAATGATAAAAAGACAGAACTTCGAAGACATGGAGGATGAGAAATTCAGAAAGAGCTTTACGCTGAGATTCAAAACAGGACCTCGGGAACGTGATGTTGTCCATGACGTTGCTGAGGTCCTGCACTGGAGCTATGTGAAGGAAAATAACAACAATAGGAAAGCTGTAGATAGGCTTTCATGCGGTCAACGTAAGAGACTATCTTGTGGTAGCTCGTTGCCACAACTGTAGGGACCTGGACCACATTCTGAAGCACTTTGCCAGGGGATCGGCTTTCTATGCAGTAGGGGTATGCATCCCATGCAAAAAAAAGGGGCAAAATATCATGCTTTGTCACTGGGTGGAACTGCCCTACCTACAGGATGCTTGAACAGAGATTAATTTCAAGAACCGATTATAGCTGAGACCACAAATGGGAACAGGACACCAAAGAGAAAATCCCCGAGCAAAAGGAGGAGGGTCGCGATAAGGGCAAGCAAATTCAAAGAAATTTTGAGGATGCTTTCAGGCACCCAAAAAACAGAAATGGTTGACATTAGAATACAAACGGAGCTGCCCACACTGCCTGAAGCTTCCTCCTCCCAAAGCCGGTGATATAGGCCGACAGAAGACCAAGGGCGGCAAGGGCATCCTGTGGTAGTGGTACGGCCAGTGGCTATGCAGAGGAGCGAAAGGCGCAATTCAGGAAAATACAGTAACAAGCACTAGTGTTCTTCCATGTGTGCAGGAATCCTCTCCTCTTAGAATACCACCCGTAGACCCTGTTGGAGTATGCCCAAACCTTGAACATGCTATGCAACTGGCAAGGTTGAAGCAGCCGATTACCCTGACCACTGCGTTGCGACTTGTATTCCGGGTGGGGCATAAATATGACAGGAAAGTCACCTTCTCTGTAATGGAGGCTGTTAACATAACACAGTATAAGTCAATGAATCTCCTCCCACTGACTTCGGAGCCCTGAGAGATCTGGCAAGAAAGTATTCAAAAGAAGAGGGAAGAATTTGATCTAGATGAAATTTACGTACAATCAGTGTTGGCAAATGGGCGCATTGCGTTCGACTGGCGAAAGAACTGATCAGAAAGCCATACACATATCTATTTTCCATAATGACAGTAGTAGCTATTGGACAGCTATATACACACAATAGCATACTCGTGATGCAGGAGCTGCGCAAGGTGTTGGAGAAGAAGAGAGTAGATGTGCTCCACCTGCAGGAGCCGCACTCCCAAGCTGGGCGAATAGCCTTTGCAGCCGCGACATGGCAGCTAGTCAGCAGCAGAGATGAGCCGAGAGCGGCGATAATAATAACAGAGCACTGCGGTTAACAGTTCTCTCGCAGCTGTCAGTCATTGCAACATCGTGAAGAAACAATCTCTCGCGGGAGTACTATCTCTCGTCAATATGTACTTTCAGTATGGAGACGACATCGAGTAGCATCTGAACCATCTCACTGGGGTAATCACGGCGTTGCGGGGCCGAAAAGTGAAAGTAACTGCTGACATAAATGCGAAATCCCCCGCTGCCTATGGTTCAGTGGCGAAAGAGACGCAAACGGAGGTAAAGCGGAAAAAACAATTATGGCTTTGCAACTTGTGGTGGCCAACAAGCCTGGTAACCCTCCCATCTACACAGCGGGATGGGGGCAAGGCACAAACATCGATGTAACACTCACCACACTTAATGCCGTAAGTATAGTGAGAAATTGGAAAGTAGAAGACAATACCACCACAAGTGACCACAATCTGATCACATTTACGAGAGGCGACAGAGAGTGCCACAGGGACACGGGTTAGGAGGTGCAATTGAACTACGACAGAATAGACTGGGAGCGCCTAGCAAAGAACATCCCTGCATTGCCAGAAGGTGACCAATACCAAAATATAAATGTGGATAGGTACGCCGAAGAGCTGGTCAGGGCGATTACCAGAGCAGCGAAAGCAGCTGTACCAACCAGGAGGAGGGCCACAGCAGCCTCTCCGTCACCATGGTTTGCCGAACTGGAGCATATGTGCCAGTCTATCGGAAGAGTAAGGAGGCACTACCAGAGCAGTGTCGTCTGCTGGGAAAAGCAACTATATTTGCAACAATATAGGGAATTAAAGGATACATTCCAGAAGGAGCTTCGGGCAGCTGGATTTCGAAGTTGGGAGATATGTTATAAATCAACTAACTACTGCGCCCTTAGGGAGTGCCCTATAAGTTGGTGAAAGAGAAGGTCTGCTCTCCAGTGGTGTTATCCACAGTCATACATGGGGAGATAATGACGGAATCCTGGCAGGAAACTGCTGAGGTCTTTCTCTGGTCCCTGTTCCCTGATGACAGTGAGGAAGGGGAAACGGCCAGCGCCAAATGAGAACAGCTGATCTTGTAAGATATACAAATGACAGGGCAGTGTACCCCTTCTCTCAAGAGGAGGTGGCTGCCCAAATAAAATCTCAAAAGAGAGGAAAAGCTCCTGAGGCAGACGGCATTATTGCGGAGATAGTGCGCCTCAGTTGGTAACACCCCTTACCAAAGTGCATAACGAGTGCCTCAGATTGGAAAAATTTCCCAAAATCTCGAAAACAGTAAACGTGGTCATAATAAAGAAAGGAGCTGAGAAGGAGCCAACTGAAACCAAGTCAAACAGACCGATATGTTTGTTACACCTCTTCATAAAACTATTCGAGAGATTTCTGACTGATAGATTGGCTGTACATCGAGTGCTGTGTGGGATGAGTGACAGGCAGTTCGGCTTTAGTCCTGTGCGGTCGGCGGCTGACGCAATCGCCCTGGCGGCCGGGGTCTGTGACTCAGCCTTGTACAAGTACATAGTTAGCATCATGATGGACATTAGTGGCGCTTTTACCACTTGTGGTGGACTTCGCTCTTCTCCTGTTTAGGGAAAAGGAGTGTCCTGGGCCGCTATACGGTTGCCTGAGGAGTTATTGCGAGGATCGGGAGGTCTGGCTATCATCCCCTAGCGGAAGAGTTAGAAAATCAATAACAAACGGATGCCTCCAGGTTTCTATGTTGGGCCCCTTGTTCTGGGAGATCCACATATAACCATTACTGGACAGCATGCAACAGAGTGAAGATGTGCTAGAGGTGAAGACATCGAGCCAAAGATTGAGAGAGCTATGGATATATTAGAACAGTAGTGCCAAAACACAAAAATGAAAATATCACCAAATAAGCCAACCTATCTCCTGTTGAAAGGACAACTAATCAGGATCCCAACTGTTAGAATCGAGGCTCACCAGTTCTCCAGCGACGAGAGACGCCTTACCTGGAAGTTATCATTGATGAAAGGTGAAACTTCGCAAGGCACATTGAAACCGTAACCCAAAGGGCCATGGAAGTGCTTAACAACCTCATATGCATTGGATACAAAAGATTCCTCCCGAATTAATAAAGTTATATCACAACAGTATACTAACATCAATAGCAGGTTATGGCTCGGGAGTCTGGGCACACATGCTCACGAGGGTGGTGCCTGCCCTGACGGTGAGAAGGGTACAGAGATATATGTTATTAAGGTCAGCTGGGACCTATAGGCCTAGGACATCTCAGGATGGGGCCTTGTTGGTAAATATGGGGCTTTGCTCCCTTGATATGAAAATTAGGGAACAGGCAGCATGGTTCTGGGCAAAGAAGGGAGAGATCAGGAAAACAGGGTATATTCTGGGTATTCAGGCCGGAGATAAGGGTGCAGTCAAGAGAAGGGGTGAAGAGCTGTGGCAGGAAGCATGGGAAGCCGATGACACCGGCCGAAGAACTTTGCAATTCCTACCAGATGTCAAAGAATGATTAGGTTTGGGATACTTTAAGCCGACAAGGTGACTGTTAAATTTTCTCGCTGGTCATGGGCCATACGTGACATAAATGTGTCGCTTTGGGAGAAGGGCTACGCCTTCGTGAGACTGTGGTGCACCAGAGGGTACTCCCAGCCACGTGGTTTACGAGTGCCCCCTACACACTGATGTAGCAGCTGCGCTGAGACAACAACTACCAAATCACGACACTTTTACCCAACTACGACATGAGGATACATTTCGAGCACTAAACGACCTGGCTAACGAGGCATCACAAAATTTTCTCTTGGAATATCTGAGGGACAAACGTGATTAACAGCAAATAATAAAACGTATCCCAGTACCCCAATCCCATACCGCCTGGGCGTGGATACGACGACTGCCGTTAAAGTTGAAATCCGCCACGTCTAGGATTCCAGGATTAGGGGGAGTGGAGTACAACAACACAGAACTAGACAACGTACCGGATTTGATGTAGATTAGTTTTTTTCTAGTAAGTAGGACTTAGACATAAGGAAATAAACAAAGGAACCTGCAGCGAATGGCCTTGCTCCTGCCCAGTGCCAGGAGCACACTCACCGGGATTAGCTCGGCGGGCAGAGGCGTGCAAATTGGGTTTATATCGCAGTGGCAAATCTGCAACGCTGCAGATAGTGTAGTGGTTAGTTTCTAAGTATACTTCTAGAGTAAGTAGACAAGTATCAATAGTAATATACCTTGCCCATTGCAATGAACACTACTTGTAATTCACTTTTAACTGCCGGCCGTAGTGGCCGTGCGGTTCTAGGCGCTGTAGTCTGGAGCCGAGCGACCGCTACGGTTGCAGGTTCGAATCCTGCCTCGGGCATGGATGTGTGTGATGACCTTAGGTTAGTTAGGTTTAATTAGTTCTAAGTTCTAGGCGACTCATGACCTTAGAAGTTAAGTCGCATAGTGCTCAGAGCCATTTTCACTTTTAACTAGCTGCAAAAAACCATTTTAATAATTTTAGAATCCAATAATTGTATAAGTTAGTGGGATATTATGTATAATAAAAGATTAAGAATATAGAATTTTAAAAAACTGGCCCAGAATACACTGGCAACAAGACTGTATCAGCACTGACTCTTGTTTAAGATGCTGTAAATGGTCACCACTGACGTCGATGCAGCATTGTGCTCGATTTATCGAACTGTGAGACACTCTGCATGAGGGATAGCAGCATAGCGTTTTTAATGTTCTGCCGTAGCCCTTACACTGTGGAAGGGTTAATGAGTACACCTGACATTTTAGCTGCCCTATAGTTAAAAACCGCCGGGAGAGAGATCAGGCGACTGCAGTGGCCAGGAGATTTGCTTCTGATGATTGTTCTCCCCTCACCGAACTCACGTACTCCTCACGTACACCTGACAAGGTTCTTAAGGTGCCGTGTACCACTGCTCCGTCTTGCTGAAAATCTCCGTGCAGTCGTTCCTCTTCTTTGAGTGGTCCACGCGTGGATTAAACAGTTTCTGGACATACCGGTTAGCATTAACAGTTTGGTGAAATAATTTTGCTACGATGCGGACATGAGGCATTGCCCGCCAAACACCGGCTCTCCGAAGTACTGACTGGGATTTTATGATGCATAACGGCGCATGTTCTGTGAATTCACGTGCTCTGGACTGGCTAAACAAGACCTCATTTCAAGAAATGGAAGACACAGCACCCGAAAGCCCTGATTCAACTTGGTTCAAAACCACCGACAGAACTCAAAACCCGAATGTTCCTCTGGATGCTTATCACTTTCACAACATTAAATTGTAGGGATAAAGATATAGGTCCTTTTTGATAATGTTCTCTTAATTCCAACTTACGCAGACAAATGGCGATGGGACTTGGTGAGAATTTGTTCCAGGCTTCCGTCCACCGGAGCCATGTTTTCTGCTGTTCCATCTCTCTCCTGATAGATACGGTTTTATTCGCTACAGCAACCTTTTCACGCCATTTTGGCAATACTGTTTGCCTTGTAGATTTTGCTAGAAGTTGAACCCTTGGAAAAACAGTTTGCACACGTTTTCCACGAATGGTGCTTCGAGTAGCACTCGACAGTGAAAACGCTCTGTTTTATCGTGGGAATCATTTTGTGTTGCATTCAGTTGGTCACTAAACACATCTGCTCCTCTCACTCACTCAAGCGTAATGATACAGCGAATTATTCGGGATAAGGCGTGCAGGAGATGTTCTCGTAAGTGCGCAGACATGTATCCCATTGAGCCATTGAAATAACGGCTTCGTGCATTTTCTGTGATGGGCAGTTTTCCTGTTGATTAACACCGCCAGCTCTGCATCGGTTTTATAAATATTTTTCGGGTCAACTATATCCCCCCCACCCTCCTCAATGTACCGTTCTGCATCAACATTCCAGAGCCGAAGCCGATGGGAAAATAGTAATATGACGATTGTTGCCACTTGAAATGAAATGTTCATCAAAAGTAAAGGGAGAATGCAGTAAATCTGAAGGCCAAAGCTATGATAGTTCTCAGTCTCTTTTCTATGATCTTCTCAAGTATTTTCAGCCCATGAGACAATAGGGTTATTCCTCTATAGTTAGTGGGTTTCCGCCTGCTACTTTTCTTAAACAGGGGAATTATTACACCCTTGCTTCAATCCGCAGGTATTTTGTTATCTGACCATATGGCATTGAGTACTCGGTGCAGCTATTGTATGCCTTGGATACCTGCTGGCTTTATCATGTCTGCGTTCACTTCATCTGCACCTGAAGAGTTTCCTTTAGGTATAGATTTTAAGTCTGCCTCTGTTTCTGTCCAGGTGATGGAAGTTTCCTCATTTTAAGTGTGGATTTCCAGTTCAGTATTTGCTTCGTCAGCTGTTGCTGTCCAGGTGATGGGATTTTCCTCATTGTAAGTGTGGATTCCAGTTCTGTATTTCGTTCTTGGACTGATCTATTTAATAGGTAGTCAAAATGGTTTTTCAGGACTTCTCTCATGTCACTTTCTGTCCAAACCAGATTTCCATTTTCATCTTCAAGTGCTTTTATGGTATTCATTGGTTTCCTTTTACCTCTGATACAGCAGTTTCTTATTGCCTCTACTGTCCTCCAATTTCTGAGTGAATATCTTCCTTGCCTTGGTCTTTTCTTCTGCAACTGTTCTTTTAACTTCCAGTTTCTTGATTCGGTACATTCCGATATATGATTCCATAAAGTACAATCAAACCGAAAGCATGAAGCCAGCATTTTCGACAATGTAACTGCACAAAGCAGAAAGCGAGAAGGCGTACATGGCAAAGCGAAAGTTGACACACTGCTGTTTCACTGAGCAATTATCAAGCCTTTCGCTATCTGATCTCCCCGTCTTGTTCTCCTTCTGCACTTCATGGATTAGTTAATATCGCCTGTTCCGGCTTCGAAACATATCTGACCAACGTTTCCTTGGTTCTCCTGGACACCTGGTTCCCTTAGAGCTATAGTACAACACCCTTTTTTGCGATCCTGTCCTTCGACATTCTATCAACATGCTGTTTCCAATCATTTTCATAGTTTGCAATTTTTCTTCCAGAGAATCAGAGAATTTATTCCTAGTTTTTTCCTTGTTTTTTCATTTGCATTTCTATCTGAAAGGGTACAGCCTTTTTCTGTGGTTTAAGAATCCCATTCCAGCAGACTGTTTCTTGCTTTTATCGGCGGTCTGTCAACGTTTACGCTTCAGATACATAGAGAAAAGCAGGCACAACCACTAATTTGTTGAACTACATTCGTGTTTATTTTCTGGTTTTATTACTTCGGCTTCTGTTTGCAGTACCGCATGTTTCCCGGAACATGATAATTTGTCTTTAAAATCCTTTTCTTATTCATAATTGACATTTGTTCTTAAGTTTTTGCCTTATGTAAGGATATTTTAAAATTACAATTGTCACACATCCCTGTATCTGAAGTATCTAGTGGATCACTTACGGCTATTCTGGAACTGATATGTAGTTCCCAAACGCGGGGGCAAGTTCTCCACTCTCTCCACCCCCACCTCCAGTATCGGTGAATCCTAGCTGAGAGAATCAATAGGATACACCAGAGAGTAATGCGCCTTTTATACCCGCGTTACATGGGCTGAGAGAAAAAGTGATTTTAGTAAACCTGTTGAACAAAACCATCGTCAGTTTCGACTTTGGGGTGCGGAACTGACTGGCCGCACAGGTATGAAAGTAAGCCCTGCCTAGTGAGCTAACCGTTTCTCTCTCTCTCTCTCTCTCTCTCTCTCTGTTTCCTTTGATCTCACTACTTCGCATCCTTACATGTCGTCTGAAAACGACGAACTGAGGAAAACTCCGATCTTGCCGACGCAAGAATGGACTTTCCCTCTCATACGACTATCAACGCTCGCAATGGTTATTAATGATTCAGGAAATATTTAACGCTAACAGCTTGGTTGACTCATCTTGTGCCCTTGCGATATCGTGACAATGACTAACGCTTGATAATTTCATAAAACAACCAGTCGTAGGTGCTCATGTTGAGGTCGTATTCCTCGACTTCAGGAATGCATTTGAATCGTCCCGTTTAATGCAAAAGAAAAGAATACGAACTTACGGAGTAACGGATCAAGACTTCTTTGCGGGTAGAATTGAACATGTCCCTCTTAACGGAACGTTGTTGGCAGATGTAACGCTGATTTCCAAAGCACCCCAAGGAAGTGTAATAGGAATGCTCACTACTAACACTTTGTGCTCCTGCTCTTTCAGAAAATCGTGTACATACTACCACATTTATTCCATCGAAATTCCCTCTTTCTGGAACTCCATTAATCACCAAGGACTGCAAAAGCTCTGGATTGAGTGTCTTTTAAATACGTTAAATTTTGAACGTGTCGTACCGTCAGAGATCCTTCTGGGCTATACAACGCATTCCACGACAGTGTCATAACAGTTGATCCTGCATGCTTAGCGGGAAGACAAAAATCGGTTTCGACTATCTCAGACGTCGTGACGTTAATGATCCTTCCGCTTTCCCGAAGCTCGAGCTTTTCCATCACTACCGGTCTGCCTCCTTCGTAGCAAGTCAACCATAGATTGTCCGGCGTGAACGCGGAGTATAACCAGTACCCACCCTCTGGATGTACGTTCGGGCTGGCAGAATCTCCTTCCCAAGACTCGTTTCACTTACTTCCCCAGAAACAAACTCACTTCACATGTCCGCATATCAGACCGTACTTGGCCGCCCTGACAGATAACATATCACTCTTTCCGAGAACGCACAAGCCACAAATGAAACAATATTGGTGATAATGACATGAAGAATAGCAACTCTGCAAAAAAAAGGAAAAACAACAAATATGCCTACGGCAAAAAGTACATAGTCCCTGATATATTAAACCAAAATAAAAAAAACAACAAATTTCAATTTTACAACTTACGTACGCGACCTTAAGCTATAAGGCACATCATGCAGCTTATATTGGTCACCAATTCCAGGTTCCTTCTTTTTACCCTTTGTAACTTTCATCTCCTGATTGGTTACCTATAACTGTGGTGTCCACTCCACAATTCCTTTTAACTGTTTTATGCGACTGCCTTGAATAGCAGACGTTTTTGTGGGGAATTGTATTTTCACTTGACCGGTAAGGTCATTTCCAGGACCTAGCATGGTCCCTGGTATTTTGTTAAGAGCTTCTCCGTTTTCCGTTTTAACGTATACGGACTAGTGACCATTACCCACTGCTCAATGCGGTGTTACGGCAATTTTCCCATCCGTCTGTTTGGTTGTTCCTGGCGTTCTAGCGCCTTCATATTTGTCTTTTGCACATTCCCCCCAACTTCCTTAAGTCTCTTGGCAAACTTTCTCACCGACGCACCATCCGGTCCTAATTTAGGAATCAAAACGTAGAAGGGAGATGGCATTTTTCTGCTGTATTCCACCTCAAATGGCGACGAACTCTTTGCTGAACCTTCGAATTATATGCACATAGTACATTAGGTAAATAGGTGTCCCAATCGTCGTGCCTGAAAACTACGTAATAGCTCAACATTTTTGCAATTGTCTTGTGCACGTGTTCCGTTCTCCCATTGGTCTGCGAATGAAGCGGAATCGTCCGTAACTTCCTTACACGCAACACGTGGCTTAGCTACTTCATTAAGTCCAATACCAAATTCGTACCTTTGTCCGTAATTATGGTCTCAGGCACCCCATACTTCAATATCCAGTTGTTTACCAACGCCTGAGCTACTGTACGAGCCCGTTCGTCTGGCATCGATACTATTGCCAAAAATCGAGGAAATTGATGGATGATCGTCAGAACATCCCTATTTCCGGTAGGACATCCAATCCCAACATAGAACGGCACTTTTCGTAATATCGGCCCTCTGCGCGCGGGGCACACAGTCCTTATCATATTGCTCCACGTTACGCTTCCTGTTCCTCCAAGCCGGCCGCGGTGGTCTAGCGGTTCAGGCACTCAGTCCGGAACCGCGCGACTACTACGGTCGCAGGTTCGAATCCTGCCTCGGGCATGGCTGTGTGTGATGTCCTTAGGTTAGTTAGGTTTAAGTAGTTCTAAGTTCTAGGGGACTGATGACCACCGATGTTAAGTCCCATAGTGCTCAGAGCCATTTGAACCATTTTTTTGTTCCTCCAACACAACCGCTTCCTACACGTCTGTCCGTGCCACGTCACCCACCATGACCTGTCAACATATGGTCGTGAGATTGCTGCAAAACTTCTTTCCGAAAACCGTCTGGAACCGCCACACGTGGTCAACACCTCGTCGTTCTACACAACAAATCTCGTGCATAAAGAAATGTGGCTGTGACTTAATTGTGTGGCACTCCTTATCCCTTGTCTGTGCCTGCTGCTGGTCTTTAACGCTCTTCCCTAGCGTACTTGACACTGCTACCCTGCAGCTTAAAGAATCTGCATTTGCGTGTGGCCTCCCTGACTTACAGATTACCCTGTACCCGAATTCGCTAAGCTTAAATGCCACCGAGTTAAGCTACTAGGTGCATCTTTCAAACCTAACAACCATTTCAATCGGGTTTGATGTGTCACGACTTTAAATTTCCTACCACAAAGTTAACATCGAAAATATGTAATATCATATGTGACCGCCAACAGCTCTTTCTCCGTTCTTGAATAGTTACGCTCGGTCCTGTTTAGCTGCTTTGAAGCGTAAGCAACCGGATGCTCCTGACCATCTACCATGTGTCCCAAAACACAATCGACTGCCTCATTTGAAGCATCACACGAAAGAATAAACTCCTTCTCAATATCCAGAAATACCAACACTAGATCTGAAACTAATATTTCTTTAAATTTTTCAAATGCTTCCTGACATTCCTGCGACCAACGGAATTTCGTCCACTTCTTCAGTAATCTGTTCAAGGCTTCGGCTATTTTCGCATTGTCTTTAAAGAACCGTCTATAATACACTGCTGGCCACCGTAAATGCAACACCCTGAAGGAAGCATCCGAATCAAGTGAAATTTACACCATGGGTTTGCAGCGATGAGATATGCAACTGATTAGAATTTCAGCGCAGACGCACATCACGCGCGCCTGTGCCGCCACCTCATAGCGCCATTTAAGGCTTGGCGATTTCGACGAGTGTACGTTCGGCACGTGTGTTTACCTTGTGGTTGTTTCACAAGACGATCAGTTATGCCTCGTAGAAAACAGCGAACATCGTTTGATCAAGTATCCGAGTTCGACAGAGGAAGGATAGTGGCTTACCGAGATTGTGGATTATCATACAGAGAAATCGCTAGTCGTGTTGGACGAAACCAAACAACTGTAATGCGGATATGTGACCGTTGGATGCAGGAGGGTACGACGGACCGACGTGGTCGATCGCATTCACCTCGGTGCACCACTGCACGTGCTGATAGGCAAATTGTGCGCATTGCTATGACGGATCGCTCAGTGACATCCCGAACCATAGCACAGCACATTGCGTCTGTAACGCATCATCCAGTGTCTGCGCGTACCATTCGACGCCGTTTACAGCAGAGTGGTCTGTCCGCAAGACGTCCATTGCTTCGCCTACCATTGACGCAGAACCACAGACGTCTCCGTCGCCAATGGTGTGATGACAGACGGATGTGGACGGCAGAATGGAATGACGTTGTCTTTACTGACGAGGCACGCTTCTGTCTGCAGCACCACGATGGTCGGATTCGAGTGTGGAGACACCGTGGAGAGAGGATGCTGGACAGCTGCATTATGCACCGCCACACTGGTCTTGCACCGGGTATTATGGTATGGGGCGGTATTGGCTATTACTCTCGCACGCCTCTAGTACGCATTGCCGGTACTTTAAATAGCCGGCGCTACATATCCGAGGTGCTGGAGCCAGTTGTCCTTCCTTACCTTCAGGGCTAGGCCACAGCCATATTTCAACAGGATAATGCGCGACCACACGTGGCACGCATTGTCCAAAGGTTCTTCGTCAATAGCCAGATTGAAGTGCTTCCCTGGCTGGCTCGCTCTCCGGATCTTTCGCCGATAGAAAACATGTGGTCCATGGTTGCTCAACGAGTGACCCAGATTACATCCCCAGCTGCCACACCAGATGATCTTTGGCAATGTGTGGAAGCTGCTTGGGGTGCTGTACCCCAGGAACACATCCAACGTCTCTTTGACTCAATGCCGAGACGTGTGGCAGCGGTGATCTCCAACAATGGCGGCTACTCTGGCTACTGATTCTGGCAGGAACCACATGTCACAGACGTCTGTAAACGTAATCATTTGATACTTGGTCAACATGTTATCTACAAAATAAATTTCGTTGTGCTATCTCTTGTCTTTCTTGGTGTTGCATTTACGGTGGCCAGCAGTGTAATTACAGACGCCGATGAACAACTGTACCTGCTAGGTTGTTTGTGGTATCGGATAATTTTGAACTGCGTCTGTAAGACGCCACGCTCACTAATCACATGCTCCAGATACTTCACACAAGTTTGAGCGAAATGGCACTTTTCCACGTTTAACGTTAAATGTGGCAATCGTAGTCTCCTGAAGGCATCCTCCAAACGTCTCACAAGCTCCGGTAAATCCTTTGAATAGATAGTTATGTCATCGAGATGGACGAGACGTGTTTTTGGCTTTAATCGTCTCTCCAAAAACCACTGAAAAGTTGCCGGGACTTCTTTAGTCCAAATGTCTTACGTTTGTAATGAAAATGTCCTGCTGGGACGGTAAACGCTGTTTTCGGTCTATCTTCAGGCGCCACCTCCAATTCATGGTGTCCACTCCTGAGAGCCATAGTTGTAAAGAACCAACGCTCACCCATATTATCAGAAGTTTCCACGATGTCTGGGATTGGATAAGCATCCGAAATAGTTCGCATGTTTAGGTAGCCGTAGTCCCAGAAAAATCTGTATTTCCGTGATCGTCCGCCGACTTTTTTGGCACGATGACAATATTGGTAGTCCAGGGACTATCATTCGGTTTTATGATCCCATCCCGTAGCTGTTGTTCAATAAATTCTCCTACCAATGGTTTCAGCTGCTTTGCTAAACAGTGTGGCTTCCTATAAATATTGGTGCACTATCCGCTGTCGGTATATGATGTATCAGCGGGGTTCCTGGTAATCTTCGGTTCGCACAAAATAAATCACTTAATCTCAACAACAAATTCTCCATAGCCGTTCGATCACTGACCTTCAAATGATCTACTTTCCCTCGTAACACTTCCTCATCGACAGTTTGCTTGAGGCTTTGGTCTACGCTCGACCTATAGAAGTCCTTATCTTCCCAGACTTCCAGAGTAGCTGTTATTGCACCCTTTGACAGAGTCAGCTCCTCTTCTCCAAAATTATCTATACTAATCGGAATCATCTGCTCCCCATTAATGTCACTCACATGCACTAAACTCCTACGTATAAAACAGTGAGAACTATCCAACTCCTCATTGCTTAAGAGCGATTCCCTCGGTAAATCGGTATCCTCTGAAAACCAGACTATCTTTCGCCTGGCATTTTGTCTTGCTGATCGATCTTTACTGTGAACATACGCAGTTTAATTGTCCCCCCCCCCCTCCTCCCTCCCTCCCTCCATGATAGATCAACCTTGCGCCATTGTAGTACTTGCAACTGTTTCCCCCAATTTAAACAAAGTCACACTGAGTTCACTGTGCATTGCAAAAGATTAAGTCACTGGACTCCAAATCGGGAGGATGGTGCTTCAAACCAGCGTCCGGCCATGCCGGTTTAGGTTTTCCGTGATTTTCCTAAATCGATTCAGGCGAATGCCGGGATGGTTCTTTTAAAAGGGTTTTCTTCCGCATGTTTCCCTATATCGATGGGACCGCTGACCTCGCTGTTTGGTCCCCTCGCCCAAATCAATCGACCAACCAACCGAAAGATCAATTTTAGCAAGATGTTTGTTGAGAAAATCTAGCCCGAGAATAACTGAATAACCATAACCTACGCATTGCAACACCTCCATGCGTCCCGTGAATTTAGTTTTCCCTACTGAAAACTCTAGTATTGCCGTATCCAATGATTCCACATTATTATCGTCAACCCCACGTAACCTATACCGTTGTGGCCCCAGTCTCCTCTTTCCCACGAGATCCAGCCGGATAATGGAGACATTCGCACCGGTGCCCACAAAAAATCTCTTTCCTGCCACCCACTAAGCCCACCAGGCTACATTTTTTCTGTGTAGTAATTTGTACCGTGTTACAGTCTGTCGGGGCTGCCTTCCGACGGTTGAAGCAATCTGGTTTCCTTTAAACGGCTACTTCGTCTGCCGGTGCTTTCAACTCTTCCTATCGCTTCACTCGAACGCCCGGTGGCCCACTAAGCCACACGCATAGCACTATGGTTGCTTACACTGCCCCTCCCGACCATATTTATAACACTAGATTTCAGAAGCGAACACGCGAGCTCCACACACTGCTTTGTGGCCATTTCCACTAGATTTCAGAAGCGAACACGCGAGCTCCACACACTGCTTTGTGGCCATTTCCACCTCCTCTACAAGTGTTGCGATCGTAAGAGGTGACTCTAAGTCCTCTGGATTCTCCATCCGTACCATCCGTGACGCTTCAGCGGGTATACCACTCAAAAACAAAAAAACAAAAAAAAAACATCCACCGCTCTGCAATAGTACCCTATTAGCCTCTGCATTCTGGGTCTGTACATACGTCGTTGCGTTTATCTTACGGATTCTATCCGAGAACACTTCCACAGGCTTGATTCGCTGCATCGACAACGTACTTTATTTCTCCCGAAAAAGTCGCGCGCTGTTCCGCTTTTGGTACCGCTGTCATAACCCCGCTGCCCACCCTGGAATGTATGTGCTTTACTCAATGTCTCGTAGTAGACAAAATACGCTTTGGCATCCCCCCGGCAAACGCATATTAGCAACATACAGGGTTGCTTCATTCGACCACCCAAGCGCTTCCGCAGCGTCCCTAATATCCTCCTTGAAAACTCTCATGTTCTTCATTGCCTTGCCCGAGAAGGGATTAATCGGTGCGACCACTGCCGGGTCGTACGGAACAGAAGGCACTCTCAATGCAGATTTACTTCTCAGAGACTCAGATTGCGACTGATCATGACCCTCTTTATGAGCCTCTATCTCACGATTAAGTTCGAAATTCTTGTCCTTCGTGCTCTCAAACTGCTCTGTTAATGCTTGCATTTGCCGACTTAGAGCAGCAACTGTATCTGCGGTAGTAGCACGTGTTTCCATCATTTTGCATGCACTACTTCCACGTTAACACAACCGATTTTTTTTAACAAGACAAAACACAAACTCCCACTCCTCCGACGTATCAGCGCCCATCTACACTCAGTACAACTACTACACAGTTGCTGGTAACTTGTGCCCAGAGAAACTGAAAAATGGACACCACACTGGCACTAAATTATCACGTCTACCATTACCTCTAAAGATAAGCCCACGGGTTACTGTAGTTTCAAAAAAATAACTCTAAACTTCTTGTACCCTAGCTCACACAACTAAGTCTGTCAACGAGAGCAAACTTAAAAAACAATGTAAATATAACTTAGACTCACCGCGCCACATTTTGCTGAGCTGGTACCCAGGTCAAGTGCCACTACCTCACTCACCACTCACCAAAACCAACTCTCTCGCCTATAATTTTAATTAATATTGTGTTTATAGTGGTTGCTGGTGATGAGGAAAGTTTGTTATTAGTAATTTTTTAATGATCTCATTCATAAGCAGCCATATCACAGTCATCACAGTCGCTCAAGAAAGTTATAATTAAGCTTTACTTGTTTAATCAGAATCGGACGATAACTCTCCTTGTCCACAGTCTCGATGATTCGAAGCGATGTGCAATCCTGTGTAAATAAAATGTCTTGGTTTTCTTGCGTTGCGTAGTCAGTCGGGAAACCTCAGATCAAGCGGAAAGTTTGCTTTGATAGAGTTTAATTATCCGATGAAATAATGGAGCTCTTGAATCTAATAATTGCAGGTTCGTTTCCAATTCATCGGAAGTTCCCTTCTGATTACCAACGAAACGACACCTCCGTGAAAACTTCCAATTAGAGAATGCATATATAATGAAATTCCTTACACACCTTTGATGTAAATGCTCAGTATATATTTTCTTGAGTAGCATACAATATATTTTCAATCTCTTTCTTCCAGTAATCTCGATAGCAAAATTACAATTATTCAATGCGGCTATTCGGCACGGAGAAGATCCTAGAAGTCCTCTTAACACACCAGAGAGAATATTACAAAGAGTAATTATGCGCTCATGGAATAGTAATAGTATTGTACTACTTTGCGCATCGATTCTGCGAGTATATAGATGGTCAAGTAGGAAACGTAATTCAAGTGGTTCAAATGGCTCTGAGCACTGTGGGACTTAACATCTGAGGTCATCAGTCCCCTAGAACTTAAAACTACTTAAACCTAACTAACCTAGGGACATCACAAACATATATGCTCGAGGCAGGATTCGAACCTGCGGTTGTAGCGGTCGCGCGGTTCCAGACATAAGCGCCTAGAACCGCTCGGCCACACGGGCCGGCGAAACGTAATTCACTCGTAGAATTGTGCAAGGATAATTAGTAGAATATAAAGAGATATTAGTAGAATATAAAGAGATATTACACACTCTGTGACCAAAATGGTACTGAAACAGAGGATGACAGACTAAAGGCCGAAATACTAAATGCCTTTTTCCAAAGCTGTTTCACAGAGGAAGACTGCACTGTAGTTCCTTCTCTGGATTGTCGTACAGATGACAAAATGGTAGATATCGAAATAGACGACAGAGGGATAGAGAAACAATTAAAATCGCTCAAAAGAGGAAAGGCCGATGGACCTGATGGGATACCAGTTCGATTTTACACAGAGTACGCGAAGGAACGCCCCCCTTCTTGCAGCGGTGTACCGTAGGTCTCTAGAAGAGCGTAGCGTTCCAAAGGATTGGAAAAGGGCACAGGTAATCCCCGTTTTCAAGAAGGGACGTCGAACAGATGTGCAGAGCTATAGACCTATATCTCTAACGTCGGTCAGTTGTAGAATTTTGGAACACGTATTATGTTCGAGTATAATGACTTTTCTGGAGACTAGAAATCTACTCTGTAGGAATCAGCATGGTTTTCGAAAAAGACGGTCGAGTGAAACCCAGCTCGCGCTATTCGTCCACGAGACTAAGAGGGCCATAGACACGGGTTCACAGGTAGATGCCGTGTTTCTTGACATTCGCAAGGCGTTCGATAGTTCCCCACAGTCGTTTAATGAACAAAGTAAGAGCATATGGACTATCAGACCAATTGTGTGATTGGATTGAAGAGTTCCTAGATAACAGAACGCAGCATTCATTCTCAACGGAGAGAAGTCTTCCGAAGTAAGAGTGATTTCAGGTGTGCCGCAGGGGAGTGGCGTAGGACCGTTGCTATCCACAATATACAGAAATGATCTTGTGGATGACATCGGAAGTTCACTGACGCTTTTTGCAGATGATGCTGTGGTGTATCGGGAGGTTGTAACAATGGAAAATTGTACTGAAATGCAGGAGGATCTGCAGCGAATTGACGCATGGTGCAGGGAATGGCAATTGAATCTCAATGTAGACAGGTGTAATGTGCTGCGAATACACAGAAAGATAGAGCCCTTATCATTTAGCTACAAAGTAGCAGGTCAACAATTGGAAGCAGTTAATTCCATAAATTATCTGGGAGTACGCATTAGGAGTGATTTAAAATGGAATGATCATATAAAGTTGATCGTTGCTAAAGCAGATGCCAGACTGAGGTCCATTGGAAGAATCCTAAGGAAAAACAATCCGAAAACAAAGGAAGTAGGTTACAGTACGCTTGTTCGCCGACTGCTTGAATACTGGTCACCAGTGTGGGATCCGTATCAGATAGGGTTGATAGAAGAGATAGAGAAGATCCAACGGAGAGCAGCGCGCTTCGTTACAGGATCATTTAGTAATCGCGAAAGCGTTACGGAGATGATAGATAAACTCCAGTGAACGGCTCTGCAGGAGAGACGCTCAGTAGCTCGGTACGGGCTTTTGTTAAAGTTTCGAGAACATACCTTCACCGAAGAGTCTAACAGTATATTGCTCCCTCCTACGTATATCTCGCGAAGAGTCCATGAGGATAAAATCAGAGAGATTGGAGCCCACACAGAAGCATACCGACAATCCTTCTTTCCACGAACAATACGAGACTGGAATAGAAGGGAGAACCGATAGAGGTACTCAAGGTACCCTCCGCCACACACCGTCAGGTGGCTTGCGGACTATGGATGTAGATGCAGATGTAGATGTAGAGTCTTAGCAGCTCCGGCCGTCCGCTGAGAGCAGTCGTTCAGTGCCCGCTGACAGCTCTGCTCCCAGGAGGCCGCGAGTTCGCACCCCGGCCCCGTCCCTGCGGATGGCAGCTTGCAGTCCGCCAGATGATGCAACCCAGGGAGTAGAGGCTAGAAACCCTCTCGCTCCTCGACCCGGTGTAGCCCCGTCCGTGCAGCAGAAGTTAGAGATTAGCGGGCCAGTTGGCCGCCGCTGGGCCGGCCGGAGAGTCCGAGCGCTTCTAGGCGCTTCAGTCTGGAACTGCGCGACCGCTACGGTCGCAGGTTCGAATCCTGCCTCGGGCATGGATGTGTGTGATGTCCTTAGGTTAGTTAGGTTTAAGTAGTTCTAAGTTCTAGGGGACTGATGACCTCAGCAGTTAAGTTCCATAGTGCTCAGAGCCTTTTGAACCATTTGCGCCGCCGCTATCCATCACCAAAAGGTCGTCGTGGTTGGCCTGCAACGTAAATAATCGTTATTCTCTCCGCTAGTAGACGCAGACAATGGTTCAAATGGCTCTGAGCACTATGGGACTTAACAGCTGAGGTCATCAGTCCTCTAGAACTTAGACCTACTTAACCCTAACTAGCCTATGGACATCACGCACATCCATGCCCGAGGCAGGATTCGATCCTGCGACCGTAGCGGTCGCGCGGTTCCAGACTGAAGCGCCTAGAACCGCTCGGCCACTCCGGCAGACGCAGACAAAATGGCGACACGACTGCCTGCTTTAAGCCTCCGGGCTTGCTTATTTGTACGTCTTTTTCCTACATCTCTGACGTAGTTCCTCTGGAGGAGACAAGTGGAGTGTTCTTTGATAATTACAATGTCAGCTTTCCTCAGTCCGCTTCGGGCCCTACACACAGAACACTAGGCGCTGTTGTTACTGCAACGTACGGGTTGTTCATAGCACGTCGGTGCCCTATGCTGCCCTGATTACTTCACATTTGTATACAGTGTCCTCCGGGCCGTCCATTCTAGCCTGCGAGCAGTGCCGTAAACCTGCCTCGCAGAATCAATATGCTCGCGCCTACCTTCCGATGTGCCAGTCGGCCCCGTAACTACTGCCTTCCTGCCATCGCTGCGTAAAATTTAAAATAATTTCCCAAATCCACGCCTGTATTATTCGTGGCGCAGCAATGAAGTGACCTAGTACCTAGCGCCAAAAGTTCTTTAAGACTGTTCGGAGATGATGCGGTTGTCTGTAAGAAAAAAACAACGCCAGATGAAAAAATGTTCAAATGAAAGTAAATTTCTAAGGAACGAAACTAACTGCAGGGGTCATCGGTCCCTAAACTTACACACTACTTAATCTAACTCAACCTAACTTATGCTAAGAACAACAACACACCCATGCCCGAGGGAGGACTCAGACATCCGGCCGGAGGGACCGAACAATCCGTGACATGGCGCCTCAAACCGTGTGGCCACTGGCGCGGCGCCAGGTTACAATATCAACTTGCAGAATTATCTACAGAGGATTCATGAACAGTGCATGCTTTTCCAGCTGATCGTGAACGTAAATAAATGTAACATATTGGGCATAAATAGGGAAAGAAATCCCCTACTGTACAACTACACTAATGATGACAAATTGCTGGAAACAGTACCTATCGTAAAATATGTAGAAGTAATTATCCAGAGCAGCCGTAAGGGTAATGACCGCATAAAACCGACATTGGGAAAAGCAGATGACAGACTGAAATCACAGGAAGGATTTTAGGAAAATATAACTGATCTACGAAGGAAGTGGCTTACGAAGCGCTTGCTCTAACGGTTCTTGGGTATCGTTCGTCAGTCTGGGACACTTAGCTAGTAGGACCGATTGAAGAGATGAAGAAGATCTAACGAGGAACGGCGCCTTTCGTCCCGGGAAAGTTAAGTCGGCGCCAGAGCTTTACAGCGATACTCAGCAAACTCCAGTGGCAGATGCTAAGAGATAGGCATTATGTATCACGAAGAAGTTTACTATTGAAGTTTCAGGAGAGTTCAGACAACAAATACTTCCTCCCACAGACATCTCGCGAAATGATCACGACCAGAAAATTTGAGAATTTAGAGGTAATACAGAGGCTTACCGAAAATCATCTTTCTAACGCGCCATTCGCGAGAGGAACATGGAAGAGGGGATCAGTTAGTGTTACCGGAAAAACCGTCCGCCACACACCATCAGGTGGCGCGCGGAGTGTTAATGTGGATGTGGTAGAGATCAATTGCTTATATGGTAGCAGCCTCAAACAGTAAGTAAATACTTCAGTCAAGTCCAAAAATTGAATGACTTAGTCAGCTGCATTAACGGTCAGTTTTAACAGCATTTACGTAATGGCGGTAGTGCGATAGCGCGCCAGCAGTATACCAGAGCTGGCTGCAGTTCTAGCGGCCAGAGAACTGCGAGCGGCGTGTCGGCTTATCTGGCTGGCATCCGCCTTGGCCCTAAAGCACGTCCCGTTTTGTTAGCAGATTGCCGTCTGTACAGAGATGGAGCGTTACACGGACCAGGAAGCGGCAGGCACTCGGTTTGTAAACTAAGCCGCGACCACCGCCGCCGGACTCGCCTTGTGGAAGTCTGCACCGTTAGCGAGGTCTGCACGCCCACCTCCACGGGATTAGTCCCTTCCTTCTTTTCTGTTTCGTTGATGCGAGGAGTCTGCGGGATATTTCCTAGAGCCCCCTCTTTTCTCTTCCTCCCACTCCCCCACTCCCCTCGCTCTCTGAGTTTGCGGAACTCTCTCTCCAAGCGTGTACACATGTATGTACGTTGTATGTTAACCGGGTGCCCAGAAACGACGGAGAGGCTACGTCCCCGCCGCAGCCGCAGTGGTCCACAACCCAACGACGACTACCGCATTCCACTTCACCCCTCCATCGATCCACACCGAACCACACTTTCAGGGTTATTGCGGCCCCCGGTGGACACCCCCCCCCCCCCCCCCCCAAGGAACTTCTCACAGCAGACGAGTGTAACCACTATGTTTGCGTGGTGAGTAATGGTGGTGTACGCGTAAGTGAAGAACTTGTTTGCGCAGCAATCGCTGACATAGTGTAGCTGAGGCGGAATAAGGGGAACCACCAGGCATTCGCCGAGGCAGATGGAAAACCGCCTAAAAACCATCTACAGACTGGCTGGCTCACCGGAACTCGACACAAGTCCGCCGGGCGGATTCGTGCCGGGGACCAGGCGCTCCTTCCCAGTCCGGAAAGCCGTGCGTTAGACCGCACAGCTAACCGGGCGGGCAGCGTGTGCACATACACATACATTCCCCAAGTCATTCCACCTTTGATACAGCTACAATGCACATGGCGAGGAAGTCATCAACTGTGCTCCGTACACAGACAGGCAAGCACACTCGCGCATACATTCTACTCTAATCGCAATTACTTCCGGACTCACGCTTGGCAGACGCACGTGGAGGCGCGGTGTCGAGTTGCTTCATCCTGCAAGGAACATACGTACATTTAATTCGGCTCGCTCAAACTCGCAAACTATTTAGTTTACCTAGATGGGACTGTCACCAGTGTCTTCTGGAAAAGCTACACTGTCTTTTCATTTCGCATTTATTTACGGTAATTAATGTTCAGACGGTGTGTGGGAAGTTCCGTGATGAAATTCATTTTTCGACCTGCAGGAAACATATTTTGTTATTGAATCTATGTGGACACATTATGTGAACGAAACAATGTGTCATATTTTCATCTGCTCCAAACTGCAACTCAGTCACAATTCTCTTAATACGAGGTAATATGAGCTAAACGTCCGAGTGTGTACGTTCCTAGAAACGTCAATCGATGTATTGCTTTCTCTTGCGTACATCTCGCAAGAAGACCATGAAGGTAAAGTTACAGAATTTGGAAATCGGCACTCATGATTGACTATGCAGAGTTTCCAGTACCTCCGCCACATAGGGATATTCAAAACACAAGAGGAATTAAGTCAGCTATGGAGGCATTCACTCATTCTTTTCCAACGTATTGGTATGTAATAGGACAGAGATTGGCTAATATTGAACAATGGCTTACGAGATATACGGGCAGACCGAACTACTACGGTCAGAAGTATACAGATGAAGAACTACCTTAACAACGAGAATGGAAGACCAAGAACGAACTGCTCGGATTAAAAAAGGTGTAGAGAGGGCTGCAGCTTTTCGCCCCTACTGTTCAGTTTATACATCGAAGTTTCAATGACGGAAGCAAGAGAAAGGCTCGATAGTGTGATTAAAATTCGACGTTACATAATACTAAGGTTCACTGATGATATTACTATACTCCGAGAAAGTGAAGAAGAATTACGGATCCTACTGAACAGAATGAACAGTCTAATGAGTGTAGGATATGGATTGGGAGTAAACCAAAGAAAGACGATTAGCAGTAAACTAAACACCAAAATTGGGGACCACGACGTATACGAAGTGAAAGATTTCTGCTAACTTAGTAGCAAAATAGCTCATGACGACTAAAAGCAAGGACATATAAAAATCAGAGCGTCAGGCATAGAGGGCATTTCTGACCGAAAGAAGCCTATTAGTATCAAGCATAAGCGTTAAATTGGGGAACAGACTTCTGAGAATGTGCATATGGGGAAGATCATTGTATGGCAGCGAAACGTGGACTGTGGAGAAATGATAAACAAGAGAATCGACGCTATGAGATACAGTGCTACAGAACGATCTTGACAGTTATATGGACTGATGAGGCATGAGGAGATTGCCCGCAGAATCGATGAGAAGAGGAATGTATGGAAAATACTGATACGAAGAAGGGAGATGATAGTAGAAAAATGTGTTGCGTGTTAAAATATCAGTGAATAACTTCCACGGTATCAGAGGGAGCTGTAGAGGGTAAAACCTGTAGGGAGACTGGAATACATCTAATGAATAGGTGCATGTGCTACTCTGAGATGAAGATGTCGACACGTGGGAGGAATCCACGGTGGGCCGTATCGAATCAGCCAAAATCAGTAATGACGAAATAAATATTAAACTAAATATATTGAGACAAGGAATTGAGGAAGTGGTGGGATTGCCCCATTATAGTACTGGAGGAAGCTTTCATCATCAGCTTTTGTCCAGCACGGGAGGTGATAGTGTACGATGCCTTACGTCAGACTTTGTGCCACAGTTTCGAATGAAGTCCACAACGTCTCCTCCAGTGAGGGTGTGAAACACTGTAGTGCAACGTTGATGATTTGCGCTTAGGATGAGGAATGGACGAGATATGAGGGTCAACTTCGTCGTTTTAAAACGTGCTGCGTTTTGCCTTCAGAGCAGTTCTCGATGACACGATGTCAATTATATCACTATTTAGTAGATCGAACAGGGTAATGGTACGACAGGACAAAATCAAGAAAGATGTAAGGCGAATACGCTCACTTTTACGATTGATATTAGTTTGTTTATTGAAGGAACAACAAAGGAAGCGGAAGACTACATCGATGTGAGAGTTGTTTGTCACGGACAGGAAATCAGCGTGATACAGTTCGCTGGTGACAAAGCTGTAGTCGTCGAAAGTCAACATAGATTGTGAGCCTCACGAAGTGTAGCGTGTGCTAGCTGGTAGGTCTTTGACATCCTACCCTTGGAAATAAAATGTCTGACAGAGAGTAGAATTGTTTTAAAAGAAACCACTGGATCGATTTCTACCAAGCTTGGTACACACAACATTGTTGAGAAAGAAGTACTATGGGCGTAAGAACTACCTGACTCCCATTGAATTGAGTGTGACATAAGGTAGACAGAGAGGGTTGGGGCAGGAGGAGAAGGAGAGGGGAGGGGGGAGGAAGAGACGCCACGTCCGTCATGCTTGGCCTCCCATACCCCCTGACCTGCATCCGTGTGATAATAGTCTGTGTGGTGACCTGAATCCGCAAGCGTACCATAACCGTGCGACCTCATTAGGGATGCCAAAAGACAACATCTGACAGCAATTTCTCACCATACCTACTGATATGTTCTACAGTGCTGTTCACAACATTGCCCCTCGATTACAGCAATTGTTAATGAATAACCATCGACATATTGAGCATTTGTTATAAAGAACATCGACTTTGCCAAATGACAATTGTTACGTTAATTATTACTGTTGCATCACATGAACGGTCATCTTTTGGTAATTTTGAGCACTTTTTTGATTTCAGTAAAACCCCATGTCATTTCAAGCATTTGTATCAATTTTTTACTTCTCTATCTACATTATTCTGCGAAGTATTAAATTTCCAAATGTTGACAGACTTTCCGGTCACCCTGCGCGTTAGATGTAGCTTATAACGTGCTAACTGTAATTAATGTAATACAAGATACGTATAATGCCTGGTTTGATGAAAGAGATGGCCTGATGTCCTTTACCTTGCCAGGTTAAATAAACCAATGAATAAGTGAAAATAAACGTTTTGCTTCGGCTGATACGAATCAAACGTTACGGAACCACTGTCTGTACATATTTGTGTCTGTTCTGTCAAATAACGACGAGAATTTCCTTAAGACAATAATATCCCGTTCCCGTCTTGTGCCAGTGCTTCAGCAACCAGGCAGGGTTAACGCCGTTCGATAATACGGTCTTGGAGGGAGGAAAAGATGTTATATTCTCATAGGAATAGTTGTGATAAAATCGGATGACATGCAACCAGACTGATGACCTTGAGGTTTAGTCTCTTTAACTCCAAACCAACCAAGACCAGTGACATGTAACCCTGTAGTGACGAATAAACGCACAACTCTCCAGCACGAAAACGAATCTAATGTGTGAATTAGCAGGGTATGCAAATGATGGCTAAATGCCGAAAATCTACAATTTTCTGTGTACTCGGAAACAACTCCGAAAGTGGATGTACCTTGCGGTGTGTTATCATATTCCGAAGAACTCGACATACTGTTACAAGCTTGGAATATCTGAAGTCTTGCAGATTTATACACGTATGCGGTAACATTCCCACTGGACTGCACAATTCTTACAGATAATATTAAAATTTGTGTATTTTTTTCTGGCATTTTCTACCGCTCCGTTACCTCTTGCTCGTGTTCTGCGAGAAACCGCATATCTTAAATAACTGACGGCAGACGTTACCTGGCGAATTGTGGCCTTATCTCCACTCCAACGAGGGTGCTTTGCATACTATTACGCGCCCAGTGAGGGAATACACAGCAAGCCGCGTAGACCTTATCTGGTACCCTGTTATTAAGTTACTGTTATTTTTTCTCTCAGTTTTGCAGTCAGTGAACTTCAGAGCCACAGGAAATCGTATGACAGAAAGAAATGAGAAAAAATTAGCTCGACCACAATAAAACAAAAGCGGAAAGCAACACACGGTAAACGGTATTTCACGTATGCGCATGAAGCACAATAATAAAATCTTCGTACAGTTAAATACATTTATTGTTACTACGTCGCAAGTTGAACCTTTTGGCGACATATGCCACACTGAACTCGCACTAAACTTTCTGTATCTTTTTCTTATTTGCAACTTTTTGATACACGTGTTGCATCTGTTTTTCTGTTACTGGGCAAAGTGTACATGAAAAGTGTTGTTTTAATACTAAATGAAACCAATTACTTTGTACGGTCTATACATATAATCCTTTTCTAACAGAGTAACTAATACATCGCTACAAGCAGAAATTTTCCTAACTTACATTGGACTGACTGTACTTGACTAAACATTCTGAAATAATCATGTCATATCTATTTTAACATACATGCAGTTTGTTATAGAGCTGTATCTCGGCACTAATCGAATAAATAATGAATCGAAGTTACATATTGTTAATATTTAAGGCATATTTTCCTCAGCTGATAGCTCTGTAATGTTTATGATGTAGAGGAATTTTTCTTATCTGCATGATTATCATAAATGAAAACAAATATCTGAAACATAATTGATCTCTCAGTTTAACTATTTAGAGTGCTTCTGAGTCATTAGGCTTAACATAAATTTTAAGCTTGTCACAGAAAATAGTTTATGTGGCTTGGTTGGGCTGGCTTATTTAAACAAAAATACATATACAAAGAAACTGAACGGAAATAATTTAGATAAACTGGATATAGATGTATTTTCTAATATTTCTGTCACTGATTCACGACGGAGATAAGATACCTACTAGTAAACGGGTAGAAGTGGCAGATAAGAATACATAAACAAAATCTTAGATACCGAAGAAATTTGTTTACAGCACATTTACCTGAGCCAGTTTGTGAGCAATATCAGACATAATAACCGTAAACAAATGCCTTGAGAATGACAATGCGCAGCATAAAAACAGACAACTACACTAGCGCTAAACACAGCTAACAACTTAGAAGTCCTTCCATAAGTATCAGCAAAATGAAAGGAATATGTAACATTTTTTCTCTTGTTATTTAAAGAAAAGAAGGTTAGCGAAAGACCCGGACACAACACATCTCCTCCGCGTCATACCAACGATTTGGAAATTGTCTCTGCAACACATATTTCGGCATCAGCGAAAAATGTACCGTACACCCATCATGTTGATACCACATTCAGTTCCTTCTTCCTAAAGGTATTTCTTCCAATAACAGACCTAATGTTTCTTGCAGGAATGTGGTGTACTTATTACCATTAAGATTTCCTTTGCTGAAATAGGCGCCTATAGTTCGGTCCTCTAGAATTCCACACCGTTTATCCACCGAACCCTGTTTTTGGTGTGCAACTTACCGTAGCCAACATGGGTTTTCAGTTGCCCAGTAAAGCATATTATGCATAATAACATTTCCATGGTTCGTGAATGTAGCGTCGTCAGTAAATAAAATCAAATTAATAAATGTTTCATTCTTCTGAATCTGAAGTTAAGCCCATCGGCAGAATTCAGTGCGACGCATAAAATCCGTACCAGTTAATTCATGGTGAATACAGATATGGTACGGACGATATTTATGGCTATGCAGAAAACGAACAACACAACTCTGGCTCATGCTAGATTTCCTTGCGATTTGGCGGCAACTAACACAAGGATCTCGAACCACAGTGCCAAGAGTGCCAATTTCAGTTTCCTCGTTAGTAACTTTCCTTTGCCGGATATGTTTTCGGTGCGTTAAAGATCCAGTTGTTCTCAGTTTATCATACACATATTTAAATGTACGACGTGTAGGTTGAGTATAAGTCCCTAGCTCTCACTGAATTTCGTTGGCATTCTCCGTAAATGACAAGCATATCGACTTGTTCTTCGAGCGAATACATCATTCACATTCGCTTGATTCGACGATACTAGTCTTAACGTTCCTATTAGTGTTGTATTGCGAAACCGTCGAATGGTGCTTACATGTCGATGTCATGTTAAATGGACACGCAGTATTCGGTGAATGTTTGCTATTTGCATGATATACGAGAGAGAATCGTCAGAGTATGTGCTTCGATAAGTGCCGAAGTGATAAGGAATACCACTCAATCCATGATAAGAAGATTGCAGCACCGCAATGATACCAATGGTCATCACTTCGAACACCTTCTGTAAATGGACGTACATATCAACTTTTTGACCGTTGTTGACCTTCAAAGACCTTACTGTTACACATCAATGAATTCGTCTCGATAGCCGCTATCAGAAAATAGTACCAGACTATAGCATCCCATGTTGACCTTCATATCTCTGACGCGACCCCACCTAGCAACAAAAAAACCAATGTCATATCATGGGCCCCGTTGTCGCATGCAACATTTTCCCTCAAACTTTTCAGCTGTTATCATACTTTCGGAGTTATTCTCAAGTATGCTGTCAGTACTTTCCGTGATACCTCGTTTGCCAGTCTATTTAGAGTTTCAAAAGTCTCTTCATGTCTTAATAGGTCATATGTATTGTTATGTGGAAGCTGTTGTCTTAGTGTCACTGCTACATCATCGAAAAGGGGGCACTCGTAAACCACATGGTCGGGAGTGCCCTCCGAAGCGCCACAGTCACACACGGGTGTAGCCTTTTTCCCAAACCGACACAAGTATGTCGGGTAGGGCCCATGACCAGTGAGAAAGTGTATTAGACCCCGCGTTGGCTCGAAGTACTTCATCCATAACCTTTCTTTCACATTTGGCAGGAACCCGAAGGTTCTTCTGCCAGTTTCTTCCGTTGCCCAAGACTGCTGCCACAAGTCCTCACCCCTTCTGCGTATTTCTCCCTTGTCCCTCACCAGTGCTCCCAGGATATTCTCTATTTTCGTGTTGTTCCCCTTCTTAACCCAATACCACGTTGCTTGCTCCCGTATTTTTATATCTAAAGGACAGAGCCCCATTATTATTAATAGTGCACTTCCTGCGGATGTTCTGTACGCCCCTATAGATCTTAATAGCATGTTTCTCTGTACTCTTCTCAGTGCCATGGCAGGCACCACCCTCGTGAGCCTATGTGCCCAGAATCCCGATCCGTAACCCACTATTGACGTTAATATACTATTGTGATACAGCTTGACTAGGTGTGGCTGTTAAGTACTTGTAGTGTTTTTTGGGTTACGGACTCAATGTGCCTTCCAAAGTTCCACCTTTCATCGATGATGACGCCCAAGTAGCGAATCTCTTGTCGTCTTATAACTGGCGAGCCTCCGATTCTGACTGTAGGGTCTTTACCAGCTGTCCCTTCAGTAATAAGTACGTCGATTTTGTTGGTGAGATCGTCATCTTAGTATTTGTACACCACAGTTGTAATTTGGTCATCGCTCTGTCTATTTTTGGCTCAATGTCCTCACGGCTCCGGCCGCCGACCAGCAGAAGGAGGTCATCTGCGTAGGCTATCACCTCTAGCACTTCTTCACTCTGCTGCAAACTATCGAAAAGCGGTTCCATATGGATGCCCCAGAACAGGGGACCTAAGACGGAACCCTGGGGACATCCCTTAGTTATAGTTTTTCCTACTCTGCCGCTAGGGGATGATAGCCAGACCTCCTGCCCTTCACAATAGCTCCTCAGGCAACCATATAGCGGCCCTGGACACTCCTTCTCCCGCAAGCAGGAGAAGAGCGAAGGCCACCACAGGTTGTCAAAGGCGCCACTGACGTCAACCATGATGCCAACAACGTACTTGTATGGGGTAGATCCGCAGACCTCAGCCGCCAGAGCGATCGCATCGGTTGCCGATCGCCCCGGCCTGAAGCCGAACTGCCTGCCACTCATCCCGCACAGCACTCGGTGTGCAGTCAGTCTGTCAGCTAGCAATTTCTCAAGTAATTTCCCAAAGATGTCCAGTAGGCAGATCGGTCTATAGGACTTGACATCCGCTGGGTCCGTATCGAGTCCCTTTTTGATGATCACAACGTTTGCCACTTTCCAGGTTTTCGGGAATTTTGCCCGTCTTAGGCACTCATTGTATAGCTGGGTTAGTGGCGCCACCAGTTGGGGTGTCAGAAACTGCACCACCTCCGCCACAATGCCGTCTGGGCCGGGGGCTTTCCCTGTTTTTAGTGCTTTGAAGTGGCCAGCCACCTCCTCTTCAGAGAAGGGGTAGACTGCCCAGTCGTTAGCTATTCTGTCCAGATCTTCATTTCGTAGCTGGGACTGGCCTTCCGTGTCGCTGGTCTCATCGTCATCAGACAGCAGGGATCGGAGGACCTCGGCAGTCTCCTGCCAGGACTCCGTCATCCCATCCCCGTGCCTGACCGTTGATAGCATCATTGGGGATCGGATCTTTTCCCTAACTAATTTGTAGGGTACTCCCCATGGGTCCAAGGCCAACTGGTCCAGCACAAATCTTTCCCAACTGCGTATTCTGACTTCTTTTAGTTCTTTTTGAAATTTCTCTTTTGCCTCCCGGTATTGCAGTAACCATCTTTGCTTTTCCCACCAGACGACACTGCGCTGGTAGTGCCTCCTCAGCCTTCTGACAGACTGACGCATTTCCTCAAGTTCAGCTGACCATGGTGACGGGGAGGCCGCCATGCGCCCTCCTCCTGGTTGGAACAGCTCCCTTTACCGCTTTGGTAACTGCGCCCACCAGTTCTTCGGCCCGCTTGTCCATGTCCAGGTCCTGGTGTGCGTCACCTTCTGGCAATGGAGGAATGTCGCACTCTCTCGCTAGTCTCTCCCAGTCAGCTCTCTTGAAGTTCAGTTGCAACTCCCACCCCATGGCCCAGTGACACCCTCTATTTCCTAGGCTGAACATAATAAGATTATTGTCACTTGTTGTAGCGTTCTCTTTAACTTCCCAGTTCTGGATGATGTTGGTAGTATTTGGTGTAACTAGCGTTACATCTGTATTGGTGCCGAGGCCCCCTCCCGCCGCATAGGTGGGAGGGTTGCCAGGTCTATTTGCAACCACAAGTTGAAAAGCCATAATCATATCCTCCACTTTTTCGCCATTTTCATCTCTTGTGCCACTGTACCATAGGGGGGATTTTGCATTTATGTCGGCTGTTATAACCAGTTTGCGTCCCCGCAACGCCGTGGCTACTCTTGTTAGGTGATCCAGATGTTGCTCAATATTGTCTCCATATTGGAAATACATATTTACAAAGGTTATAATTCCCATGGGAGCCTGTATCTCCACGACGTTGCAGTGACTGGTGGAAAATTGTGCGAGTGTTGTTACGCTTAGAGACTGGTTTGTAATGACAATTGCCGCTTTGGGGGCGTCCCCACTACTAGCTATTTGCCATGTAGCGGCTGCAAATGAAAGTTTCCGAGCTTGAGAGTACGGCTCCTGTAAGCAGAGTACGTCAAGCCTCCTCTCCTCCACCTCCCTTCGGAGCTCCTGCATTACAAGTCTGCTGTTATGCGTGTTTAGTTGTCCAATAGTTAGTTTAGTCATTATGGGAAGTAAGTATGCATTCTATCGTCAGGCCAAATCTTGCTCCAATCAAAGGCGATTCGACCGTGAGCTAGGACTGATTGAATGTAGATGTCGTCTAGGTCAAATTTCTCCCCACGTCTCTCAAACACTTTCTTGAGTAAGTCTCGCAGGGCTCCGAAGCCGGTGGGAAGGTTCACTGACTTTAAATGTATTCTATCCACAGCCTCCATTACCGAGAAGGTGACCTTTCTTCCATTCTCATGTCCTACCCGGACCACATGTCGCAAGGCAGTTGTCAGGATAGCCGGCTGCTCCAATATTGCCAGTTGCGTTGTAAATTCAATGTTGGGATACACCCTAACCGGGTCTACAGGCGGTAGCCTGATTACTGGGGTATCTGCCACGGTTGGGTTTGCACTGGTGCTAGTAACTGTACTTTCTTGGAGTGGCTGTTGTTTAGTATGTTTAGGTTCGTCGGTAGGGGCCAGGGAGGCCGCCACCACCACAGGATGCTTCTGCCGTTATAGATCTTTATTCGGCCTTTCTCCCCGGTTTGGGGAAGGGGGAGCTGTGTTCTTTTCCGGGAAATCAGTTTGCATACATCGGTCCACCATAAAGGGATCTCTTTGAATTTCTTTCTCTACTGTCGTAATTTTTACGGTGCCCGAAAGCGACCTTAAAAATTCCCTAAATCTGTTAGCCCTCACAGCATCCCTCCTTCTTTTACTCGGGGACTTGTGTTTAAGCATCCTGTTAACTGAGCCCTGCTCAGCCATAGTCAATTCTAGAAATGAGGCATTGTTCTAGCATCCGGTAAGTGGGGCAGTTCCGTCCCGTGGCACCACAGGAATTCTTACCACGATTTTTACACGGAATGCAGACCCCTGTTGCTTTACATTCCATACGGTTGTGTCCACTCTCGCCGCACCTGGAGCAAGCCGACCCCCTGGTGCAGTGCCTCAGAATGTGGTCCAGGTCGCCACAATTATGGCAACGAGGTACCACGATATAGTCTCTGGTGTTAATGGCGTGAAAGCCTACATATAGTCTGCCTATTGATCTTATTCTTTTCCACAATTGCGCAGAGACTTCGGCCACGTGATGTACCACATCACGATCTCGAGGCCCTGTTTTGAATTTCAACTTGAAAGAGTTTTTAAATTCCTGTTCGTCCAAGTCATCGAAATTTTGTGTTCTAATTGTCTCATGTAGCTCCTCATTCGTCATTACTGTAGATACGTCATATAGTATTATTAGTGGGTTTCTCTTTCTGGGTTGTTCACATTTCACAACTGAATTTACTTTTTGATTATTTAATAGTTTCTCTTTGTCCTCCTCACTAGCAACTTCCACAATTACAGAGTTTCTGCTGGGCTTAACTCTCTTAATCTTAGTTTGTTTTACCTCAGCAGCCATTCACCTGGTCAGCACGTAGCACACACTGATGTTGAGGTTTTTTTTTTATATAGGTGTGTGTCTTCCTCGCGGTCCAGGCGGTGAAGCCAAGACACCCGTTCTCCAAAATACACAACGTTCCTGTGCCGCACCGCACGGTGATCGATGAATCATGATCAGAGCTTACGGTAACAGAGGACTGCTAGTCCCCAGCTCAGGAATACGCTGTCGCCGAGCCCGTACCCAACGTCCGGATGATGAGCACCTTGGGGGCAGACAAGTAGGATCTGTCAATCGTTTCATTTATTTCAAGACTGCTGAAAATGAGACAGTATCGCAGTGAGCAATTTATCGATGTGAGTGCTTCCAATGCTCGTTCTGCAATCGTATAATCATACAGTAAAGGGTATTTCTGCCTGTTTCCGTAATTGTTTCATTTGTTTATGCTGAGGTCAATTGGCAGATCCTGCGACAATTGACGATGCATTTCCCTACAGTTTTCCTTCCTTGTGATTTTTCTAACAGCTTCATCTGCGAAAAGCCTTCGCGGGTCTTGTGTACGTACAGAGCGAGCTGGATTTCACAAGATCTTTGCTTGCGAAAGGTAGGAGCATACAATGCACTGTATCAGTGCTCATGGTGAACAACAAAGCCCCTGCAACGTCTCTCTGTCTGTCGGTTCTAGAAATATAAACAGTGCACCACCACTGACTTTTTCCCCACCTTTTCTCTCTCTTCCTATCTTTTCCATTACTGTGTATGACAACATAAACGCAATACTACAGCACATGAGCAGCAGTTGTCACTGGCATCCAGTTACATAACAAAACGCTATTTGCAGGTCAGAGGAAGGAATGTCAAACTACCTACACTAGGTCTCCCAAGAAAACTGCGTGGAATGTCCATCACGACAACACAAAATAATTAGTGCAGAAATGAAGGCACTCAAGCGAAATTGAATGTGGAAATAGGCCTCTTTTCTGTTCGTTATAGATAATAATGTAATCTGTAAAGAAAGCTAATGCTGTCAACAGCAGAACACTCAATGAAATTCAAATTTGTGAACAAGAAATCCATCAGCCAGAATGGCGTGGATTATGAGTCGTGCAACGGACTGTACCAGACTGAATCTCAATTCCCCGTCTGGCAGCGATGCTGGGAGCGGCTCATCCCACATGTTATGTACATTAAACGTATTCACAGTTGCGAATACGAAAAATCATCAGCTCATATAAGGGCACGACGCCAGTGAAAATTTTTTGCAAGACCAGGTCACGAGCCCGAATTTCCCGTTCCACGCTAGCGGTCGGCTTAACCATTCTGGCTACCCGCGCACGGTTCGTGGCCAGACCCAAGCCTTCATTTGTCGTCAGGAAACTTACATCGTCCTTTTTAAAACACAGGCACTGTTGTATCATACACATGATACGTGGCGATCTTCCCCGCTGCCGATCGTCAACCTTGATCTGTGCCGCCTCTGAGCCTCTATCGACAACAGCCGTTTATTGAATATTGTAGCCTCTCTACCCATTGGACTAGAAAATTAAAACTACACAAAAAATGAGTGAGTGTGTGTCACGTCGAGAAACCCATAGTTTTTACTCACTTGCATTCACAGATACTATATATTTGTCTGAGACGTATTGGCGCAGAAATAAATTAAAAGTAACTCCAATATCTCAGTACCATTCAGCGCGCCCGCCCGGTTAGCCGAGCGGTCTAACACACGGCTTTCCGAAGTGGGAAGGAGTGCCTGGTCCCCGGCACAAATCCGACCGAGGTCCGGTGAGACGGCCAGTCTGTGGATGGCTTTTAGGCGGTTTTCAATCTGCCTCTGCGAATGCGGGCTGGTTGACGTTATTCCGTCTCAGCTACACTGTATCGGCGATTGCTGAGCAAACAAGTTATCCACGTACGCATACACCACCATTACTCTACCACGCAAACATAGGGGTTACACTCGCCTGGCGTGAGACGTTCCCTGGGGGGCTCCACCGGGGGCCGAACCGCACAATAACTCTGGGTTCGGTGTCGGCGGCGGAGGGGTGAAGTGGACTGTGGTAGTCGTCGTGGGATTGTGGACCACTGCGGCTGCGGCGGTGACGGGGCCTCTCCGTCGTTTCTAGGTCCCCGGTTAACATACAACACAATACCATCCAGGGCTTCCGGCACGTTCCCTCGGTAAATTTTGGAGCTGAACGTTCGCTCCCAATTATTCCCGAACGTTCGCTTCCGATTATTCCCCATTGAGACCTTATTTGGCCCGCTACAAAGTCGCCAGGTCGCCTGAAAAGAACTGTTCTCCACGACTGGTCGGCCCCGCGGTGCTCTTGGGCGGCAGAAGATACACTACACTTCACTCTCCTTCGAATACTCATCAGGTGCACATATTTTGTTTGGTTCACATTGTCTCACAAATAAATTAAAATTATCTCTAGTCCCCCGCACACGTACAAAATTTTCAAGACATCTTCCCTTGTTGTAAAGTAAAAACTGGAATCGTTAATTCCCACCCTTTCTATGCACAAACATTCCAACTGAAGACATCACTGCTCCACTTCAAGTTCGCTTTGATTTGGTGAAAGGGACCGAATTTTACTCTGGGCCATAAGTCAAATAGCTCACCCTGACCGGTAGGCAAGAAAACGACCATGAGTCGACTGCAAGGCATCATACAGTTTCTCTGTACAAACGACGGTACATTCTATGAAACTGTGCACGTTTAAGGGGTTATTTCAATCAAAGACATGTTGCGTCTGGTGCCGATAATTTAAAGGCAAGCATAATACATGAGCTCGGGCGCTGTAATATTTATCGCCAGGAAAATTCTACGAAGAACTGAGGAGGCACAGGGTATAAATCTTAGTCTGTCAGCATAAGAAATGCTATAGCCATTCCAAATGTAAGGAGAGCAACTGTGAATGCAGTTTGAGCATACAGTATCTACGTTAAGCCTACGAAAATGTAAACAGATGGATAGTAGAAGAAACGAAAGAAGCAACCGAACTTCGGACTCTATTTCTAACACTACGTTCACTAGCAGAAAGTAGCAGGCTGCAGTTTCTCTCGTCGACGGTTGTGTAAAAATGAGGGAAGGAAGCGGCTGTGGTCTTCCTGTAGAACCAACCCAGTATTGGTCTGTTGTTCTTTTAGGGAAACCACCATGAGTAGAAATGAAACACATATCTCGCTCACGGCACAGTGAGGAAATAAACACGAGACAATTCGGCGCCCTGTAGGGCAGGAGTACTCAGGTGTAGACTACTACTCATAGTAATACATGTGTGACAATGGCAGGAATCTTGTAATCAAGCACCAGCCAGTGATAGCCATCAATAAATCGTTCAAATGGCTCTGAACACTATGGGACTTAACTTCTGTAGTCATGAGTCCCCTAGAATTTAGAACTACTTAAACCTAACTAACCTAAGGACATCACACGCATCCATGCCCGAGGCAGGATTCGAACCTGCGACCGTAGCGGTCTCGCGGTTCCAGACAGTAGTGCCTAGAACCGCATATTCATATGCAATATGAATATAAATTACGTAATGAAGTGTTAAATAGCTTTGTTTAGAAATGAATTTTTGTATACGAATTGTTTCCATTTATGTGGTACAGTTGACACATGCAATTATTGCAGTACACTCAAAGCAAAACAAAAAAAAATACCGACGCACCACTAAGGAATTATCCGAATGGGACGAAAGTCGATAGATGTAATGTACATGTAAAGGCATACTACAGTTTCATAAAAATTGGATGATTTCACAAACTGAGCAAGTCAATAATGTGTTGGGCCACGTCAGGCTCTTATCCAAGCAGTTATTTGGCTAGATATTGTTTGATACAGTTGTTAGATGTCCTCCTGAAGTGCCAAAGTGTCCAGTTGGCGCCTTAGATATTCCAAATCCCGATCGATGCTTCAAACGCTCTCAATTGGTGAGAAATCCCACGACCTTGCAAGCCAAGGTAGAGTTTGGCGAGCACGGAGACCAGTAGTAGAAACTCTCGTCGTGTGCAGGAGAGAATTATCTTGCTGACATGTACGCCCAACATGGCTTGCCATGAAGGGCGACAAAACGGGGCATAGAATATCGTTGATATACCGTTGGGCTGTAAGGTTGCCGCGCATGACAATCAAAGGAGTCCTGCTCTGAAATGACATGGCGCCACAGACCATCACTCCCAATTGTTGGGCTGTACGGGGGGCGGCACTCAGGTTGGTAGGCGTCTCCAGACGGTCTTCGCTGATCATTTTTCTCAGTTCGTAGGGGAAATCCTTACTGAAGACAATGAGATTCCAGGCCGAAGACGTATCTAGTGACGCCCTGAACAACGGTGGGATAACAATATGGCGATCGGCCGCCATAAGGCGCTACAACTAGCAGTGATGCTCTGGGACACCATTCCATGTCATAGCAGAACCGCTTTGGTTGTCATTCGTGGCACCCTTACAGCAGAGCGGTACGACGGCAATATTCTATGCCCCGTTTTGTTGTCCTTCATGGCAAGCCATCCTGGGCTTACATTTCAGCAAGATAATGTTCGACCGCACACGGTGAGAGTTTCTACTACCGGTCTCCGTGCTTGTTAAACCCTTCCTTGACCAGCAATGTTGCCGGTTCTTAGCTGATGCCGGCGGCCAGAAACTGCAAACAAACAAATCGCAATATAATTATTACACAGGTGGCTAGATCAGGAAACAGCAAATAACAATGTGGACTTATTAGAATCAGCTGAACAGCTTATGAAAGCCATAAGACCAACTAAAACACACAGTCAGGCTCCTTTCAGAGATGTGTTGTTGTTGAAGTCTTCAGTCAACAGACTGGTTTGATGCAGCTCTCCATGCTACTCTATCCTGTGCAAGCTTCTTCATCTCCCAGTACCTACTGCAACCTACATCCTTCTGAATCTGTTTAGTGTATTCATCTCTTGGTCTCCCTCTACAATTTCGACCCTCCACGCTGCCCTCCAGTACTAAATTGGTGATCCCTTGATGCCTCAGAATATGTCCTACCAACCGATCCCTTCTTCTAGTCAAGTTGTGCCACAAATTTCTCTTCTCCCCAATTCTATTCAATACTTCCTCATTAGTTATGTGATCTACCCACCTAATCTTTAGCATTCTTCTGTTACACCACATTTCGAAAGCTTCTATTCTCTTCTTGTCTAAATTATTTATCGTCCAAGTTTCACTTCCATACATTGTAAGCTACTTATGTAAACCGCTAGTTCGCTGGTCTACAGTGGGAGCTATTTCTATTTGTAGGTGTAAGTTACACATCGTAACCTTATCGATGATAATGGACTGAATCGAACCGTATTAAGTACCGAATTGCATCCACATTTGGCAAATATCTGCGGTTAAGCTGCCATCAAAAGACAATTTTTTTTTACAATAAAATTTACATGGTCGCCACCAGCCCAAGCCCTTCCTAACATAGAAGAATGACTGAACTAGAATTAATTCAAATTTGGAATTCAATGGAAACAAATGATGTAGCAGGACACACAGTATTATCCTTTACGGCATATTTATTCGTTAATAAAGTTTTTTTCGCGTGCACATCCTATGGGTACACTTAGCTGGTGCCTGAACATGAACTACATTAATCTATTTTCGATAAGTGAAATTATATTGTACAATTTAACTGTTGTGATTAATGGAAAAGGTGAGGATAGGGTAACTGGAAACGTCCTCTCAATCATTTGATCTAGATTCACACGACAGAGAAAAGATCACAGGAATAACCGACCACCTTTACAAACATGCACTAATTTGCAAAGAGGTTTATTTCCGTTGCAAGATTTGGTCAGCGTAAGTACATGAGATGAGAAGCCGTGCGCCCAAGTGCAAAGAACGCAGTTCACCACGTGGTGAATTGGGTCACACATTTATGGTTTCAAAGCAGAATTTAAGTGGAAAGCACAAACACAAGAAGCGTTTCTTTTCTAAGGGAACGACTATAAAATGAATTTGCACTACAACGGAAAACTAAATCACCATGGCAGAAACCTTCCGATGATTCAAGGCACATGTGGTCCGTTAAGAATTAAACCATTACAAAAGTTCGCTGTAATTCACGAAAATCCGATGTTTCAACGAATTTGTCCCGCACAAAACAGATTAAATGAGCACTGGGAGAACGTATCGGTATGCAGTAGGAAGCGGAAACGTACATGGTTTACCAAACCCGTAGTACAATACGAACACAAGCATATACTATCACCAAGAAACCACAAAAAATAGAAAAAAAATAAAACCACTCACGCAAAACACACAATTAGTCTCACATTGGCACGAGATATAAGTTCACTAGCTGTTCCTAATCATGTTCAATAGTGGAGGCTCCACAAGACGATGTCCCAAAGGAACAAAGCCAATTTCCTTCACAACTATTTTTAAACACTATCATGACCTATTATTAACCAATTGTACCCCAGTCCGAGCAGAAATTCGTAAGGTTTCAGTTAGGCTGAACGACTTAAATATTCCAACGAATTTAACATAGGAAAATCGCGATTAACACTACCTCCTACTTTGTCATTAGTACTAGAAGCCTTACTTAGGAGCTGCGAACCGTACTCACCAACAGCTCTGTACAAAGCTCCTAGCAACCCCTGCTTGAGACGGAAGCGACGAGAGGGATCGTTTCCACCACCAGCCTGACAAACACACAACTCTCGGGACAAAGGGGATGAACCTCGGATGAACCTCTTTGCTGAGGTAAGCAATTCTAAGTTGGTGAGCCTGTGAACCCTGCCAAACGACAGGCACTCATCTTCTGCTCCCAGCAGACCACAACCAACTAGCTTCCACCACAAAAGAAGCCCGAAAAGACACGTAAAACACCCATTCACTCACATTCAACCACACAAAAGGTAACATAACGGAGGGGTATGATAAATATGGCTCATGATTTCACGTAGACCATAAAATTAGAATAAAATACATTGAAATACTAGTGCAAGGCACCATTTGCTTGCATTTTACGTTGGATATATAGTGAATTACTTTCAGGTCCACTGCTCAGTCTTTCTGGGAGATGTAATAAGCAACATCGCAATTACACAGTGGATCAAATGAGTGAATCATATGAGGCAAACATGTATGGAAAGACTCGACAGAGACGTTTCAACATGGCTACACTCCATACAAATACTTTCAGACCGACTTCCTGACACTTAAATCTTTACTCGATGTCAACAAATTTCTCTTCTTCAGAAACGCTTCCCTTGCCATTGCCAGTCTACATTTAATATCCTCTCTACTTCGACCATCATCAGTAATTTTGGAACCCAAATAGCAAAACTCCTTTACTACTTTAAGCGTCTCATTTCCTAGTCTAATTCCCTCAGAATCACCCGACTTAATTAGACTACATTCCATTATCCTAGTTTTGCTTTTGTTGATGTTCATCTAATATCCTCCTTTCAAGACACTGTCCATTCCGTTCAGCTGCTCTTCCAGGTCCTTTGCTGTCTCTGACGGAATTATGTCATCGGCGAACCTCAAAGTTTTTATTTCTTCTCCATGGATTTTAATTCCTACTCCAAATTTCTTTTTGTTTCCTTTACTGCTTGCTCAATATACAGATTGAATAACATCGGGGATAGGCTCCAACCCTGTTTCACTCCCTTCCCAACCACTGCTTCCCTTTCATGCCCCTCGTCTCTTATAACTGGCATCTGCTTTCTGTACAAATTGTAAATAGCCTTTCGCTTCCTGTATTATACCCCTGCCACCTTCAGAGATAGCTTTTTAAATTCAATAAACAAGGTATTAAATAACGGCTGATCTGCCAAGTAAAATACATTTATAACCAGAATTAAACACTGCTCTAATAAAACAGGAAATACAATAAATGAAACACGGCTGGCAAGCACTGAATAGGTAATATGCCAGACAAGTAGCTTACAGAAAAATTTTAACGGTAGTTGGAGCCTTGCGTACACACTCAGCCAAGCCATGCTACCCAGTAATGTGGTACGTAGGAATCAAAACCCAAATTACAATCCATATTCGCCACAAATCGCGAATATGTGTCCAGGAAATCAGCTTAACACAGCCTGGTAGCAAAATATAAACGAGTGCCTTCGCTCACAGCAGAAGATCGTAGGATAGGCGACAAATAGCAGCTATATCCGAAAGAAGCCAGGATACAGTCGGTCACAAGTCAGTTAAGTACAAAATGACTGTCGTTTACAGAAAAGAGCTCACCATAAAGTCGACAGTACAGCCACGCAACAGTTCCACGAGCCAGTGCGCGTCCTCCAACAGTCGAGTAGCTGATAGTTAAATTCCAGTCAGTGTCAAGGCGCCAGTAACACTCCATAGGCTAGGCTGCCACCTTCCAACTGTGTTCGTGTCAATGGAGTACTCACACATCTTAGGTAAAACTGCACATCCAAATCTTCCATTCTCCTTGCCATGCGCACCCCTATAATCCCCAACTACCGTTGCTCACGTGCTGGCTTACATGCCGGCAGCCTCCAATTTCCCAACAACAGAACAGAGACATACAAGGGGCAGATACTAGCGTTAACTGAGCACGAATAATATCGCGTGCAGATGGCACAAAGTCTCTATTGAAGCTCTTACAGAGCGTGCCACAATTCCCATCACAGTCTCCTAAGGGTTTTGGGAGCAGATAAAGTTTTAATAATGATGTCTTGAAAAGAAGCGTATGGTTATAAAATATGTTCGAAGACTGGACCACTTTCAGATCTCCCGCATATAGACGTGGCATTCAAATAAAACCCGGTCACTAGTGTAAAGTAACGGTAACGATTTTATTAACTCAAAAATATAGTTATAAACAGTGCACATACTCAAAAATAGTCGCCAAAACTGTTGCGACATTTATTCCATTGCGACACTAGCCGGTCGATTCCCTCCTTGAAGAAGCTAGTAGGCTGCTGTCGGATCCAGGCCTGAACGCAGTCACAAACTTCGTCATCTATTGCGAATCGATGTCCCCGAATAGGAATGAAGGTCACACGGTGAAAGGTCGGGACTGTACGATGGATGTTCCAGCGTTTCCCACCGAAACTGCTGCAAAGTCGTCTTCGTCGCATTGGCTGTGTGTGGGCGGGCATTAATCATGCAGGAGGATAACGCCATTGGACAACATGCCTCGGCGTTTCGACTTGATGGCTCGTCTCAGGTTCTGTAAAGTGGCCTGATAACGCTTGGCATTGATGGTGGTTCCCCATTCCCAGAACTCGACAAGCAGTGAGCCCTTATGGCCAAAAAAAGACATCATGACCTTCCCAGAACTTGTGTGCATGGCCTTTGATTTCTTTGGAGGTGGTGAAGTCGCATGTTTCCGCTGCTTGCTCTGAGGCTTGCTTTCCGGCTCAAAATGGTGACAACATGTTTCGTCAGCTGTGACAGCGAATCCCTCCTCGTTGTTCCTCCTTACTCGCCAGACTGTTCGGTAGTGGACGATAACTTGTGTGACTACCATCTCTTCAGCGTGAAACCACACTGGCAGTATACAACATCAAACGGTGGGCACGCCGTCAGTCTCTCTACCAATAGATGGCGCCACCATACCGCAGTTATGTGCTGCCAAAATGGCTCTGAGCACTATGGGACTCAACTGCTGAGGTCATTAGTCCCCTAGAACTTAGAACTACTTAAACCTAACTAACCTAAGGACATCACAAACATCCATGCCCGAGGCAGGATTCGAACCTGCGACCGTAGCAGTCGCGCGGTTCCGGACTGCAGCGCCTTTAACCGCACGGCCACTTCGGCCGGCTTACGTGCTGCCACAGTTACGTATAAGGCAAAGGTAGACGCGCTGACCAGGTTTCATTTGAATTATCCTCATATTACATATATTTCACACATAATAGATATCACGTACACAAACACCGTCCGAAAATGCCTCGAATGCCCAACGGTACCGACCGGCCGCCATGTCATCCTCAGCCCATAGGCATCACTGGATGTGGTCAGCACACCGCTCTATCAACCGTTGTCAGTTTTGTGACTGGAGCCGCTACTTGTCAATCAAGTACCTCTTCCATTGGCCTCCACTGCTGGCTAGCAACGCTCATACAGTCTAGCACCCGACCGCAAATATGGGAGCAGCAATCTAAGGCTGTTTGCTAAATGATGGTGTGGTGCACAGAAAGATATTATCTTTGCGGGACTGGAGGGTAATACAAGAAGACTTAGACAATATTTCTAGGTCGTTTGATGAATTGCGGCTAGCTCTAAATGTAGAAAAATGTAAATTACTGCAGATGAGTAAGCATAACAGTACCATAATGTTCAAATACAGCGCTGGCAGTGTGCTGCTTGATACAGTTGCGTCAGTTAAATAGCTAGGCGTAACGCAGCAGAGCGATATGAAACGGAACGAGGATGTAAGCATTGTAACGAGGAAGGCGAATAGTCGACTTCGGTTTGTTGGTAGAATTTTGGGAAAGTACAGCACGTCTGTAAAGAAGACAGCGACCCAGTCTTGATTACTGCACGAATGTTTGATATTCCCAACAGGTCTGATTAAAGGCTGACATCGAAGCAATTCAAAAGAGGGCTGCTAGATTTGCTAGCGGTAGGTTCGACTAGCACACAAGTTTTACGGGAACTCAAAAGAAAATCTCTGGAGGGAAGGTGACGTTCCTTCAAGAGCCACTATTGAGGAAATTTAGAGGCTGGCTGCAGAACGATTCTACTGGCCCATTTCGCTTGAGGACACGAAAATAAGATAACAGAAATTACGCCTCGTTCAGAAGTATATTTTACGTCGTTCCGTTTACGAGTGGAACAGGAGAGGAAATGGTTAGTAGTAGTACAAGATACCTACGCTACGCACCGTACGTGGCTGGCGGAGTATGTATGTACGTTTGTCTGGATCTAGGCAGTTCTGAAGTTACGCTTGATAATGGAGGCAAACCTTAAGAAAAGTCAAGGCAACTTCATATGATTTGTCGACCTAGAAAAAGCATTCAACAATGGTAAATTGTGCAAGACTTTCGAAATTCCAAGGAAAATATTCCTAAATTACGGACACAAGCTAAGAGGGAACAATAAGCAAGGAAGACTAACAGCGAAGCGCTCGAATTAAAAAGAGTATAACACAGGGATGCAGTTTTTCAACTCTAGCGTTCAGTACATCGAAGCAATGACGAAAATTGAAGGGTCACGAGTGGTACTAAAAGTCAGGATATCGATGATAAGATTCGGTGATGAGATTGCTACCATCAATGAAAGTGAGAAGAACTGCAGCATCTATTGAATGGAATGAGTGTAATGAGTACATAAAAGGAATTGAGAGTAGACCAAAGAGAGATTAAAGCAATGGGGAGTAGCAGGAATGAATCTGCGATAAACTTAACATCAATTTTAGGGCCACGAAAAAGACAAAGTAAATGAAGCCTGCTAACTTGGAAGCAGAGTAACACATGATGGCCCACAGAAGCAGGACATAAAAACAGTAGCACGGGCAGCGAGTGCCTTCCGGCCAAAATAGTTTAATAGTACGCAACATTGGCCTACATCTGAGGAAGAAATTTCTGAGAAACACACAGAAGTGAATCATGGACTGTGGGATTAGTTGGGAAGGAGAGAATCGAAGACTTTTAGATGTGGCGCTGCAGATGAATGTTGATAATTAGGTGGACTGATAAGATAAGATATGAGCAGTTACTCTGTAGATTCGAGGAGGAGAGGAAAGCAAGAAATTGTTGCTGCTCTTGTCTTCTTCCTAACTGCATGAACTCCATTTTGTCTTGATTCATCTTTAGCCCAACCTTGTCTGCACAGTTGTCCATTTTCTGTTACACTTCTTTCAAGTCGTCGATTGATTCACTAAGCAATATTTCATATTCACAATAATTCATATTATCTGCGTATGAGAGACAATTGAAATTACAATCAGTACTCCGGAGCATTGTGTTGCGACAGGAGACGTATCAGTGGTGGAACGGACCAGACCAGTCAGAAGACTGATGGCAAAAAATAAGAGGCGTCAACAAATATTATGTGTAAAATATCGCCTTATTTCAGCATATTTATGACTGTGGTATCCGCTATACAGATGTCCGCATGGAAAGCTGAAACCCAGTAATTCCCGCTGGCTAGCAACGCTCATACAGTCTAGCACTCGACCGCAAATGTGGGAGCTGATGACACGTAAAATACAAACTGCACTGATCTGTCTGATGACTTAACCATGTCACAAAACCGAGACCACTGCAAGCGGCCCAGGATACATCGTCTGTCAAGTAAAAAGTCATTGCACACAGCAAACAAAAGTAGATTCAGAATATACTGTTATCCGCCCCCCCCCCCCCCCCCACTCCCCTCTCCCATTTACACGTGCCCCTCTCTCCGATAATCCCTATACAAAAGCACACACGACGTTCATCATAAGAATAAACCTGATACGGACAAACACAAACGCGATTATTGGTCAGCAGCCGTAGCTCTCGTACACTGGTATTGTTCCGCTCTTCGAAGTGGATCCAACTTACGTGTTAGATATCTTATTACTATGTCTCTGTAAAAGAACCTTTAAGACTTTCCAATGTATTAACAGCCGTCAATGTTTTCCTTAATCATATATATAGCTACATAATTTTTATCTCAAAAATCGTGTACAGTCACAGTCTCTGTGCTCTGTGCTCTGACTGTCCATACGTAATGTAAAAATGAAGGACACTGCTTCCTGCTTCGCAGTGAAACATTCGAGGAACAAGTTGTTCTTAATGTTTTTTTTACAAGAATATAGAAAAGACATAAGTTTTGTCATTTCTAGAGAAACATTATGTAATAAAAATAAGGCCGGGTATTTTTATTACATGCGTGGTGTAAACGTAATGTTATACAATGATAATCGTGTGTACTGCCGGGCGGCGGTTCGAAATTCGCTACGGTCTATAATTTTTTTGTTCAGTTTGAAACATGAAATTCATCAAATATATGTTAATTAACGCATCCTTAACCGTCATTTTTCAATAAAAATGCATTATTTTTAGTTTCTAATTACATATCTCAAGCAAAATTCTGGTATTTATTGCAAATGTATATCCATAGTTATCGGTATTTTATAAAAGATTGTTAAAGGTTGTTAAAGTTAGGAAAACACTACACAATAAAATTTTCTGGAGGAAAATGAAAAATCGAATACTCTTAATTTGAATGTGCCCATCGTTTTGTAGTACAAATGCGGTCTCACACGAACCGGAGTGATATGCGTCATAGGAACGTGTAACGGGGTCGAGCACACGGTACAGATGCTGCAATTTTTACAGTTGTCATCGTAACACTGCAATCTGAAACCAATAGAACTGACCTGAAGAAATAAAAAGACATTTAAGCTGCCAGACGTACTGGAACTAATGCACGAAGCTTTCTGACTCGTCACTGCCGAACGATGGCGAAATGCAGAACAGCACGTCAGAAAAGAGGAGGAGGAAATGTGGATCTTTTTGGTAGCTTGGGATTCTGTTGCTGATCACATCGTTATCAACATAGCAATCTGAAATTTACAGTATTCCTCCGAGTCTGATACGAAAGGAGTTGAGAGATTACCAGACGACAGATTGTAACACCTTCAGCGGCTTCAGTACTTAACTACATAGGCGCTTTTACGCCACAAAAAGCTGGCCCAGAAAAACCACTATTGTTAAAGTCAGGAATTTTCATCACTTGCTTTTAGTTACAATACTATGTTAGCTAGGATCGGATCCACGATTCCTTCCTTCTGTTTAAAAATTAAATAACGTTCAAAGCTACATTGTTTCTCTCATCGTCTCTTTTTACGTCTTGGCTGCAATTGTTAATCACTGCAGATTAGTTGGATCACTTGCCTTACCAGTACTGTCCTAGTTAAATGCGTCTTTAAAACTGTTGAACCGTATCATCGTTGAGTATATGTACCAATAAGGCGACTTTAATATCCGTCAAGACTCAAGACAGTCGCTTCTTACACACAGCTTTCTGTGTCAGTTACTTTCCTCTACCATAAATCGTTACTTGTTAAAAAAAATTAGACTATTTTCTGTATGAGACAATGTTGAGAATGTTTTTATAAAAAAATAATGAATAAATAAATAAAGTGAACAAGATCCCAAACCGTTAACTTGAATCATGAAAACTAGATTAAAAATGACGCCCGCACTGATCACAAAGACTCTCAACGACAGCATCGAAGGCGAGCTCTCTGGCAGCTATAAATTGTGCAGGACATCCAGGTAGTTATCCACTCTTAAAGAATACATATTGTTGTTGTTGTTGTTGTAGTCTTCAGTCCTGAGACTGGTTTGATGCAGCTCTCCATGCTGCTCTATCCTGTGCAAGCTTCTTCATCTCCCAGTACCTACTGCAGCCTACATCCTTCTGAATCTGCTTAGTGTATTCATCTCTCTGCCTCCCTCTACGATTTTTACCCTCCTCGCTGCCCTCCAATACTAAATTGGTGATCCCTCGATGTCTCCGAACATATCCTACCAACCGATCCCTTCTTCTAGTCAAGTTGTGCCACAAACTCCTCTTCTCCCTAATTCTATTCAATACCTCCTCATTAGTTATGTGATCTACCCATCTAATCTTCAGCATTCTTCTGTAGCACCACATTTAGAAAGCTTCTATTCTCTTCTTGTCTAAACTATTTATCGTCCACGTTTCACTTCCATACATGGCTACACTCCATACAAATACTTTCAGAAACGACTTCTTGACATTTAAATCTATACTCGATGTTAACAAATTTCTATTCTTCAGAAACACTTTCCTTGCCATTGCCAGTCTACATTTTATATCCTCTCTACTTCGACCATCATCAGTTACTTTGTTCCCCAAATAGCAAAACTCCTTTACTACTTTAGGCGTCTCATTTCCTAATCTAATTCCCTCAGCATCACCCCACTTAATTCGACTACATTCCATTATCATCGTTTTGCTTTTGTTGATTTTCATCTTATACCCTCCTTTCAAGACACTGTCCATTCCGTTCAACTGCTCTTCCAAGCCCTTTGCTGTCTCTGACAGAATTACAATGTCATCGGCGAACCTCAAATTTTTTATTTCTTCTCCATGGATTTTAATACCTACTCCGAATTTTTCTTTTGTTTTCTTTATTGCTTGCTCAATATACAGATTGAATAACATCGGAGATAGGCTGCAACCCTTTCTCACTCCCTTCCCAACCACGGCTTCCCTTTCATACTCCTCGACTCTTATAACTGGCATCTGCTTTCTGTATAAATTGTAAATAGCCTTTCGCTCCATGTATTTTACCCTGCCACCTCCAGAATTTGAAAGAGAGTAGTCCAATCAACATTGTCAAAAGCTTTCTCTAAGTCTACAAATGCTAGAACCGTGGGTTTGCCTTTCCTTAATCTGTTTTGTAAGATAAGTCGTAGGGTCAGTATTGCCTCACGTGTTCCAACATTTCTACGGAATCCAAACGGATCTTCCCCGAGGTCGGCTTCCACCAGTTTTTGCATTCGTCTGTAAAGAATTCGCGTTAGTGTTTTGCAGCTGTGACTTATTAAACTGATAGTTCGGTAATTTTCACATCTGTCAACACCTGCTTTCTTTGGAATTCAAATTATTAAATTCTTCTTGAAATCTGAGGGTATTTCGCCTGTCTCATACATCTTGCTCACCAGACGGTAGAGTTTTGTCAGGACTGGCTCTCCCAAGGGTGTCAGTAGTTCTAATGGAATGTTATCTACTCCCGGGGCCTTGTTTCATCTCAGGTCTTTCAGTGCTCTGTCAAACTCTTCACGCAGTATCGTATCTCCCATTTCATCTTCATCTACATCCTCTTCCATTTACATAATATTGTCCTCAAGTACATCGCCCTTGTATAGACCCTCTATATACTCCTTCCACCTTTCTGCTTTCCATTCTTTGCTTAGAACTGCGTTTCCATCTGAGTTCTTTATATCCAAGCAAGTGGTTCTTCTTTCTCAAAAGGTCTCTTTGATTTTCCTGTAAGCAGTATCTATCTTACCCCTAGTGAGATAAGCCTCTACATCCTTACATTTGTCCTCTAGTCATCCCTGCTTAGCCATTTTGCTCTTCCTGTCGATCTCATTTTTGAGACGTTTGTATTCCCTTTTCCGTGCTTCATTTACTGCATTTTTATATTTTCTCCTTTCATTAATTAAATTCAATATTTCTTCTGTTATCCAAGGGTTTCCAGTAGCGCTCGTCTTTTTACCTATTCGATCCTCTGCTACATACGCTACTTCATCCCTCAAAGCTACCCATTCTTCTTCTACTGTATTTATTTCCACCATTCCTGTCACTTGTTCCCTTGTGATCTCCCTGAAACCCTGTACAACCTCTGGTTCTTTCAGTTTATCCAGGTCCCATCTCGTTAAATTCCCACCTTTTTGCAGTTTCTTCAGTTTTAATCTAAAGTTCATAACCAATAGACTGAGGTCGGGGTCCACGTCTGCCCCTGGAAATGTCTTACAATTTAAAACCTTGTTCCCAAATCTCTGTCTTACCATTATATAATCTATTTGATATCTTATAGTATCTCCACGGTTCTTCCATGTATACAACCTTCTTTCATGATTCTTGAACCAAGTGTTAGCTATAATTAAGTTATGCTCTGCGCAAAATTCTACCAGGCAGCTTCCTCTTTCATTTCTTAGCCCCAATCCATATTCACCTACTATGTTTCCTTCTCTCCCTTTTCCTATTCTCGAATTTTCAGTCACCCATGACTATTAAATTTTCGTCTCCCTTGACTATCTGAAAAATTTCTTTTATCTCATCATACATTTCTTCAATTTCTTCGTCATCTGCAGAGCTAGTTGTCCTATAAACTTGTACTACTGTAGTAGGCGTGGGCTTCGTGTCTATCTTGGCCACAATAATGCGTTTTCTATGCTGTTTGTAGTAGCTTACCCGCACTCCTATTTTTTTTATTCATTATTAAACCTACTCCTGCATTGCCCCTATTTGATTTTGTATTTGCAACCCTGTATTCACCTGACCAAAAGTCTTGTTCCTCCTGCCACCGAACTTCACTAATTCCCACTACATCTAACTTTAACCTCATCTTAAATTTTCTAACCTACCTGCCCGATTAAGGGATCTGACATTCTACGCTCCGATCCGTAGAACGCCGGTTTTGTTTGTCCTGATAATGACGTCCTCTCGAGTAGTCCCCGCCCGGAGATCCGAATGGGGGGACTATTTTACCTCCGGTATATTTTACCCAAGAGGACGCCACCATCATTTAATCATACAGTAAAGCTGCATGCCCTCGGGAAAAATTGCGGCTGTAGTTTCCCCTTGCTTTCAGCCGTTCGCAGTACCAGAACAGCAAGGCCATTTTGGTTAGTGATAGAAGGCCAGATCAGTCGATCATCCAGACTCTTACCCCTGCCACTACTGAAAAGGCTGCTGCCTCTCTTCAGGAACCACACGTTTGTCTGGCCTCTCAACAGATACCCCTCCATTGTGGTTGCACCTACGGTACGGCTATCTGTGTAGTTGAGGCACGCAAGCCTCCCCACCAACGGCAAGGTCCATGGTTCATGGGTAAGGAGAGGGGGTGGGGGGGTGCGGGGGAGGGGGGGAAGAATACATATAGAATCACAATCATGTAACGGAGTGATACGACCTCATGGAATGAGAGTGCGAAACAGTGAGGTAACGGTAATATTGACATGCCACACGCCAAGATATAGTGGGCTGCGAGTGGCAGCAGCGATGCTAAAAAAGAGACTGTGTACATTGTATCTCTTGCTTTGTTAGCCGACTGGGAAGTAATTTCTAATTTTTTTTTGTTTTTCTTCTTTTGCTTTATGTCGTCTTCCTAGAGGGGGTAGAGAGAGGTATATATTGTTGTATGAAATGGATAGTCGGCCATTGCGATCAGAATTGTGACTTTAATGTTTGGTGTCCATATAGAAGAGGTGGAAGGATTAAAAATCATTGTAATTCGAAAGAGCACATCTTGATGAATAAACAAACAGGAAAAGGTAATTCATTCTTTTAAAACTCGACGCTTCACATTGGCCATTATATATGTTTAAGTTTTACCAGCAAGAATTACACCCTGTGGTAAAAATAATTTTAAAAGCCTGCATCGAAATTATAGTAACACGGATCTAAACCAGCGACGAGCGACATTGCCCTCTTTTCTCAACAGTAACATTCAGTAGCCCAGACGTGGATTTATTCGCGCTACAACGGTTAAAGATCTGCTGCCCTCCCTTTTTTCTTTGAGACTGTGCGGAACCATGAATTCTAAATCGTCGATCGCCGCAGCTGTGGAGTCCCGGGATCGACATCGCCGAGGTTCAGAAGAAGAATTTTTCCTCCAGCGAATCGCTATTGCTGGAGATATAATAATAATAATAATATTAATAATAATTACTATTATTTTCACAGAATATTCAATATTTTAGTTAGGAAAAATCCTGCTATTAACTTCACAAACATTCATAATATTCTTGTTTCTTTTTATTCATTTTTTATCTGCACACTCTTCCAGTACAGTACATATTCATTCAAGAGAAAATTATTGGAATTAACTTGGGGAAGGAACATTATAACAGTCTGCCGTGGAGCTTATCGTGAAACTGGCTGTCCTTTAAGGCGTAGTGCAGGAGGGACAGTTTGCTCTACGGAGTATGATTTTTATACGCAGATCAGGAATCTAGGAAAAGCAAGTTATTTTGATTAGCTATTGGCCAAAAGCAGTGCTCATACCATAGTTGTAGTTCTCTTACGCCCATTTTCTTGTTGTTGCTTCCTGTGAAGTAAATATTCCCTATCGCCCTTGCAAGATCACGCAGGTGAGAAAGAATTGTAGCGGGTAGAGCACCTCCAACTTCTCACAACACAATACATAACTTTCCAGCTTGTTTACCATCCAGATTAACAGTCGGCATAAGTGTATTCGCATGCGTTAAGGCACTGATCTTAGTTGATCTTGATACAACTCTTTTGGTACCTCTAATTTCCATGGTTCCTTTCACAGGCATTTCCTCTCAAAGCCCGATTGGTCAGAGTTGAAAATAAATTCTTTAGTAAACGATGGGATCTACAAATTTCGGACCGATTCCGCATTTTGCTGTGCATCGTCAGATCGACGTTTTGTTTGAAATTCCAGTGTCTTACGTCTTCCAATTCTGTAGCACTGTTTGAAGTTGTGCAACCATCCACTACTTTCACGTATGTAATTATGTTTAGTACCCGCCCCTTAGACAACATTTGTCCTTTACTACGTTCACCGGGGACGGAATTTGTGGCTCCCTGTCTGACATGATGATTAACTGCATAGCTCTACAGCTGTATCAATATCATTTTTACTTGTTAAGCGCGTATCGTCATCAGCTTACTCTTCATGTGAATTGTCCACATAGTCTAGCGTATGCGACACCATAACTCGCACTGACTCATATTGCAGAAACGCTAATATTTCGTCTGACACTTCTTTCTAACTCTACGAAGTTACTTGGGCTCCTTTCTGACGAAAAATCACGTTCGACAACTGTTGTTGTACACATAAGGCAATGTTTACTTTGTTTATCGTTGCCATCGCTCTGCTCTGTATCAACACCACTAATACTTTAGCACTCTTGAGAGTTACTCGTCGATTAAGCAGCTCAACTACGCTCCGTATCCTCATGCTGTGCTCACCACTGGATACCTTCAGTCCCGCACCCTGTTGCCATTAGCAGACAATACTGTGGTTGCATGATAGACCATATATAGGGCGTCGAATGCGCTGAACATTAGCCCTCTGCAACCTCACACTCAAGGGGGTCCCTTGTCAGTAACGTGGCATCAGCAAAACTGTAAGAAACAGTACACAACCCTAAACAACGCTTTAAAGCTCGTAGGTCGGTACAAATGTCGGCTGGGCGACGTGAACGGACTGTACCGCCGCTGAGTTCCTGATCCAGTTATTACTCGGAAAAGGAGGTCCTGCGATGTTTTCGCGGGCCGCCGCCGAGGGGCATGAATCATCTCCCTCGCCGCCCCCCCCCCCCCCTTATGCCGCTCAGTAACTCAGGAAATTACGCGCCTCCGCCCCCCGCCGCCGCCCCCGGGGAGTGCTGCTTCACTCCACAACTGCGTGCCTCGCCGCCCTCAGGTCTCCTAATGCCGGGGTCGAGGGAGCCAGACCAGCCAGCCACAGCTGCGGAAATGTGCTCTGCCGGCGCGCACACGGCCTACCAAATCACGCCGTGCGTCCGGAAATCACAACAGCTGCACCGGCCACGGGAACTGCAAAAGATATGTAAAATTCATTATTGAAAAAGAATATATGTTTGTATACACAGTAGCATTTTATTTATTTTGCCTACTGGCTACCGGTTACGGTACAGAGTACCACCCCCAGTCGCCACGCTTGCTTCTCAAGGCTGCGTGCCAGGCTACGGCCTGAAGGTGGTATGGTGTACGGAAACAAGTAGCCAGTAGGAAAGGTAAATAAAATACAACTGTGGATACAAACATATACCTTTTCAGTACTGTATTGGTCACTGTTCCACAGGCAATATGTCAGGAATATGTAAAATTCATAAATTTTTTTTTTAGTCTTTGAGTCACGAGTCTTCTGATTTGATGTGGCCCGCCACGAATTCCTCTCCTGTGCCAACCGCTTCATCTACGAGTTGGCCGAGCGGTTCTGGCGCTACAGTCTGGAACCGCGCGACCGCTACGGTCGCAGGTTCGAATCGTGCCTCGGGCATGGATGTGTGTGTTGTCCCTAGGTTAGTTAGGTTTAAGTAGTTCTAAGTTCTAGGGGACTTATGACCTCAGCATTTGAGTCCCATAGTGCTCAAAGCCATTTGAACCATTTGAACCATCTACGAGTTGCAACCTACGTCCTCAGTTATTTGCTGGATATATTCCAATCTCCGTCTTCCTCTACAATTTTTGCCCTCTGGTACCGTGGAAGTTATTCCCTCATGTCTTAACAGACATATGTTTTACATATGTTCCTTCCCTCGCCGATTCTGCAGAGAAGCTCCTCATTCCTTACCTTATCAGTCCATCTAATTTTCAGCATTCTTCTGTAACACTTCGTCTCAAAGATTTCGATTCTCTTCTGGTCTGGGTTTCCCACAGTCCATGGTTCACTACCATACAATGATGTGCTCCAAACGTACATTCTCAGAAATTTTGTCCTCAGAGTATACTGTTCATTACATTCAACTGTCCGCCAGTGGAAGCTGAGTAGTCAGCGTGACGGAATGTCATACCTAAGGGCCCAGGTTCGAGTCCCGGCTGCGTTGGAGATTCTCTCCGCCCAGGGTCTGGGTGTTGTGCTGTCCTTATCATCAACATTTAATCCCCATCGACACGCAAGTGGCCGAAGTGGCGTCAGGTCGAAAGACCTGCACCAGACGAACGGTCTACCTGACGGGAGGCCCTAGCCACACGACATTTCAACTTCCATTACATTCAACTCATCCTGCAATACTTCTTCACTGTCACTGAGGATAGCAATGTCATTGCCGAATTTTATCATTGATATTCTTCACCCTGAAGTTTAATTCCACTCTTGAACCTTTGTTTTATTTCCGTCAGTACTCCTTCGATGTATAGATTGAAGAGTAAGGGCGAAAGACTACAGCGCCCGTCCCTCGCCACCGAGTGTATTCGCGTAAGCCAAACGCAGAACTACGCGTCACATCACTAAGCACAGTTAATTCGGAATTCGAGATATCTTTAGAAACCTAAAGTTACCTATAACAGTATACTGCCCTTTTTACATTCATGTATAATGTAGCCTATGGGAACAACAGGGCTATCATAAACCGATAAATTTTTACATTGCATTATTAGGAAAACTGAATGACGCAAGCTATGTTCTAATCAAACTCTTTATAACTGCGGCAGAGGGTAAAGAACGACACAGTTAGTGTCCTTGTGCAACCTTGATGACAGGAACCGAGGTTGCTGTCACCCCACATTATTTTCGTGATAGGCAACGAAATACCTCTGTATCATTTGGACATTACTGCAAGAAAGCATTTGCAGTCTGCGCCAAATATACTTACATAGGCTTCTTTGTTCTCTTTTATTAGGTGTGTCTCCTTTCGCCAAACTTGCGACTTCCCTCCTCGGTTTTCCTGAGCCCGACGTGTCCCCTGATTCTTACCTCATCGTTTATGAATTGTCTAACACCATTCACGGTCGTATTCTGGGGCCCCATTTCATTCGTTGTTCAAGAATTTTAAAAACATTAATTTGTATCTTACATCTAAATCATGTGAGTCTGTTGCATTCCGCAGTTTACTAAAGCAAGCAAGGTCCTCCGCAATTTTGTTCCGGACCCAGTTTCGCCCTATCACAGCAGTTTTGTTTCTAGTAAATGTCATTATACCTGTGTGGATCCTCTCTCATTTGTCTTCCTCATACTTCCACACTTCGCATTTAGAGGAAGTAATTGCGATACAGTAAGAAAGATACACTGAAGAGCCACAAAAAAAAAGAAAAAAAAAAGCTGGTACACCTGCCAAATATCGTGTAGGGCCTCAGCGAGCACGCATAAGTGCCACAACATGACGTTGCGTGGTCTCGAATAATGTCTGAAGTAGTGCTGCAGGGAACTGACACCATGAATCCTGCAGAGCTATCCATAAATCCATAAGAGTAGGAGGGGGCGGAGATCTCTTCTGAACAGCACATTGCAAGGAATCCTAGATAAGCTCAATAACGGTCATGCCTGGGGAGTTTGGTGGTCAGCGGAAGTGTTTATACTCAGAAGAGTGTTGCTGGAGCACGTCCATCCGCTCGATACAATTTTATACGAGCCACATCCGACCAGGCAACATGTTTCAAATCATCAACAGCCCATTGTCGGTGTTTATGGGTCCAGGCGAGGGGTTAAGCTTTATTTCGTGCAGTGATCAAGGGAATATGAGTGGGCCTTCGGCTCCGAAAGCCCATATCGACCACATTTCGTTGAATGGTTCGCACGCTGACACTCGTTGATGGCCCAGGATTGAAATCTGCAGCAATTTTCGGAAGGATTTCACTTCTGTCACGTCGAACGAGTCTTTTCAGTCGTCGTTGGTCCTATTGTTGCAGGATCTTTTTCCGGCCGCAACGGTGTCGGAGATTTGATGTTTTAACGGGTTCCTGATATTCAAGGTACACTCGTGAAATGGTCATACCTCGGAACGGAGATGTTGTGTCCCATCCGTCGTGCGCCAACTATAACACCACGTTCAAGCTCACTTAAATCTTGATAACCTGCCACTGTAGCAGCAGTAACCGGTCCAACTTAAGCGCCAGACACTTATCTCATATAGACGTTGCCGACCGCAGTGCCGTGTTCTTCCTGTTTACATATTCTGTATTTGAATACTCTTCAGTGTACATGCCTAATCTACGTTGCAATGGTACTTATCGTTTCCAAAAAAGATCTTTAATACTGTCGAACATGATTGCAGCATGGATCTTGTTGACAATTCTGTCATCGAGAGAATATTTTTCTCTCATCATGCATCACAAACGTTTAAATTTAGTAGTCCTCTTCAGTCATTTACCCTGCATCATAGTGGAAACAAATGTTAGCATTTTCTGCGCATCATCATTACCTCAATTTTCTGTTAATATAACGAGAGTGCACTGCATACTGTTCTGCTTTATCCGTACAATAACAGATCTAATTCTACTACTTTCATATGGAATTCTCCGCTAAAGACGTATGTCATCATAAAAAACGTGACTTTCATTTTATAATCAGTGAGTCTACACTCGTCTGCTGACGTGACACAAGAAGACAAGAGATTGGGGGATCTGTTCTTAGATTCTGAATTTTAAGAGATTTCAAAGACTTAAATCAAATAAGTCAGAAAGGATACAAACATTCCATCGGATTTTCTAATATTGTTGAGGGAAGTGGCAACAAAACAACTATTCACCCTGGTGTACAGAATGTATGAGTCTGGCAATATATCAAGACTTTCGAAGGAACATTATCCACACAATTCCCAAGTTTACAAAAGCCGACAAGTGCGAGAATTATCGCACGATCAACTTAACACCTCACGAATCCAAGTTGCTAACAAGAATTACATACAGAAGAATGGGAAATAAAATGAAGGCGTGTTAGATGACACTCAGTTTGGCTTCACGAAAGGCAAAGGACCAGAGAGGCAGTTCTGACGTTGCGGTTGCTAATAGAAGCATCACTGAAGAAAAATCGAGAGACGTTTATTGGATTTGTCTATCTGAAAAAAGCGTTCGACAACGTAAAATGCAGCAAGATGGAGCACCACCGCACTGGCACAACAAGGTGCGCAGTTTCCTCAATGCCAATGTGCCTCGGCGTTGGATAGGGCGTACAGGGCTGCGAGACCAGGCTTTAACTCTTCGCCTCCTAGGTCACCTGACTTAACGCCATGTGATTTCTTCTTGTGGGGATATGTTTAGGAGTCTCAGACAATTTATGTACCCTGCCTACTAGGTACAAGCTGCAGTTGTGCCTAGGTGACTAGCATCTCTTGTCTCTTTAAGTTTCCCTTTGTTATGTTTTGAACTCACAAAACTTGGCCGTTTCCCATTGTTTGTACACCAGCTTTTATCTCTCTATCAGAGGTAAATGACTGGGGACCTATCTAATACAATGGTTATCAACTAGTTTATGTCCATATATTTAAAATCGTTAATCGAAACAGTAATACACTGCGACCATTAAAAGTGGAGCACCATGGGTACAGCATGCTGCAATCATCAAATCTGCATCAAATGTATTACATTTTTGGATATTTTTTATTTTATCATCTGTTTACTTATGTGTCACCATATATAAGGCTTGCCTTCTACCGGTTATGGTAAATAGTGCAAACTACTACATAAAGACCACATTACAACTATACAATACAATCTCTGTTGTTATGTAAGTTGGAGTGTAATATAGGGTGTCCCAAAAAGAATGACCAGATTTTAAATAGAATTATTTATTAGGAAGAAGGGCTTGTCACCAACACACTGCATAGTAAATTACTCAGAAAAGACAGAAGTTTATAAAAATCCATCATAAATGTTCAATACGTCCTCTATTGGCTGCATGGACGACATCTAGCCGATAGCCGAATTCATCCCAAACTGAGCGCAGGTGTTTTCTGTCACTGAAGCTACAGCAGCTGATATTCTGGTTTTTAGTCATCAATATCACGAGATAAGGAAGGAACGTAAACACATTGTTTAACATATCTCCACAGGAAGAAATCACATGGTGTTAAGTCAGGTGGCCTAGGAGGCCAAGAGTTAAAGCCCGGTCTTGCAGCCCTGTACGCCCTATCCAACGCCGAGGCACATTGGCATTGAGGAAACTGCACACCTTATTGTGTCAGTGCGGTAGTGCTCCATATTGATGATAGATTAAATTGTCAGAGTCAAGTTGTGGGAGTAACCAGTTCCATAGCACTGCAAGATATGATTGTCCTGTTACGGTTTCTTCCTCAAAAAAGTAGGGTCGATAAACCTTGCTTTGCGAAACAGCACAAAAAATATTCACTATTGGAGAATCACGTTCGCGTTCAATTGTTTCATGAATATGCACATTATGAGGGTGAACCTTACTACTAATGTGGAAAGCTGCCTCATAGCTGAATATCAACTGTGCATTAAAGTGTCATCTTCCATGTCCTCTAGAATAGCACTGCTAAAGTCCACTCGCTTCACTTTGTCAGTATCTCAATGAGCTTGTACCAGATGTAATTGGTATGGTTTGAGGGCTAAACGACGCCGTAACACACGTCACACTGTCATGTGTGGTAACGCAAGTTCTCGGCTAGCACGTTGCGTAGACTTGCGGGGGCTCCGCTCAAATACTCGTCGGATTTGTTGCCCTGTTTGTTCAGGAACGTGTGGCTGGCCAAGGCTTTTGCCTTTACAGAGGCACCCTGTTTCTTCAACTTGTTTATACCACCGTCGAATGTTCTTTGGTGATGGTGGTTTAGCACGAAATAGAATATGAAACGCCAGCTGAACTGCGATCACTGATTGAGTATTACTAAATTCAATAACACAATACGCCTTCTGTTGCGTGGACGCCATACTGAGCGAGATTGGCTGCACGATCCAGGTCAGCGCTCGTAGCGTCATCTAGCGATTTTTTCTGAAACTCTAGACGCTGTTTCAGCGCTGTTTCAGTTACCTATTGACATTTGTCCCAGTATTATTACAAGTTAAAATTCGGTCATTCTTTTTGGGACACCCTGTATATTACTGATCTATAAATTGTTTTTATGAAGTTAAGTTATACTTACATCTAACTTCTGTTATTAACAATGTCACATTTGTGCATCCATTACTGCCACAGTTGAACTGCTTCTGCCTTTTTATGCTTCTTTTTCAAATTGTTAGCATTTCAGTGCAAATGTACGGAGTAGGTAGTACTAGCATCATGTACAGCCTGTATATAATGAAAGATTACACATGTGGTTTCTTATTCATAAATCACTTTTGAATGTATGTTGGTTGTGACCAGATCGTGTTACACTTCACGTGTATCAGCATGTATCAGAATTCGACAGCGACACACAGTGGGTTCAGGAAAGACCTATTCAACGACATGCAGGATCTCCAATCATCGTCGCGGCTAGCACCCGAGAGGACGGACATATTGTTCACTTAGCCTGCAGACCAGCTGATGAGCTTTGGCACCGCGTTGAAGCAGCGTGGAATGTTGAACCTGTATCTGTCATCTAAGGTCAGTCTGACTATGGCCATCCGAGCTAAGGTCATTGTCGCTACCGAAGTTGACAGCTATATAGACTGACCTTTTCACACCGTATATCCGAAAATCACGCATAAATTTACGCATGTATCCTTCCTCCTATACTGAGTAGAATAACTAAAATTTCATTCTTTGATACCCCTGCCGATATTACACTTTTCATGAACAGCACTTTATGACTAATCTCTGTATATAAAAGGCAGTGTCCCGAATGACTCATCATCGCCCAGCACAAGCCACTAAGCATAGAACCTTGAAATTTGCAGAGGGTACTGATCTAACTGCAGATAATTCGATATTAAATCCGTAAGGGGGTGAATTAGGGGACGAAAAACCTTGTGAAAATATGTCTCTGTTTAGGTAATTTTGAAGCTAGAACTACAAAAATTGGTTTTGGTTTCCTAGTCAGAAATATTTTTATAATTTAGAATTTCTAGAATTTAGCCACAACAGGAGAAATATTTAATTTAATTGATGAAAGAAAATATAAAAATGCAGTAAATAAAGCAGGCAAAAAGGAATACAAACGTCTCAAAAATGAGATCGACAGGAAGTGCAAAATGGCTAAGCAGGGATGGCTAGAGGACAAATGTAAGGATGTAGAGGCTTATCTCACGAGGGGTAAGATAGATACTGCCTACAGGAAAATCAGAGAGACCTATGGAGAAAGGAGAACCACTTGCATGAATATCAAGAGCTTTGACGGAAACGCAGTTCTAAGCAAAGAAGGGAAAGCAGAAAGGTGGAAGGAGTATATAGAGGGTATATACAAGGGCGATGTACTTGAGGACAATATTATGTAAATGGAAGAGGATGTACATGAAGATGAAATGGGAGATATGATACTGCGTGAAGAGTTTGACAGAGCACTTAAAGACCTTAGTCGAAACAAGGCCCCCGGAGTAGACAACATTCCATTAGAACTACTGACAGCCTTGGGAGAGCCAGTTCTGACAAAATTCTACCATCTGGTGAGCTAGATGTAGGAGACAGGCGAAATACCCTCAGACTTCAAGAAGAATATAATAATTCCAAAACCAAAAAAAAAAATGGCTCTGAGCACTATGGGACTCAACTGCTGAGGTCATTAGTCCCCTAGAACTTAGAACTAGTTAAACCTAACTAACTAAGGACATCACACACATCCATGCCCGAGGCAGGATTCGAACCTGCGACCGTAGCGGTCTCGCGGTTCCAGACTGCAGCGCCAGAACCGCGCGGCCACTTCGGCCGGCTCCAAAACCAAAGAAAGCAGGTGTTGACAGATGTGAAAATTACCGAACTATCAGTTTAATAAGTCACAGCTGCAAAACACTAACGCGAATTCTTTACAGACGAATGGAAAAATTGGTGGAAGCCGACCTCGGGGAAGATCCGTTTGGATTCCGTAGAAATGTTGGAAAACGTGAGTCAATACTGACGCTACGACTTATCTTAGAAGAAAGATTAAGGAAAGGCAAACCTACGTTTCTAGCATTTGTAGACTTAGAGGAAGCTTTTGACAATTTTGACTGGACTACTCTCTTTCAAATTCTAAAGGTGGCAGGGGTAAAATACAGGGAGCGAAAGGCTATTTACAATTTGTACAGAAACCAGACGCCAGTTATAAGAGTCGAGGGGTATGAAAGGGAAGCAATGGTTGGGAAGGGAATGAGACAGGGTTGTAGCCTATCCCCGATGTTATTCAATCTGTATATTGAGCAAGCAATAAAGTAAACAAAAGAAAAGTTCGGAGTAGGTATTAAAATCAATGAAGAAGAAATAAAAACTTTGAGGTTCGCCGATGACATTCTAATTCTGTCAGAGACAGCAAAGGACTTGGAAGAGCAGTTGAACGGAATGGACAGTGTCTTGAAAGGAGGGTATAAGATGAACATCAACAAAAGCAAAACGAGGATAATGGAATGTAGTCGAATTAAGTCGGGTGATGCTGAGGGAACTAGATTAGGGAATGAGACACTTAAAGTAGTAAAGGAGTTTTGCTATTTGGGGAACAAAATAACTGATGATGATGGTCGAAGTAGAGAGGATATAAAATGTAGACTGGCAATGGCAAGTAAAGCGTTTCTGAAGAAGAGAAATTTGTTAACATCGAGTATAGAATTAAGTGTCAGGAAGTCGTTTCTAAAAGTATTTGTATGGAGTGTAGCCATGTATGGAAGTGAAACGTGGACGATAAATAGTTTAGACAAGAAGAGAATAGAAGCTTTCGAGATGTGGTCCAACAGAAGAATGCTGAAGATTAGATGGGTAGATCACATAACTAATGAGGAGGTATTGAATAGAATTGGGGAGAAAAGGAGCTTGTGGCACAACTTGACTAGAAGAAGGGATCAGTTGGTAGGACATGTTCTGAGACATCGAGGGATCACCAATTTAGTATTGGAGGGCAGCGTGGAGGTTAAAAATCGTAGAGGGAGACCAAGAGATGAATACACTAAGCATATTCAGAAGGATGTAGGCTGCGGTAGGTACTGTGAGATGAAGAAGCTTACACAGGATAGAGTAGCATGGAGAGCTGCATCAAACCAGTCTCAGGACTGAAGACCACAACAACAAGGCAATTTTGAAACTAGAATTACAAAAATTGGTATTTGGCTTTTCGGTCAAAAATAAAAAAATACGTGCTTCAGTACCTTTGGGAATTCAACGTCGAAGAGATGAAACAAGGAATGAAACGTTCTGTAGAAATCCATGATATTTCGTATTTGGCTTTTCGGTTAGAAATAAAAAAATACGTGTTTTGATGTTTTTCGAAATTCAACCTCTAAGGGAGTGAAACAGGGAATAAAGGTTTTTGTGGAATTATTTCATTACGAGGGTGTTTATTTCATTCCCTTGGGGATGAAATTCCAAAAACAATGGAATATGTACATTTTTTTGTAGCTAACCGAGAAGCCAAATACAAATTTTCTTGGATTTAGCGTGAAAAATGCTTTCATAATGAATCATTTCCTTAAAAACTTTCATCCACTAATTCACTCATTAGGAGTTGAATTTCCTAAAATACTAAAACAGTTATTTCCAAGCGAGAACCCAAATACTAATTTGCATAGATTTAAGGTTAGAAATACTGTCGTAATGAAACATTTTCATAGCAATATCCAAAAGACACAGAAACACGAATTTTTTTTATTTATAGCTGTGAACTGACATACCAATCTTCATAGATTAATCTTAGCTTCAGTAGTTCTTCAATAATGGCGTTTTTAGTCAGAAAAAGTTTGACTCGCTGTTTCTCCCCCTTAGGGGGTGAAACACGACTTTCTTATTTGTGATCTAGGAACCAAATATCAGTTTTCGTAGTTCTAGCTACAAGATTCTCTTTTTTCACAGTGTGTAGATTTACACGTGAGCAATGGGTGTAAAACGTACAAATTCGATTAAAGAAAAAGGAAAAAGATGTGTGCAGCCCATACAGTCTACGCGAGCTAAGCAGCGGACGTTAAGGTAATGTTAATGTAGGTGAGCCGGTGCCTGGTGCTCACTATTTCTTTTTGAAGTACGTTTACTGGCATCCACAGTGTGGATGCCGCTTCATAAGTCATGACAACAGTAATAAATATTGAAAGGCACGATAATAACTTACAGTAGTTCAAGCATTAAACACTTCAAGTAACAGTGACAAATGGCTCCTAGTTGTGCTGGCTGGCTACCGGAGCTGCAACATGTCGATGAGCTATCAGACCAGGTGGACGCTACTAAAGCTGAACAGTTGTCAAAATCGCAAACCCTTGCGTTAGAAACCATACTACTTAAATGTTGAGTTAGAACAGGAACTGAATGATGTGGGTTGTATCAAATTGTTACCTGTCTGAAGCCCTAACTTGTGACATCTCTTCCCACATATAGGTGTCAATTGAACACCGTAAATATGTGACAAGAACTATGCCGTAACGGAATTTTTAAAATGCGTGACTGTATCGAAATGTGGCGACGGTTCTTTGAAACATACAAGATTTGACAGTGGCGTGAGTCGTGACGGCTGACTGAGGTGTAGAAACGGAACCTACGTGGTACACGAGTGTAGAGTAGACGGCCAAAAGCTTCCAAGGAACGTTTAGCAACGTGGCGAACTTGGTGGACAATTTTGTCTTATTGCTTTACATGGTCTAACAGTCTCCAGCCTGTTTCAGAGTGACAAGCCTTCTAAAGCAATAGAGATGTTTTCTCGACGACTGGAACCAGTGTCAAGTTACAAAACCTCAAGTCGATGATGACTGCGGAAAATGTCGCTGTGTGCGCTGGTTGTAATAGCGAGATATTTCACGCTGGCATTGCAGGGGGACGCATACACTGTAGGCACATTACTTTTCGCCCAGTTGCCGTCTTCCGTAGACGTGTCCCTTGCGCATAAGACGTTTCACAAACGAACTTTCATTTATAGCACTCAGTTTGTCTGCAACGACGATTGCTACTCATAATTATTAAAAGGATGCTTTGCTGTTGAGTATGAGTAATCAAATATTTTGGTGATGTCAGCACATTTTTATTCATGGAATGTTTGCCAGTGGTAAATGGTTACCAATCGTACTCACACTCACTTTGAAGTACACACACATTTGAGTTGAAACTCAGTTAAAATCAGTACTACTGTATTTAGAGCCATCGCGTCAGGGTGTCCTGGAACGTCTCGGACGCTAGCCAGTCTAGAGGTCAGAAAAAGCAACACTTCCATAAAATGGTATGTTTTGGTAACCAGTGGCAGAAACACATTTTTAGGCGTTTCTTTTGTTCGACCGCGCTCCCGACATGTCATCAAGAAGTAATAGGTGGTAACTATTTGAGTTTAACTCGTATTGCACAACATTCCATTTTCCATGAATCGTTTTATGTGACTGGAATTGGTGGAATGACCAACATGGTGTTTCAGATTTGACAGGTCTCAGCGTATTACATATGGACCCATAGGGTCAGTCAGTGTTCTGGCACAGTGCTGGGAGAATGTTAAGTGCAACCAGTAATTACCATCGATATACCAGGTCAAATGTGAAATGGAGAGTCGGATACACATTTGAAAATGCATTTTTGCAGTTTGCATATTTCTGACTGTAGCTAAGGCATAATAATTTTAAAGATACGTGAACAATAAGACAGATATCCTGTGTATATATGTTGTGTTATTCTGGTCTTCAGAAGACTGATTTGCTGCAACTATCCACGTTGATCTACACTGTGCAAGACTCTTCATCGAATAACTACTGCAATCTACATTCATTCTAACTTGCTTATTGTAGTCATCTCTTGGTCTCGTTCTACAGATTTTACTCACCCCCTCGCTCCCCTTCACCTTCATCCAATACCACGAGGAGCAGTTTATAAGCAATGCAATATATTTATTTTCTCAGCCAATTTCGGCTGAAAAAAATGCGGATTTTGTTTGTGACATTGTAGAATATTTCCGCTTCAGCCCCTAAAGTTTCTTGAAGTTCCGATAGAAGATGGCTCTATACGTAGCCTTCAAAATGGTGTCTATAACAGAGACGCGTAGCAGGCAAAAACCTTTCATTGAGTTTCAGGCGGTGGAAAAACCAGAGCATCGCAGTTATACCTAGAAACTTTCAGAGTGTCTACGGAGACATGGCAGTGAACAAAAGCACGGTGAGTCGGGCGAGACGTCTTCATCATCACCACAACGGTGAACGTCATCTGCCAGAGTGTCTAGTGCAACAGTAAAATTCGGAGGCTGTGGTGTTATGGTGTGGTCGTGTTTTTCATGGAGGGGGCTTGCGTGGCACTATCACAACACAGGCCTACATTGATGTTTCAAACATCTTCTTGCTTCCCACTGTTGGATAGCAATTCGGGGATGGCAACTGCATCTTTCAACACAATCGAGCACCTGTTCATAATGCACGGCCTGTGGCGGAATGGTTACATGACAATAGCATCCCTACAATGGACTGGCCTGCACACAGTCCTGATCTGAATCCTATAGGATACCTTTGGGATGTTTTGGAACGCCGACTTCGTACCAGACCTCACCGATCGACATCGATACCTCTCCTCAGTGCAGCACTCCATGAAAAATGTGCTGCCATGTCCCAAGAAACCTTCCAACACCTGACTGAACGTATGCCTGCGAGAGTGGAAGCTGTCATCAAGGCTAAGGGTGGGCCAACACCATACTCAATTCCAGCATTACCGATGGAGGGCGCCACGAACTTGTAATTCACTTTCAGCCAGGTGTCCGGATACTTTTGGTCACAGAGTGTACCTCCACTGAGATCAATTTGAGGACTTTTCAGTGGAAATTTTGGATTGTTATGTTCTGTATGAATGATTACTGAACGAACAGAGACTGAAAATGTGAATGAAAAGGGAGTTTTCCTTTTTTTTCTCCTTAAGAGTGATAGGCAGATTGAACGACCGCTGCCGAACCCCAGAATGCCTCGCTGCAAAATGAAATCAATATATAAACAAGAGAGCAAGGAGAGAAAGTAACATTTCAATGTGCAACAGCTGTTTGTAAATCATGTAAACTGTGCTCTGGGTATTATTGCATTTTAAGAGTTTTTGTCTTGTATTCAGGTAGCGGACCAGCCTTTGTGTAAAGGAACCAGGCAAACCGACTAAAAAACAATACTCAAGCTAGCTAAAATGCCAGCCTATCGTGCGGATATGTGTCTTATAACGTACCTAGCATCTCCAATGTATAAAAAGGTTTCTTGTGACACGTGCCTCTAATGTTATGTGAAGAAGGGAAACGAGACATCGAATCAGAAATCAGTGTTTATGTATAGTATATAGATAGGTACAACCTGATAGTTATCGCACGACTCCTGTGTACAACAACGATCGAAGTGAAAAAATGGTAATAACTTAAATATTCAATGTAGTTAACAGTAATTTGGTATACTAAAAATTGTTTGAATGAGTTTAGATTTCAGAATAAAAAGACGGTTGCCAGCTCCAAAACGAACAAAAGTTAAATTTGGTAAATGACTGTAATGACTCAGAAATCACGCAAACACTGGGCAAGAATTTTACAGTGGCAACTGAAGAAAATGCACTCGAATAAGCTTAGATGCAGAAAACACTTGTAACAATAACAATAAAGACGTTAAGTTGGGATGCTATGATGTTAACTATAATTATGGAAACCAATATCATGCCACAATTAGCTGCATTTCATAGAAGCTGTCTCTCTGTATGCTTGTATAATCGTGACCATATTTAATTATTGTTCTTTACTGATTACTTTTCAAATGATGCCGTAAGAACTTTCAATCATGGCAACAACTGTCCGTTGTGGTCGAGCGATTCTAGGCGCTTCGGTCCGGAACCGCGCTGCTGCTACGGTCGCAGGTTCGAATGCTGCCTCGGGCATGGATGTGTGTGATGTCCTTAGGTTATTTAGGTTTAAGTAGTTCTAGGGGACTGATGACCTCAGAAGTTAAGTCCCATAGTGCTCAGAGCCATTTGAACCATTTTTTGATGGCAACAACTATTTGTCAATCCTGACGTTACGTAATCATTTGCACTTAATTTGTATCATTTACAGAACACAACATTAAATCATAAAATTACTTTGACTACAAGTGAGCAAAATACTTTCGTCACAGCAAAAAATGAACTGCATTTAAATCACTTTTAGTTTGAACTGATTGTCTGCAGTGGTTGTGGAACACAATGTGAATAACTATAGATACTGCTTCTTTTTATTACAACAATTAATTGTTTGAAAATGAGCCGGAAATTTAGCTGAATCTGTTTTCTTTTAACTATTTCTTTCGCTCATGATTTTATCGGAAGTTAAGGTGAGGAGGACTGGACCCTGCTGGTGGTTAACAACTTGGGCCAATAAAGTTTCACTCGCAAAGTCTTTTCTTTGACTAAACACATACGTGGGGGAAGCTGAATAACCTGCATATAAGCGTTGTCTCTCATCACATATTCTAAAAAAATATATGACCATCATATTAGATACTGACATTCAGCAATTTCTGATAGACTTAATTTGGCCGAATATAAAGGCCGAAACTGGCCATGCGAACTTAGGTAAGTTATAAACAACACCTACTCTAGTGGCTTTCCATTAAGTAAATTTGTAGATGTTGGATCTTTTATAGCCTGCGTCGAAGAGATAAACTGGGAGTTTTTATTTTAAGTACTCTGGGGTAGCGTCTTTGATTCATAATCAAAACGTCTTCGGTCCCGGGTTCGATACCCGCCACTGCCTAAATTTTGATAAATAATCAGCATTGGCGGCCGAAGACTTCCGGCATAAGAAGTCAGCCTCATTCTGCCAACGGCCTTGTCAAAGAGGGCGGAGGAGCGGATAGAGGTTCAGGGCACTCTCTTGTCCCAGGGGTGGGAAATTGCCGCTAAAGGCGGAAGAATCAGCAATGATCAACGACATGAGGATGCAGAAGGCAATGGAAACCACTGCATTAAAGACACGTAACGTGTTTCCACAGGACATGTGGCCTGTAATTGAAGAAGTGTCATGATGATCTCTCTATTGGCAAAAGATTCTGGAATAGTCCCCCATTCGGATCTCCGGGAGGAGACTGCCAAGGGGGTGGTTACCATGAGAAAAAGATTGAATAATCAACGAAAGGATAACGTTCTACGAGTCGGGGCGTGGAATGTCAGAAGCTTGAACGTGGTAGGGAAACTAGAAAATCTGAAAAGGGAAGTGCAAAGGCTCAATCTAGATATAGTAGGGGTCAGTGAAGTGGAAGGAAGACAAGGATTTCTGGTCAGATGAGTATCGGGTAATATCAACAGCAGCAGAAAATGGTTCAAATGGTTCTGAGCACTATGCGACTTAACATCTGAGGTCATCAGTCGCCTAGAACTTGGAACTAATTAAACCTAACTAACCTAAGGACATCACACACATCCATGCCCGAGGCAGGATTCGAACCTGCGACCGTAGCGGTCACGCGGTTCCAGACTGAAGCGTCTAAACCGCACGGCCACACCGGCCGGCAGAAAATGGTATAACAGGTGTAGGATTCGTTATGAATAGGAAGGTAGGGCAGAGGGTGTGTTACTGTGAACAGTTCAGTGACCGGATTGTTCTAATCAGAATCGACAGCAGACCAACACCGACAACGATAGTTCAGGTATACATGCCGACATCGCAAGCTGAAGATGAACAGATAGAGAAAGTGTATGGGGATATTGAAAGGGTAATGCAGTATGTAAAGGGGGACGAAAATCTAATAGTCATGGGTGACTGGAACGCAGTTGTAGGGGAAGGAGTAGAAGAAAAGGTTACAGGAGAATATGGGCTTGGGACAAGGAATGAAAGAGGAGAAAGACTAATTGAGTTCTGTAACAAGTTTCAGCTAGTAATAGCGAATACCCTGTTTAAGAATCGCAAGAGGAGGAGGTATACTTGGAAAAGGCCGGGAGATATGGGAAGATTTCAATTAGATTACATCATGGTCAGACAGAGATTCCGAAATCATATACTGGATTGTAAGACGTACCCAGGAGCAGATATAGACTCAGATCACAATATAGTAGTCATGAAGAGTAGGCTGAAGTTCAAGACATTAGTCAGGAAGAATCAATACGCAAAGAAGTTGGGATACGGAAGTACTAAGGAATGACGAGATACGTTTGAAGTTCTCTAACGCTATAGATACAGCAATAAGGAATAGCGCAGTAGGCAGTACAGTTGAAGAGTAATGGACATCTCCAAAAAGGGCCATCACAGAAGTTGGGAAGGAAAACATAGGTACAAAGAAGGTAGCTGCAAAGAAACCATGGGTAACAGAAGAAATACTTCAGCTGATTGATGAAAGGAGGAAGTACAAACATGTTCCGGGAAAATCAGGAATACAGAAATACAAGTCGCTGAGGAATGAAATAAATAGGAAGTGCAGGGAAGCAAAGACGAAATGGCTGCAGGAAAAATGTGAAGACATCGAAAAAGATATGATTGTCGGAAAGACTGACTCAGCATACAGGAAAGTCAAAACAACTTTTGGTGACATTAAAAGCAACGGTGGTAACATTAAGAGTGCAACTGGAATTCCACTGTTAAATCCAGAGGAGAGAGCAGATAGGTGGAAAGAATACATTGAAAGCCTCTATGAGGGTGAAGATTTGTCTGATGTGATAGTAGAAGAAACAGGAGTAGATTTAGAAGAGATAGGGGGTCCAGTATTAGAATCGGAATTTAAAAGAGCTTTGGAGGACTTACGGTCAAGTAAGGCAGAATGGATAGATAACATTCCATCAGAATTTCTAAAATCATTGGGGGAAGTGGCAACAAAACGACTATTCACGTTGGTGTGTAGAATATATGAGTGTGGCGATATACCATCTGACTTTCGGAAAAGCATCATCCACACAATTTCGAAGACGGCAAGAGCTGACAAGTGCGAGAATTATCGCACAATCAGCTTAACAGCTCATGCATCGAAGCTGCTTACAAGAATAATATACAGAAGAATGGAAAAGAAAATTGAGAATGCGCTAGGTGACGATCAGTTTGGCTTTAGGAAAAGTAAAGGGACGAGAGAGGCAATTCTGACGCTACGGCTAATAATGAAGCAAGGCTAAAGAAAAATCAAGACACTTTCATAGGATTTGTCGACCTGGAAAAAGCGTTCGACAACATAAAATGGTGCAAGCTGTTCGAGATTTTGAGAAAAGTAGGGGTAAGCTATAGGAGAGACGGGTCGTATACAATATGTACAACAACCAAGAGGGAATAATAAGAGTGGACGATCAAGAAAGAAGTGCTCGTATTAAGAAGGGTGTAAGACAAGGCTGTAGCCTTTCGCCCCTACTCTTCAATCTGTACATCGAGGAAGCAATGATGGAAATAAAAGAAAGGTTCAGGAGTGGAATTAAAATACAAGGTGAAAGGATATCAATGTTACGATTCGCTGATGACATTGCTATCCTGAGTGAAAGTGAAGAAGAATTAAATGATCTGCTGAACGGAATGAACAGTCTAATGAGTACACAGCATGGTTTGAGAGTAAATCGGAGAAAGACGAAGGTAATGAGAAGTAGTAGAGAACAGCGAGAAACTTGACATCAGGATTGATGGTCACGAAGTCAATGAAGTTAAGGAATTCTGCTACCTAGGCAGTAAAATAACCAATGACGGACGGGGCAAGGAGGACATCAAAAGCAGACTCGCTATGGCAAAAAAGGTATTTCTGGCCAAGAGAAGTCTACTAATATCAAATACCGGCCTTAATTTGAGGAAGAAATTTCTGAGGATGTACGTCTGGAGTACAGCATTGTATGGTAGTGAAACATGGACTGTGGGAAAACCGGAACAGAAGAGAATCGAAGCATTTGAGATGTGGTGTTACGGACGAATGTTGAAAATTAGGTGGACTGATAAGGTAAGGAAGAGGAGGTTCTACGCAGAATCGGAGAGGAAAGGAATATGTGGAAAACACTGATAAGGAGAAGGGACAGGATGATAGGACATCTGCTAAGACATGAGGGAATGACTTCCATGGTACTAGAGGAAGCTGTAGAGGGCAAAAACTGTAGAGGAAGACAGAGATTGGAATACATCAAGCAAAAGTTACTATCACGCTGGCATGCCTATTACACAGTTGCAAAAATACTGAATGGTTCTTACCTTGCGATGAATTGAATGTGGTATGATGAAATGTTTACTATGAAATTCATTAATGGCAAAATCCTCTTTTTGATTGGCGAGAAGCTTGAATAAATTTGGACCGCACAGTATTCTTCATTAGTCAGAAAGTCTTCTTTCGACCATAAATTTCGCCCATACAGTGATCGCTCTTTGTATTTTCCCTTGTCACATATTATAGCACCATTTCCAGCACGAACTCCATTTGGCGTATGCGCGTCGACACACATCACAGACACTTCGCAACTGGCCTCTGGACCTTTCTTCTACGACTGCATGATCTTGCACCAGCAATGTCATTTTTACGTGGAAGATATTATTTGTGTATCGTACAATATAAGTTTCCCGAATATTGCCAGCGTATTTACTACTGTGATTTCACATAATTATTTCTTACTTATTCTTTCAGCATGTATTACATTTTCGTAAACACTAGCGACTGACGAAATTCATAAATACATTCATGGTGATTCAGCTAACCCTACTGGTCGCTTTATGGGACCTGCGCAACATCTGTATCAAGAAAAGTATCCAGACACGCGATAGCCATGTAATCGATATAAAATACTTCTCAGAGGGACTGTCTGCAATCGTAATTACCCTGTAAAAAACACAAGTGAGGATTGTCCATGAGTCACACTGTATTTTTAGACCAATATGTAGGTTACTTACGGTATACTTATCCAATCTTTCTTTGTGTAGTTAGTGGTGTAGTCATGCAGGTTTTGGACATGTCTGGACTGTTAGACCTTTTACAGTACAGTACAGTATCTTTCGTAAATAATTCAGGAACATTGTCATATAAAAGGGATTTCACCATCGGAAACAATGAAATTAACAGGAGATATCAGAATAGGAAGTCTGGAGGTAACAACTTCATGGTCATGAATGCATACAGGTGATCACACAGGATGCTTACGTAGGTGTCACCTGTCAGAGTCGCATCTAGATGTATCAGAGGTCCCATATCACTCCAACTGCGCACGTCCCACACCATGACAGAGCCTCCAGCAGCTTGAACAGTCCCCTGCTGACATGCAGGATCCATGGATTCATGAGGTTGTCTCCATACCCGTATACGTCCATCCACTCGATACAATTGGAAACGAGACTGTCCTGTATCATCAAGGATACACGAGTGGGCCTTCGGCTCCTAAAGCCTATATCGATGCTGTCTCGTTGAATGGTACGCATGCTGACACTTGTTGATGGCCCAGCACTGAAATCTGCAGCAACGTTGAACGATTCTCTTCAGTAGTCATTGGTCTCGTTCTTGCAGGATGTTTTTCCGGCCTCAGCGATGTCGGAGATTTGATGTTTTCTGGATTCCTGATATTCACGGTACACTTGTCAAATGGACGGGAAAATACCCACTTCATCGGTACTTCGAAAATGGTATGTCCGAAAGCTCGTGCACCGACTATAACACGACGTTCTAACTTAAATCTTGGTAACCCGCCGTTGTAGCAGCAGTAACTGATCTAACATCTGCGCCAGCCACTTGTCTTAAATTGGCGTTGCCGACCGCAGCGCCGCATTTACGCATCTCTATATCTGAATACGCATGCCTATACCAGTTTCTTTGGCTCTTGAGTGTATATAAATTATATGACTGTCGCCTGTCTGGATACCTCTTGTAATGCAGATATAGTCTGGGTTGCATAAAACAACATCAGTGAGGGCAGCTGAATCAATCTGTATAGTTACAAAAAATGCTTTTAAAGTCATGATATCAAGTAGCTGAAAAATGCGTGAGGCAGTTGGTTGTAGTGTTACAGTCTGGCTCTTCCCTTTGTCTCTTAAGTTAGTGTTCTTGCGTTACACTATATAAGGAGGTCGCTTAAGATTTTCATACTGCAGACGGAAAGCTGTCAGTAGAGTCGCTTTCCGGAAGTCCATGAACATTGTGGAGAAGCTTGAAATCGACCTAGTGTAGCAAACATGTGATCCACCCGAAGAGCTGACACATTTCAATTGGTCGACGGTCGAATCCCGATGGTCCCGTGCCCACTGCAATCGTAATTGACAATGTCATTGCACCAACATGTCAACACATACGGGTGGCCTGCTTCGGAGCTCCACGTTCAATACAGTACGATGAACGGTGTGCTCCAAAACACTTGTACGTGCACCAGCATTGAGCTCCTTCGGCAGAGATGTCACAGATCACCGTCTATCCTACTTCACAGAGCAGACAAGCCTCAGAACCCCCGTTCTGTGAAGAGTGGTGAACGTCCAACCATTTAGCGCCAAGTGGTATTTTCACTGTCGTTCTACCACTTTCCATAGATGCTTACGACAGTTGCACGTGAACATTCCCTCAGCTTCGACCACAGGCTCTGCGTAATAATAACTTGCCCTTTTGTCAGGTCATTTATCTCAACGAATTTCCCAATTTTCAGACCATATCTGGGGTCTCCCCCCCATCCGTGCCAGAACTGCTTACATATTTTTGTTACTGCGTCACGTGCCCGCAACGCCACCATGTGGCGTTCAACGTCGCTCTGGGCAATGGTCATAATGTTTTTGCTGCTCAGTGTATAACATCGGAGGAGTGGGCTAGTGCAGAATCGTTCTAGTGACGATATGAGCCGAAATTGGGACATCTGATGATACAAGTGACTTTAACAAAAAGTAAATTGTTATAGCCTGGCGTCTCTGAAAAATATCTCAGTTCGCGTGCTGCTGCCGTGAGCATCTATGGAAAATGCTTCAGGAATGGTGAAACCACGATTACGCTACAAGGTGTCGAACGTCCGTTTGTAACAGAATGTGGAGGTTGGAGGCCAGCCCGCTCCGTAAAAAAAGATATAGGGCGATCTGTGCCAGATCTGACGACACATTACAATACAGGAGCAGGTGCATGTGTTTTGGATCACGCCGTAAAGCCCACATTATTGAATATGGGACTCCACAGCAGACGACCTCTACCTCCCACGTTCATCCAACGAGATTCGATCGTGGTACAAAGGAAAGTGTCGCATGGTCGTGTCAACCACGTCTCATGTTACACTAGGTCACTGGTGGTGTCAAAATACGTTGTCATGCCGCTAGAAACTTGCACCGCGACACGGATGCAGGCTATTGGGAGCAGTATTATGCTGTGGATAATATTCATTTGAGCTTCCATCGCATCTGTGGTGGTAATCGAAGACATCATGATATGGACAACGTGAACGTTATTGAAAATCACCTGCATTTCTTCATGATTGATGTCTTCCCCAACAGCTGTAGTACCGTCCAAAAAAATAACACCGTGTGAAAGTCCAGAAAAGTGCTTAGTGGTGTGACAAGTGTGATAGTGAATTCACGTTGATATGTTGGCTACCAAACTCACCCTGTCTGAACAGGATGAAACACATTTAGGGACGCTCTAGGGCGGCATCTCAGCGTCCACAAAACACCGGACCATATTTTGTGGGAATTGCGTCATCTGTGCCGCGTAGGCATCTGCTGCTCCATATTTCCAGATAGAGGACTTGAATCCATGCTGCACAGAATCGCCGCTGTATTGCTTTTAATAGGCGGACAAACACGCTATTACGCAAGTGCTCATTATCTTTTGGCTAATCAGTGTACACGAGCATGTTTATCATAATCGGACATCGTCATAGGGTACGGCTACATCTAAGAGCGAATCTACGCAAAGGGTCCGGGGAAAGGGGGAAGGGGGCAGGTGCGGCCATGGGCACCTCGGTCCAACGTGCAAAAAACATTTATAGTGGAAGTGTTTATAGTTTTACACGTATCAACTTCGAAATGTCACACTAAAAGTTTGGGGAATAAAGTAGCATTAAGACAGTTTCGAAAATAGCAAGAAATTCTAGAACTGACAAGCCACGTTTAACACAAGATATTTTTCAGTTCCTTGCATGAGGTCATGCTCACGTAAATGGGCTCACGACCTAACCAGGAACAATTCCAGCCACGTAAAGCCGCACGTGCACAAACTTGTCACAATTGCTATCGACAACAAATCCGATACGGTTCGTAAATCCTCTGGTAAAACTGTCAAATTTGGAAATTTGTGGTAAGAACTATGGGACCAAACTGCTGAGGTCATCGGTCTCTAGGCTTACACGCTACTTAATCTAACTTAAACTAACTTACACTAAGGACAACATATTCACCCTCATTCCCAAGGGAGAACTCGAGGACTCGAACCTCCGACGGGGGAAGCCGCGCGAACCGTGGCAAGGCGCCCGGGACCGCACGGCTACCCCGCGCGGCGTAGAACTGTAACCACGCAGGAAGTTGAGTGAGACAAAACAGAGTCGGAAGAACCTTCCACTAAGAAAAAATTAAACAGGAAATATGACATCCTGAACGTGGGCCGAAACGACTGATACATGAGTCATCCCTCATTTACACGCTCGTACAGCCACAATTTGCAGACCAGTGATCACAGTAGTAGCAATTCGTGAAAAACTGATAATCGTGTGTGTAAAATTCTATATTATATTGTGCAAAGTAAAACGTTATCCAAGCTGCAGGTGCTACAATTATAGTTCGTAAATTAACTGGTGACACATGCACTTCAAGTTTTCGGACGTAAGTAGTAGGTACTCCACTTTTGATATTTCATTGATATGCAAAATAATTTTATTTATTTCTCGTATGATGATACAGAGCTTAGATCAAATACATAATTTTAAGAGTATATAGTGTAAGAAATGACAAGCAAAATACAGGTAAAGAATCAAATCTCCAAAGTATTATGCTAAATAATGTACACATTACATAAGTTCTTAGATTTCTAAGTCCAAACTATTGATCCAACTGAGCCCTTCAGGTGATGCCTGGTGGATGTCATTTATTGATCCCCCGAAGCCCCGTTTCGGGTATTCACCAACAATGTGATTTATTGTTTGCAGGGCAGCTCCACATCCATAGTCTGGAGATGTTGCCCAGCCCCATTTGTGCTTCAGATGCCCGCAGTTCCCTTGTCCTGTTCGCATGCCGTTGATGGCTCTCCACTGGCTTCTGGGGAGTGTGAAACCTGGAACTCGCATGGAAGGCTTTTCAACCAGGTGACCGTTGAACGCTGACGATTCTTCCCACTGACTTCTCCATACTTCGTTGATGGTAAAGTCGGAGGCTTCAAGACGTTGTGCAGTTCGCCAAGGTGGTTTTCTTGACTTCAGACGCTGGATGTTCTGCTATTAATATATCGCTGTGTACGGGTAGCTGGGGGTTCTTCTGAATGTTTCTCCAGATCTTCAGAAGAGCATCTGATCTTCGTAGAGCTGGAAGTTGGATGTTACTGAAACTTGGTAGCCATTCTGTTAGAGTGCTACGTGTGCAGCCTGTGATAAGTCGCATTGTCTGGTTGAGTTGCATATCTATCTTGCTACAGTGAGCAATGTCACCCAAGTTGGACAACAGTATTGAGCGACAGGGTATGATAGTGCCAAAGCTGTTGATCTTAGGGTTTGAGCGCTGCAACCCCAGGAGGTACCAGTAAGCTTCTGGATGATATTATTAAGGCTCTTCAATTTTGCGGCCACGTTGGAGAGATGTTGTCGGAGAGTTAGGGACCTGTCGAATGTTATTCCGAAGTACTTCGGTGTGCTGCAGTACTTCAACGTTTGTCCTAGGAGTTTAACTTCAGGTTTATAGTCAGAGTGTGTTCCGTAGGTGGAATGCTGAAGTAACAGCTTTCTGAGGGTTTAGGCGGAGGCACCATTTTCTGAAGTACATGTCCAGGATTTACATGTCGGCAGTTAATGTGCTTTCAGCAGTGGTGAAACTGGAGCTCTGGGTTACCAAACAGATGTCATCAGCATATATGAATGTCCTTGAGGTTGTGGCTGGCAGGTCATAAATGTATAAGTTGAAAAGGAGAGAGGCCAATACAGATCCTTGAAGTAGTCCGTCACATACTTTGAGGACTTTGCTTCTGTCGTTATCAGAGTAAATCTGGAAAAGTCTGTTGCTTAGCATGTTGCTAAGTAGGTTTGTGAGTTTCCGACACTGAATGATGCTCACAAATTTTAAGAGAAGGTCTTCTCGCCATACGGTGTCGTAGGCGTTGGACAGATCCAAGAAAGTAGCTATGCTTATGCATTTCTTCTCATATCCATTTTCAATATGGCTTGTTAATGCAAACACTTGGTCATTACAGCTTCTGCCAGGTATGAATCCAGCTTGTTCTGTGGGTATTTGTTTATTAATTGTTTCATAGATCCTGTTGTAGATGAGTCGTTCAAGTAGTTTGTAAGAGACGCTTAACAGGGCTATTGGGTGGTAACTTTCTACTTTTCTTGGGTCTTTGTTCGGTTTAAGGGTTGCTATTAGCTTGGTTTTCCTGAATAATGGTGGGAGATTTCCAGTGGAGAGAATGTTTGAGAAGAAGTTGGAAAGCCATTTTATAGTTGCTGGTCCACAGTGTGTGAGAAATTCAGGGTACATCCCATCGAATCCAGGTCCCTTCCGAACTTTCATGATTCTGATGGCATCTCTTACTTCCTCTTCGTTGAATAGATTGGAAAATTTAGAAGAATTTGGGGCTGCTCTTTTCTTGGCGTTGAGCTGGGTTTTGATTTCCCTTCTTGTCTGCTTATCCTTTGGGCTCTCGGAATTTGAGATTAGATGTTTGGTAAAATCATTCAGCTTGATGACAGTTCTAGGTCTCACCAGTGCTGGGTTTGTTGCATCCAGTTTTCTGATAACAGGCCAAGCTTTGCGACTTGATTGTGTGTGGTCGAATGATTCTACGGTTTCATGCCAGATCTTCTTCCTATTCTCATCAAGTGACTGCAGAAGGTCCGTAGCTTTGTTAACAGTTGGATTTTCTTCATGTTCTTCAAGCAATTTTTTACCGTCCTGATTCCGACCAGGTATTCTTTACGATAGCCTCTAGGGATAAATCGTCTGGCTGCTCCTTTAATTATGCCTATAAACCGACTGTAGTTACTGTGTATTGGCTTGATCCATCTGATATTGTTATCTGTTTGTTTTCTGAATTCAGTCTTGAAATTCCACCTTGGTTTCGGATGCGACTGCACAAGGGGTACACATATTCCAGTCTCTAGAATAATAGGTCTTTGCTGACTGTGGGGGAAATCTTTAAGTATTGAGCGGCATATCTGGGTATGGGTGCTGTGAAGCTGAGTTGTAAAACACAGATCAGGTGTATATCCTCTGTTCCAACGTCCTGAATGAAAGGTAGGTGGATCCTTGGCATCAAAAACTACTTCCAAGTTTTCGGCTTCCATCCATTCACAAAGAGCTTCACCGTTAGTGTCATTTTCGCAATATCCCCATAAATTACGATGGCTGTTGAAGTCGCCCAGGAATAGAGATGGATGCTGCTGAGATGGTAGAGGAGGAGTAGGCCAGTTACTGTAATTGCTGTAATTGTGAAAATATCGTTTTCGCTGCTCACTGAAACTACCTGATAATTTTTCATATTATGCTTGACGTAAATTGCAAGACCATATTTTGGATGGTTATTTGAGGCTATTAGTTTATATCCTGGTATTTTCCCTCTGCTCCTTATCTGTTGATCATCAGCTGTGTGTGTTTCTGCATGGTTTTTCGATAGTTTGGATAGATAGTCACATTTCGACCTGCTTATTCCTTCGATGTTAAGTTGGCATATGCGAATAGACGGTCCAATTCTACGAACTGAGAAGGACTTTTCGGTTGTTTGCTCTGCATTCTATGTCCGGGAGGTCTTTTCGGACAGTTCGGTTTCGTCCTGTTGTTGTTACTCATTTAGCACCACCCAGGAGGCACGTGTGACTTAGGGTATGTCACGGACGCGAGTAACCTTGCCTTCCATGATAAATAATTAAATTGATCAATTAATCACACCCGCCCCCCGCGTTTTCCTCAATAGGCATCCATTAACTACCGAAACTCGAGGCCTTCTTCCTCCCTCCTCCCCCCCCCCCCCCCCCCCAACCACCTACGCGGGGGACACAGGCTTCTTGAAACGACCAGCTGCTCCACCGAGCGTCTCACAGTTCTGCGCCCTCGCTGCCCACCCTTAACAGCCAGCCCTCTGCAGCCACTGCCCACACTCGGCTTTCCACTAACTGGCCGCCGTCTTAAGGCGACGCTCCTGTGCCAACGCAATAGCGTGTGTAGGAGATAAAAGGACGGCCGCCTAAAGTGCAACATGTTCGTCTAAAATATAGCGACAGAGCCCTCACACGCCCACCTCCCCCCCCCCCCTCCCGCCCCCCTCTCCGCCAGTCCGAAGCAGTCCACCATTAGGCGATGGAGAACAATTATATTTGACGTCAACGCATCTATAATCAAGCATCTATTTAAAAAAAGCAGGCTACAATTTCGAAGATGATAAATGTCCTCTTTCCACGAAAAGTCCATTTACTTTTAGTTTATGAGCGAATTCGGTATAGCTTTTACAGTCAACTGCAGGATATAATCCGAATCTCATTATTTTGCGACATCAAGCGAAGTATACTGCCGCCGATTACAGATGATCAGCAGAGACATGCCCACCATACGTAAAATCAGGAGGAAACTTCGACTATTTTGCTGCAAAAATTACTGATTACTTCAGAATGTCCTCGTTATTTTAAAAGCGCCATCAGAGTAAAGACAAAGCGATAATTTAAACTCCAAAGAAAAAAATAATAATCTCTATTAAGCAATTTTTTTACAGTTTGTTGAACAGATTAGACGACGTGAGAGCGACTCTTGCATTCGGTATCTGTAAATAAACAGTCATGCACGTGAAATAACATTAGAGAATACAATATTTCATGCCATTGGCTCACACGTCCAAAAAAAAACATTTATTTTACGTTTGACAACAAGAAGCTATAATTCAAGAGGTCTTAGCTATTTTGTACACTATGACAGGTCCCCTTTTACCAATGCGATGTTGTATCATACTAGCATTTATGAAACAAATCTTGAGAGCCTGTCTCGCCCTGTTTTGAAATTTCATTAAAAGATATCGCCGCAAGGAAAAAAAAAAAAAAGAAACGCTTGTCAAGAATCATTGATATCAATCTGATACACTAATTAATTAAATCGAACATGAGAGTCGCTTTGCACGGCGAGTGACATTTTTTTTTCAGCAGTCAGATTACACTAACCAAGTAGGACAACTGGGTATCCATGGAGGGAACACGATGTTCTTTTCTAGGAACACTATTGATAAATAACAACTGAAGCTGGCCACAGAGGGATTCTACAGCCCACAACATACATTTTGCGTAAGGACCGCGCTTTTAAAAACACGATCATAATGCCTATGTTACCATACACCACATAAAAACCATTCTTGATTCTACAGGCACACACGGGTCATTGATAGTGTTACGTGTTACTGTCCGAAATGTGGAATCACGTCGATCCATTCAATCACATATTTGCGTTGGATCCTGTAGAGACGTGTTTTAATGATTACAGACGCTGGTGAACCATATTCGAGCCACTCTCGTATCTTGAAATGAGTCACTTTTTTTCGAATCTAACTACTAAGGATTCTATACACCAAGAACTCCATCGCTGTTTTTAGACAGCCCCTCGGCATCTTGTAACTGCTGCTATGCTCTCTGCCCTGCCCTCACTGAAAAAAAAAAAAAGAGTTCAAATGTGTGTGACATCTTATGGGACTTACTGCTAAGGTCATCAGTCCCTAAGCTTACACACTACTTAACCTAAATTATCCTAAAGACAAACACACACACCCATGCCCGAGGGAGGACTCGAACCTCCGCCGGACCAGCCGCACAATCCATGACTGCAGCGCCTGAGACCGCTCGGTTAATCCCGCGCGGCGCCCTCCCTGCAGCTTAGTCAATGTGATCGTCCAAATTTAAGTCTGACGTGTATTGAAGTCGGAGAGAGCTGTATCTAAAAACTTTTGCATCCTGTGCGGAAACAGGACGAGCTGTGTTAATGCGACAGGAGCGTGTTTTGACGATTTGGTGGAAATGAGAACATGCTGTCATAGCTCCGCCAACCGTGTACAGTGTGTAAGGCCAGCTCCAAACAAAGCTTTCCAGTGCGACACGAGGTAGTAGAAGAGGTGGTACGAGCAGGTACAGTGGTGTTTCTTGATGTAAAAATTAGGAAGACTCCACAACATACATAGCATTGAGGAAGGATGAAGATTTTGCCCCCGCATTGCGTCACTCACCTTTGTTTGGATGATAGACATGGATGCACCCTGAGAGATGCAGATCTCATTTGGACTGCAGTACCTGTATGTAGTTTGGAGATGTGACGCAATGCGGGGGCAAAATCTTCATCCTTGCTCAATGCTATGTATGTTGTGGAGTCTTCCTAATTTTTACAACAAAAAACATCACTGTACCTGCTCGTACCAGCTCTTCTACTACCTCGTGTCGCACTGGAAAGCTTTGTTTGGAGCTGGCCTTACACACTGTACACGGTTGGCGGAGCTATGACAGCATGTTCTCATTTCCACCAAATCGTCAAAACACGCTCCTGTCGCATTAACACAGCTCGTCCTGTTTCCGCACAGGATGCAAAAGTTTTTAGATATAGCTCTTTCCGACTTCAATACAAGTCAGACTTAAATGTGGACGATCACACTGACTAAGCTGCAGGGAGGGCAGGGCAGAGACATAGCAGCAGTTACAATATGCAGACGGACTTCCAAAAACAGCGCTGGAGTTCTTGGTGTATGGGATCCTTAGTAGATAGGTTCGAAAAAAGGTGACTCATTTCGAGATACGAAAAACAACAATGTATTGAAAGGCAACCCTGAAGGGACTACGTAAATGATTGTGAATGTAAGCAAAATATAGTTTACTAACAACATTTATTTTCTGAAAACAGACAAAAATTATGTTAAACAATTTATTGATTGAATACTGTAGCCGCGAGGGATTAGCCGAGCGGTCTAAGGCGCTGCAGTCATGGGCTGAGCGGCTGGTCCCGGCGGAGGTTCGAGTCCTCCCTCGGGCATGGGTGTGTGTCTGTTTGTCCTTAGGATAATTTAGGTTAAGTAGTGTGTAAGCTTAGGGACTGATGACCTTAGCAGTTAAGTCCCATAAGATTTCACACACATTTGAACATTTTTGAATACTGTAAATAACTAACAGGCGATTTAAGGGTACACTGGATAAGGATCCTGGGTGGCAGAAACAGTTTAACTAGTGGAGTGAGTCAAGTACTCTGACCCTAAAAGTGTGGATAACGCAATCTGATCTGATGCTGAGCAGACTTTGATTGATCTAATCACCTGAAGTTTCCCTACATAGGTGCGGTTGAGAGCAAGTGGCGATTGAGATCTCTATGCCCTGACAATGTCGAAGCAGCAGTACATTACCCTGTTTGCTTCGTGCAGCAGTAACTTGCATCTCGCGAGATGTGTGCGGCAGAGGTGAGATGTGGGAGCGGCACCTGTGAATCGATCGAGGCAATGAAAGAAATGCAAAAATCTCATGGTCTAGCGATCAGGAAGACGGATCGCAATTTACTCTCTATCGAGCACTGAAATCACAGTAGATTTCAGTGTGTAACACACCTGTTCGCTGGTCGTACCAAGGACCAATTTGACTCACTTATACGAAGAATGCTCAAGGATAGCAAGCGTCAGGATTGGTAAATCAAAAACGAATACGTGTGCCCTCGGCAAATGAGTAGTCCGAGACGTCTGAAGTCACACTGTCGGTACAGTAAGAACCTGACCACAGGGTCCCCAATCTACACTACTCGCAAGTGAAGTCAATATCGGGGCAGGTCCTAAGTACTAGCCACACATGCCAGAGCTTCGACCAGAAGTTCTTACCAGACCAAAGTCCCGCACCCGAGTGCCTCACACATCTCCAGAAAAAAATCCATTTTCCCACAAAGTGCACCAACGACACTGCCTTCACCCCATCTTGAGCCAATCACAGCGCTCTCCCAAACGACAGCACAAACTCTTATTGAACCAAGGCAAGAGTTAAGAAACTTGCATCCCTGAGCAACAAGCGAACAAATACAATCTCAAAGATCTTTATCTAAATCCCCTGTGCCTTGGAGCTTGTTAGTCCTATCGTTTCTCAGACGCCAGATGTTTCTTATACAACTGAGGCGGCCGGGGGGAGTAGTTCACTGGCCTATTTGCACTATCGGAAAACACGAAAACAGGTGAATTTTTATTACTGTGAATCTGCACACAATGCCTGCTTTATGACTCCACTGTGTAGAAGCGTTCGTTCCGTCCATCGCACCAGCACAGACTTCTGCTGGCGCTGTGGCAGGTGCTGTGGCATTGTTCTACTGGAGACCTGTCTCAACGAGGGGCTGCACTGTCTGCCCTCTATGGCTGTGGACCTGTCCGGCAAGATTTACTGAGGGATGGCCTCGCCACCAATTGCTTTCAACTCCCAATATGCCGTTTCTATGAGCTAAAAATCATAAAAATACCTCTTGCTTTTAGCGCCCTACGGGGCTCCATCAATGTCTGCTCAGGCCGTTAACTTTCTAAAGTCTCGCTCAAGGTGCGTCAGTTTGTAATAAAATCTTCAATAATTCTCCATATGCAAAAAATAGGTAAGAGAGTAACTTGTTCTCTCTCAGTATTAAACTGTTTATGAAGCTGTGTTGGGAAGGTACCAGAGCTCCAAGCGCGAATAGAAAGCACTGATGCTCAAATCGTTACAGTCACTGAAAGCTGGCTAAAGTCGGAGATAAGCTCAGCCGAAATTTTTGCGAAGAACCTAACGGTGTTCCGAAAGTGTAGGCTAAACACGGTTGGCGGTGGCGTGATGGTTGCTGTTATGCTGTTAGAAGTAGTTTATCTTGTCGTCAAACTGAAGTAAATAGTTACTGTGAGTTATTATGGGCAGAAGTCATTGTTGTCAACTGGAATAAACTAATAATTGGATTCATTTACTAACCTCCCAATTCAGGTGGTACAGTTGCTGGAAGTTTCAAGGAAAACTTGAGTTTGATTTCAAACATGTACCCGACACATATGATTATAGTTGACGGTGACTTTAATTTACCCTCGATATGTTGGCGAAAGCACATTTTTAATTTCGAAGGTACGCATAAAACATCATCCGAGATTGTGCTACATGCATTCTCTGAAAATTATTTCGAGCAATTAGTTTTGAGCCCATGTGAATAGTAACCGGCTGTGAAAACACACTTGACCTCTTAGCAACAAATAATCCTGAGTTAATAATGAGCATCAAAATGGACACAGGGATTAGTGAACACAGGGTTGTCGTAGCGAGGTTGAATGTTGTAATTCCCAAATCTTGCAAAAATAAACGAAAAATATACCTATTCAAGAAAGGAGACAAAAGTTCACTTGGCGTCCTCCTGAGATACAATCTCCACTCCTTCCAAATTAATAATGTAAGTGTAGACCAGATGTGGCTTGAATTAAAAGAAATAGAATCAGCGCCAATTGAGAGATTTATACCAAATAAATTAAACGATGGAGCTAATCCTCCTTGGTAAACAAAACGGGTCAGAACACTGTTGCAGAAACAATGAAACAAACATGCCAAATTTATACAGACGCAAAATCTCCAAGATTGGCAATCATTTACAGAAACTCGAAATTTAGCGCAGACTTCAATGCGAGATGCTTATAACAGTTTCCACAACGAAACTTTGTCTCGAAACCTGGCAGAAAATCCAAAGAGATTCTGGTCTTATGTGGAGTATGTTAGCGGCAAAAACAGGAGACACTATCGAAGACGGTGCTGCCAAAGAAGTGTTACTAAACACGGCCTTCTAAAATGCCACCACGAAAGAAGTCGAAGTAAATATTCCAGAATTCGAAACAAGAACAGTTGCCAACATGATTAATGTAGAAGTAAATGTCCTCGGAGTAGTGAAGCAACTTAAATCACTTAATAAAAGCAAGTCTTCCGGTCCAGACTGTATACCAATTAGATTCCTTTCAGAGTACGCTGATGCATTAGCTCAATACTTAACAATCATATACAGCCGTTCGCTTGACGAAAGATCCGTAGCCAAATACTGCAAAGTTGCACAGGTCACACCAATATTCAAGAAGGGTAGTAGGAGTAATCCACTTAATTACAGCCCTTATCATTAACGTCGTTATGCAGCAGGATTCTGGAACATATATCGTGTTTGAACATTGTGAATTACCTCGAAGAAAATGGTCTGTTGACACACAGTCAACATGGATTTAGAAAACATCGCTATTTTGTAACACAAAAAATGATACAAATGGCTCTGAGCACTATGGGACTTAACTTCTGAGGTCATCAGTCCCCCTAGAACTTAGAACTACTTAAATCTAACTAACCTAAGGACATCACACACATCCATGCCCGAGGCAGGATTCGAACCTGCGACCTTAGCGGTCGCGCGGTTCCAGACTGTAGCGCCTAGAACCGCTCGGCCACGCCGGCCGGCTTTGTAGCACAACTAGCTCTTTATTCGCATGAAGTGTTGAGTGCTATTGATAAGGGATTTCAGATCGATTCCGTATTCCTGTAATTTCAGAAGGCTTTTGACACTGTACCACACAAGCGGCTTGTAGTGAAATTGCGTGCTTATGGAATAACATCTCAGTTATGTGACTGGATTTGTGATTTCCTGTCAGGTCATAGTTTGTAGTAAGTGACGCAAAGTCATCGAGTAAAACAGAAGTGATTTCTGGCGTTGCCCAAGGTAGTGTTATAGGCCCTTTCCTGTACCTTATCTATCTAAGCAATTTGGGATACAATCTGAGCAGCCGTCTTAGGTTGTTTGAAGATGACGCTGTCGTTTATTGACTAATAAAGTCATCAGAAGATCAAAACAAATATTGAAAAAGGTTTAGAAAAGATATCTGTAGGGTGCGAAAATTGGCAATTGACCCTAAATAACAAAAAGTGTGAGGCCATCCACATGAGTGCTAAAAGGAATTCGTTAAACTTCGGTTACACGATAAATCAGTCAAATGTGAAGACCGTGAATTCAACTAAATATCTAGGAATTGCAATTACAAACAACACATAGAAAATGTTGTGGGGAAGACTAACGAAAGACTGCGTTTTATTGGCAGGACAATCAGAAAATGAATAGGTCTACTAAGGAGACTGCCTACACTACGCTTGTCCATCCTCTTAGAATATTCCTGCACAGTGTGGGACCCTTACCAGATAGGACTGACGGAATACATCGAAAAAGTTCAAAGAAGGGCAGCACGTTTTGTATTATCGCGAAATATGGGCAAGAGAGTCACTTATATGATACAGGATTTGGACTGGACATCATTATAAGAATGGCGTCTTTCGTTGCGTCGAAACCTTCTCACGAAATTCCAATTACGAACTTTCTCTTCTGAATGCGAAAATATGTTGTTGATACCAACCTACATAGGGAGAAACTATCAGCATGATAAAATATGGGAAATCAGAGCTCGTGCGGAAAGATATAGGTGTTCATTTTTTCTGTGTGCTAAACGAGACTGGAATAATAGAGAATTGTGAAGCTGTTTCAATGAACCCTCTGCCAGGCACTTAAATGTGATTTGAAGAGTATCCATGTAGATGTAGATGAAAGGCACTTAAATGTGGTTTGCCGAGTATCCATGTAGATGTAGATAAATATAGGAACCCTCTCTTGTGATTGATAGACTGTTGGATATGGTGTAAGATGTCATGGTCTCCCGACCTTTATTGCTTACATATTCCACCCTCACAATCATATTCCGCACATCAGGACGCTTCATTCAACCCAAACTCGATAAGATAAAGTTAATGTTGTATGAATTCATGCAAGCGATCTGCAAATAACTAATAAATCGCAAGTGCGCACCGTGGTTGAAATAGTCGAGGCTGGCGTACACACATACATTCCAGACACGATGGTCACAGGAGCTTTTAATTCGAGAGAGGCAACCGCACGCCAGGAGGCCAGTCCCAACCCATCTACGTCGGCCGGTGACCGCCCGTAGAGCAGACAGTGTTTGCCCGAGTGAAAGGACGACCCCGTGTTCGGCTTAAAAGCAAATTCCGCTACATTGTGTGGGAGCGCCCAGCCTACGCATTCTTTACACATAGCATGCAGTTTCGGAGATTTTCACTGGGAGACAGCAAACGCCAGACGCCGATGCTACAGATTTCCGGATTGGTCGCCTTAAACGAAACGTCATTCTCCCGTTTTAGAAGAGCAATGCTGATTGGCAGACGATATTTCTGACGCCTTGAGCTGAAGGAATAATGGACGAGACCGAAAGATATACCCCTCCACGTCTCGCGTGGAGAGGTGCCGTTCCGTTGTCGCTCTTGGAACAAGAACACATAACGAGAGCGTGCGTGCTCGTACGTGTACTCAAAGAGCGAGGAACAAGTCTCTCCTCAGTATTCCACTGGGAGAGCACCTCTGTCGAAAGCGAATCGAAGTGCGACTCTATATTGAGTCCTTGCCATTAAGCGTTGTTCACTGTTTTGGCCGCCACACTTATTGTGCGGTGTTAACAGACAGAGTTGTAGTTAAAAGCCTACGAGCAAATTTTTGAGTGGCATCATGGTGGACTGGTTATCTGACCGGTGTACCACGCCAATAGTTAGAATAGGGGCGAATAGGAATCCTTGGCTTCATCAAGGCGTAGGGAGAGTTTGATTGGCGAAGGTCAATCCAGATAGAACGAGAGTTATCTTATTTGTCAGCAGCGAGTGGCGCAGACAGCAGTCTTCGCAGCTTATGGTATTGTGCGCTACAGCTCTTGCGAGCCCCATATTTCCTCCACAACAGTACACTTCACTACATTTCACATGCGACAGCCTCGACTGTACCTAGCAACATTCTAATGGATAATTACTCAAGTTGAGTAGGCGCGGCACTCAGCCAATCTGCCAAGTCAATAACAATCTTAAACTTTGTATAGAAATTTCGTAAGCGAATCCTATCCTTGAGAAGTACCTTCACATTCCGAAAATAACCAGGAAATAACGTGTTCAATTCACAACTAAAAGTGTGATTGTGATTTCTCAGAATTTTTGCAAAATAAGTAATAATTTTCGTTAGTTTCATGTTTTTCTTACACTAACTAGCACTACTCCAGTACCCAAGTATCCCACTACTTACGTAAGAAATTTTGTGAATTTTTGTGTCATTTCCCTACAGCAGACGACTTCAGAAGATATTTATTGCTGAAAGTTTTTCAGGCATTTCTCTTTAGAACGTTAGGAGCGTCTGTCTGACTTCTGTAGTAGTGTGGGGGTGGAAATTGCATCTTGCAGGAGCCACAGGATAAAGGGTGCATCTCAGATTAATCCCACGCTCATAATGGTCATCCTACAGTACAGGTGATGCAACTTTACACCGGTCTGTGGAAGCGACTTCGATCACAAAGCAACTGCTCCAATGAGCCAATACCAGTATATTTAATAGGATCGTCACCTTTGTTTGGATGATAGACATGAATGCATGCTGAGGGATGCAAATCTCATTTGGACTGCAGTACCTGTATGTAGTTTGGAGATGTGACGCAATGCGGGGGCAAAATCTTCATCCTTGCTCAATGCTATGTATGTTGTGGAGTCTTCCTAATTTTTACAACAAAAAACATCACTGTACCTGTTCGTACCAGCTCTTCTACTACCTCGTGTCGCACTGGAAAGCTTTGTTTGGAGCTGGCCTTACACACTGTACACGGTTGGCGGAGCTATGACAGCATGTTCTCATTTCCACCAAATCGTCAAAACACGCTCCTGTCGCATTAACACAGCTCGTCCTGTTTCCGCACAGGATGCAAAAGTTTTTAGATATAGCTCTTTCCGACTTCAATACAAGTCAGACTTAAATGTGGACGATCACACTGACTAAGCTGCAGGGAGGGCAGGGCAGAGACATAGCAGCAGTTACAATATGCAGACGGACTTCCAAAAACAGCGCTGGAGTTCTTGGTGTATGGGATCCTTAGTAGATAGGTTCGAAAAAAGGTGACTCATTTCGAGATACGAAAAACAACAATGTATTGAAAGGCAACCCTGAAGGGACTACGTAAATGATTGTGAATGTAAGCAAAATATAGTTTACTAACAACATTTATTTTCTGAAAACAGACAAAAATTATGTTAAACAATTTATTGATTGAATACTGTAGCCGCGAGGGATTAGCCGAGCGGTCTAAGGCGCTGCAGTCATGGGCTGAGCGGCTGGTCCCGGCGGAGGTTCGAGTCCTCCCTCGGGCATGGGTGTGTGTCTGTTTGTCCTTAGGATAATTTAGGTTAAGTAGTGTGTAAGCTTAGGGACTGATGACCTTAGCAGTTAAGTCCCATAAGATTTCACACACATTTGAACATTTTTGAATACTGTAAATAACTAACAGGCGATTTAAGGGTACACTGGATAAGGATCCTGGGTGGCAGAAACAGTTTAACTAGTGGAGTGAGTCAAGTACTCTGACCCTAAAAGTGTGGATAACGCAATCTGATCTGATGCTGAGCAGACTTTGATTGATCTAATCACCTGAAGTTTCCCTACATAGGTGCGGTTGAGAGCAAGTGGCGATTGAGATCTCTATGCCCTGACAATGTCGAAGCAGCAGTACATTACCCTGTTTGCTTCGTGCAGCAGTAACTTGCATCTCGCGAGATGTGTGCGGCAGAGGTGAGATGTGGGAGCGGCACCTGTGAATCGATCGAGGCAATGAAAGAAATGCAAAAATCTCATGGTCTAGCGATCAGGAAGACGGATCGCAATTTACTCTCTATCGAGCACTGAAATCACAGTAGATTTCAGTGTGTAACACACCTGTTCGCTGGTCGTACCAAGGACCAATTTGACTCACTTATACGAAGAATGCTCAAGGATAGCAAGCGTCAGGATTGGTAAATCAAAAACGAATACGTGTGCCCTCGGCAAATGAGTAGTCCGAGACGTCTGAAGTCACACTGTCGGTACAGTAAGAACCTGACCACAGGGTCCCCAATCTACACTACTCGCAAGTGAAGTCAATATCGGGGCAGGTCCTAAGTACTAGCCACACATGCCAGAGCTTCGACCAGAAGTTCTTACCAGACCAAAGTCCCGCACCCGAGTGCCTCACACATCTCCAGAAAAAAATCCATTTTCCCACAAAGTGCACCAACGACACTGCCTTCACCCCATCTTGAGCCAATCACAGCGCTCTCCCAAACGACAGCACAAACTCTTATTGAACCAAGGCAAGAGTTAAGAAACTTGCATCCCTGAGCAACAAGCGAACAAATACAATCTCAAAGATCTTTATCTAAATCCCCTGTGCCTTGGAGCTTGTTAGTCCTATCGTTTCTCAGACGCCAGATGTTTCTTATACAACTGAGGCGGCCGGGGGGAGTAGTTCACTGGCCTATTTGCACTATCGGAAAACACGAAAACAGGTGAATTTTTATTACTGTGAATCTGCACACAATGCCTGCTTTATGACTCCACTGTGTAGAAGCGTTCGTTCCGTCCATCGCACCAGCACAGACTTCTGCTGGCGCTGTGGCAGGTGCTGTGGCATTGTTCTACTGGAGACCTGTCTCAACGAGGGGCTGCACTGTCTGCCCTCTATGGCTGTGGACCTGTCCGGCAAGATTTACTGAGGGATGGCCTCGCCACCAATTGCTTTCAACTCCCAATATGCCGTTTCTATGAGCTAAAAATCATAAAAATACCTCTTGCTTTTAGCGCCCTACGGGGCTCCATCAATGTCTGCTCAGGCCGTTAACTTTCTAAAGTCTCGCTCAAGGTGCGTCAGTTTGTAATAAAATCTTCAATAATTCTCCATATGCAAAAAATAGGTAAGAGAGTAACTTGTTCTCTCTCAGTATTAAACTGTTTATGAAGCTGTGTTGGGAAGGTACCAGAGCTCCAAGCGCGAATAGAAAGCACTGATGCTCAAATCGTTACAGTCACTGAAAGCTGGCTAAAGTCGGAGATAAGCTCAGCCGAAATTTTTGCGAAGAACCTAACGGTGTTCCGAAAGTGTAGGCTAAACACGGTTGGCGGTGGCGTGATGGTTGCTGTTATGCTGTTAGAAGTAGTTTATCTTGTCGTCAAACTGAAGTAAATAGTTACTGTGAGTTATTATGGGCAGAAGTCATTGTTGTCAACTGGAATAAACTAATAATTGGATTCATTTACTAACCTCCCAATTCAGGTGGTACAGTTGCTGGAAGTTTCAAGGAAAACTTGAGTTTGATTTCAAACATGTACCCGACACATATGATTATAGTTGACGGTGACTTTAATTTACCCTCGATATGTTGGCGAAAGCACATTTTTAATTTCGAAGGTACGCATAAAACATCATCCGAGATTGTGCTACATGCATTCTCTGAAAATTATTTCGAGCAATTAGTTTTGAGCCCATGTGAATAGTAACCGGCTGTGAAAACACACTTGACCTCTTAGCAACAAATAATCCTGAGTTAATAATGAGCATCAAAATGGACACAGGGATTAGTGAACACAGGGTTGTCGTAGCGAGGTTGAATGTTGTAATTCCCAAATCTTGCAAAAATAAACGAAAAATATACCTATTCAAGAAAGGAGACAAAAGTTCACTTGGCGTCCTCCTGAGATACAATCTCCACTCCTTCCAAATTAATAATGTAAGTGTAGACCAGATGTGGCTTGAATTAAAAGAAATAGAATCAGCGCCAATTGAGAGATTTATACCAAATAAATTAAACGATGGAGCTAATCCTCCTTGGTAAACAAAACGGGTCAGAACACTGTTGCAGAAACAATGAAACAAACATGCCAAATTTATACAGACGCAAAATCTCCAAGATTGGCAATCATTTACAGAAACTCGAAATTTAGCGCAGACTTCAATGCGAGATGCTTATAACAGTTTCCACAACGAAACTTTGTCTCGAAACCTGGCAGAAAATCCAAAGAGATTCTGGTCTTATGTGGAGTATGTTAGCGGCAAAAACAGGAGACACTATCGAAGACGGTGCTGCCAAAGAAGTGTTACTAAACACGGCCTTCTAAAATGCCACCACGAAAGAAGTCGAAGTAAATATTCCAGAATTCGAAACAAGAACAGTTGCCAACATGATTAATGTAGAAGTAAATGTCCTCGGAGTAGTGAAGCAACTTAAATCACTTAATAAAAGCAAGTCTTCCGGTCCAGACTGTATACCAATTAGATTCCTTTCAGAGTACGCTGATGCATTAGCTCAATACTTAACAATCATATACAGCCGTTCGCTTGACGAAAGATCCGTAGCCAAATACTGCAAAGTTGCACAGGTCACACCAATATTCAAGAAGGGTAGTAGGAGTAATCCACTTAATTACAGCCCTTATCATTAACGTCGTTATGCAGCAGGATTCTGGAACATATATCGTGTTTGAACATTGTGAATTACCTCGAAGAAAATGGTCTGTTGACACACAGTCAACATGGATTTAGAAAACATCGCTATTTTGTAACACAAAAAATGATACAAATGGCTCTGAGCACTATGGGACTTAACTTCTGAGGTCATCAGTCCCCCTAGAACTTAGAACTACTTAAATCTAACTAACCTAAGGACATCACACACATCCATGCCCGAGGCAGGATTCGAACCTGCGACCTTAGCGGTCGCGCGGTTCCAGACTGTAGCGCCTAGAACCGCTCGGCCACGCCGGCCGGCTTTGTAGCACAACTAGCTCTTTATTCGCATGAAGTGTTGAGTGCTATTGATAAGGGATTTCAGATCGATTCCGTATTCCTGTAATTTCAGAAGGCTTTTGACACTGTACCACACAAGCGGCTTGTAGTGAAATTGCGTGCTTATGGAATAACATCTCAGTTATGTGACTGGATTTGTGATTTCCTGTCAGGTCATAGTTTGTAGTAAGTGACGCAAAGTCATCGAGTAAAACAGAAGTGATTTCTGGCGTTGCCCAAGGTAGTGTTATAGGCCCTTTCCTGTACCTTATCTATCTAAGCAATTTGGGATACAATCTGAGCAGCCGTCTTAGGTTGTTTGAAGATGACGCTGTCGTTTATTGACTAATAAAGTCATCAGAAGATCAAAACAAATATTGAAAAAGGTTTAGAAAAGATATCTGTAGGGTGCGAAAATTGGCAATTGACCCTAAATAACAAAAAGTGTGAGGCCATCCACATGAGTGCTAAAAGGAATTCGTTAAACTTCGGTTACACGATAAATCAGTCAAATGTGAAGACCGTGAATTCAACTAAATATCTAGGAATTGCAATTACAAACAACACATAGAAAATGTTGTGGGGAAGACTAACGAAAGACTGCGTTTTATTGGCAGGACAATCAGAAAATGAATAGGTCTACTAAGGAGACTGCCTACACTACGCTTGTCCATCCTCTTAGAATATTCCTGCACAGTGTGGGACCCTTACCAGATAGGACTGACGGAATACATCGAAAAAGTTCAAAGAAGGGCAGCACGTTTTGTATTATCGCGAAATATGGGCAAGAGAGTCACTTATATGATACAGGATTTGGACTGGACATCATTATAAGAATGGCGTCTTTCGTTGCGTCGAAACCTTCTCACGAAATTCCAATTACGAACTTTCTCTTCTGAATGCGAAAATATGTTGTTGATACCAACCTACATAGGGAGAAACTATCAGCATGATAAAATATGGGAAATCAGAGCTCGTGCGGAAAGATATAGGTGTTCATTTTTTCTGTGTGCTAAACGAGACTGGAATAATAGAGAATTGTGAAGCTGTTTCAATGAACCCTCTGCCAGGCACTTAAATGTGATTTGAAGAGTATCCATGTAGATGTAGATGAAAGGCACTTAAATGTGGTTTGCCGAGTATCCATGTAGATGTAGATAAATATAGGAACCCTCTCTTGTGATTGATAGACTGTTGGATATGGTGTAAGATGTCATGGTCTCCCGACCTTTATTGCTTACATATTCCACCCTCACAATCATATTCCGCACATCAGGACGCTTCATTCAACCCAAACTCGATAAGATAAAGTTAATGTTGTATGAATTCATGCAAGCGATCTGCAAATAACTAATAAATCGCAAGTGCGCACCGTGGTTGAAATAGTCGAGGCTGGCGTACACACATACATTCCAGACACGATGGTCACAGGAGCTTTTAATTCGAGAGAGGCAACCGCACGCCAGGAGGCCAGTCCCAACCCATCTACGTCGGCCGGTGACCGCCCGTAGAGCAGACAGTGTTTGCCCGAGTGAAAGGACGACCCCGTGTTCGGCTTAAAAGCAAATTCCGCTACATTGTGTGGGAGCGCCCAGCCTACGCATTCTTTACACATAGCATGCAGTTTCGGAGATTTTCACTGGGAGACAGCAAACGCCAGACGCCGATGCTACAGATTTCCGGATTGGTCGCCTTAAACGAAACGTCATTCTCCCGTTTTAGAAGAGCAATGCTGATTGGCAGACGATATTTCTGACGCCTTGAGCTGAAGGAATAATGGACGAGACCGAAAGATATACCCCTCCACGTCTCGCGTGGAGAGGTGCCGTTCCGTTGTCGCTCTTGGAACAAGAACACATAACGAGAGCGTGCGTGCTCGTACGTGTACTCAAAGAGCGAGGAACAAGTCTCTCCTCAGTATTCCACTGGGAGAGCACCTCTGTCGAAAGCGAATCGAAGTGCGACTCTATATTGAGTCCTTGCCATTAAGCGTTGTTCACTGTTTTGGCCGCCACACTTATTGTGCGGTGTTAACAGACAGAGTTGTAGTTAAAAGCCTACGAGCAAATTTTTGAGTGGCATCATGGTGGACTGGTTATCTGACCGGTGTACCACGCCAATAGTTAGAATAGGGGCGAATAGGAATCCTTGGCTTCATCAAGGCGTAGGGAGAGTTTGATTGGCGAAGGTCAATCCAGATAGAACGAGAGTTATCTTATTTGTCAGCAGCGAGTGGCGCAGACAGCAGTCTTCGCAGCTTATGGTATTGTGCGCTACAGCTCTTGCGAGCCCCATATTTCCTCCACAACAGTACACTTCACTACATTTCACATGCGACAGCCTCGACTGTACCTAGCAACATTCTAATGGATAATTACTCAAGTTGAGTAGGCGCGGCACTCAGCCAATCTGCCAAGTCAATAACAATCTTAAACTTTGTATAGAAATTTCGTAAGCGAATCCTATCCTTGAGAAGTACCTTCACATTCCGAAAATAACCAGGAAATAACGTGTTCAATTCACAACTAAAAGTGTGATTGTGATTTCTCAGAATTTTTGCAAAATAAGTAATAATTTTCGTTAGTTTCATGTTTTTCTTACACTAACTAGCACTACTCCAGTACCCAAGTATCCCACTACTTACGTAAGAAATTTTGTGAATTTTTGTGTCATTTCCCTACAGCAGACGACTTCAGAAGATATTTATTGCTGAAAGTTTTTCAGGCATTTCTCTTTAGAACGTTAGGAGCGTCTGTCTGACTTCTGTAGTAGTGTGGGGGTGGAAATTGCATCTTGCAGGAGCCACAGGATAAAGGGTGCATCTCAGATTAATCCCACGCTCATAATGGTCATCCTACAGTACAGGTGATGCAACTTTACACCGGTCTGTGGAAGCGACTTCGATCACAAAGCAACTGCTCCAATGAGCCAATACCAGTATATTTAATAGGATCGTCACCTTTGTTTGGATGATAGACATGAATGCATGCTGAGGGATGCAAATCTCATTTGGACTGCAGTACCTGTATGTAGTTTGGAGATGTGACGCAATGCGGGGGCAAAATCTTCATCCTTGCTCAATGCTATGTATGTTGTGGAGTCTTCCTAATTTTTACAACAAGAAACATCACTGTACCTGCTCGTACCAGCTCTTCTACTACCTCGTGTCGCACTGGAAAGCTTTGTTTGGAGCTGGCCTTACACACTGTACACGGTTGGCGGAGCTATGACAGCATGTTCTCATTTCCACCAAATCGTCAAAACACGCTCCTGTCGCATTAACACAGCTCGTCCTGTTTCCGCACAGGATGCAAAAGTTTTTAGATATAGCTCTCTCCGACTTCAATACAAGTCAGACTTAAATGTGGACGATCACACTGACTAAGCTGCAGGGAGGGCAGGGCAGAGACATAGCAGCAGTTACAATATGCAGACGGACTTCCAAAAACAGCGCTGGAGTTCTTGGTGTATAGAATCCTTAGTAGTTAGATTCGAAAAAAAGTGACTCATTTCAAGATACGAGAGTGGCTCGAATATGGTTCACCAGCGTCTGTAATAATTAAAACACGTATCTACAGAATCCAACGCAAATATTTGGTTGAATGAATCGACATGATTCCAAATTGTGGACAGTAACACGTAACACTATCACTGACCCGTGTGTGCCTGTAGAATCAAAAATGGTTTTTATGTGGTGTATGGTAACATAGGCATTACGATCGTGTTTTTAATACCGCGTTCCTTAAGCAAAATGTATATTGTGGGCTGTAGAATCCCTTTGTGGTCAGCTTCAGATGTCATTTCTCAATAATGTGTTCCCTCCATGGATTCCCAGTTGTCCTACTTGGCGAGTGTAATCCAACTGCTGAAAAAAAAAATACTCACCATGCAAAGCGACTCTCATGTTCAATTTAATTAATTAACCTATCAAACTGATATCAATGACCTGCCACCTGGCGAGTGGAAGAGATGGCTAGGGCGCTACAGAATGATTCTTGATAAGTGTTTCTTTTATTTTAGTTGCGGTGATATTTTTAACGAAATTTTAATCTCCCACCTACACAGGGCGAGACAGGCTCCGACGATTTGTTTCGTAAATGCTAGTATGATGTGGCACCGCAATGGTAAAAGAAGATCTGTCATAGTGTACAAAACAGCTACGTTCTCTTGAATTATAGCTTGTTGTTGTCAAGCGTAAAATGAACGTGTTTTTTTCCGGCATGTGAGCCATTGGCATGAAAGATTGTATTCTCTAATGTTATTTCACGTGCATGACTGTTTACAGACACCGAACGCAAGAGACGCTCTGGTCAACAAGTTGGAAGAAATTGCTTAATATAAATTATTATTTTTTCTTTGGAGTTTAAATTATCGCATTTTCTTTACTCTGACAACGGTTTTGCAGTGATTGGTAATTTTCACTGCAAAATAGTCGAAGTTTTTTCCTGTTTTTGTGCATGGTGGACATGGCTCTGCTGATCATCTGTAATCGGCGGCGGTACACTTCGCATAATGTCGCAAAATAAGGGTTAATTGTTAAGTTTAATTAATTTGTGTATCAATTTAATATCAAAAGTGGAGAGACGCCACTACCTCCCTACTACTGAAGTACGGTTTCCAAATTGTATATTTTTTTCTAATTTGTAATTTCGTGTATATGATGCTGAAGATATGTAGCACACACTGGTATTAGTAAATTATTATTATTATTACATTAACCTATTTTGCATATCTTACGATAATTTAACAATCTTCTACTATCGATATGGATCTTCTACAGACCACTTAAATAAGAAATTCTGATTTAAATTACAGCTTTTCCAACAATTTTTCGTTCGATCACGGGGCTGTTGTTTACAGTTCTCTGACCACTTCTCTTGGGCTCCCTGTTTTTAGAATTTTCTAGTGATGGGAATCTAAAACCGTCTTTCGAACCGTATTACTGTTCACAATTTCATGTTCTTTAATGTTCACCGCTTTCAGATCACTTCTCATTTCTTGCTGCCACTTGCGCCAGGTTTATATTTTCCGATTGACAAGTTCGAAAATGCCTTGCACTTCCTGTTTTCGTTCACCCGAAACAGGTGGCCGTAAACATCATTGTAAATTTTCTCTTCGTTGCATTTACTTGTTCTGTTTGCTTGTCCAGATCTTCGTTTCTCCTGTTACTGCATTCGTCATTATGATTCAATGGTCCTAACATATATTTTTAGAATTTGCCTTCCTTTCTTTCCTATGTTTTCTTTTTCACCATTCTTAGCTAAATCCAGACATTCATCTGCGCTTCAACAGTCTGGTTTTACTATTGCAACATACTGTCACAATTTTGCTTCAGCCTAGTCAGAAAGGCCATTTCAGTCTTGGTTGCCCTGAGTTTATTAGTCTCGTCGCCACAACCATTAATTATTATTATTACATGAACATATTTTTATATATTATGGTTATTATTATTAAAATCTTACACACCTGTAGAACACTGAAAAAGAGACGAGATAGTCTGAAAGTTATACATTGAGGTAACAAAAGTCATTGCATACCGGCTAGTATCGTTTCGAACCTCCTTTTGCCCGGCGTAATGCCGCAACTGGACGTGGCATGGACATAAGAAGTCGTCGAAAGTCTCCTGCAGAAATATTGAACCAAGCTGCCTCTTTAACCGCCCAAAGTTGCGGAAGTGTTAACAGCGCAGGATTTTGTGCACGAACTGACCTCTCGATGTCGTCTCACCAATGTTCGAGGGATTCATGTTGGGCGACCTGTGAGGCCAAATCATTCGCACGAACTGTCCAGAATGTTCTTCAAAGCAATCGCGAATAATTGTGGCCCGGTATATGGCGCATTGTCATCCGTAAAAATTCAATCGCTGTTTGGTATTTTGAAGTCCGTGAACAGCTGCAAATGGTGTCTAAGTAGCCGTACATTTCCAGAGGATCGAGTTCATTCTGTGCAAACACAGCACACACCATTACAAAGCCATTACCAGTTTGCACAGTGTCTTGTTGAGAACTTGGACCCATGACTTCGTGAGGTCTGTGCCACACTCGAACCCTACCACCAGCTCTTACCAACTGAAATCGAGACTCATGTGACCAGGTCACGATTTTCCAGCCGTCTAGGATCCAGCCGACATGATCATGAGCCCAGGAGAGGCGCTGCAGACGATGTCGTGCTATTAGCAAAGGCAGTCGAGTCAGTCGTTTGCTGCCATAGCCCACTAAGGCCAAGTTACGCAACACTATCTAACGTACACGTTAGTCGTACGCCCCAAATTGATTATGCGGCCATTTCACGCAGTGTTGCTAGTCTGATAGCACTGACAACCGCTCTCGGTCGTTAGGTGAAGGCCGTCGGCCACTGCGATGTTGTGAGAGGTTATGCCTGAAATTTAGTTTTCTTGGCACAGTCTTGACACTGTGGATCTCCGAATATTGAATTCCCTAACAATTTCCGAAATGGAATGTCCCTTGCACCTAGTTTCAATTAGCATTCTGCGATCAAAGTTTGTCAATTCCCGCCGTACGGTCATAATAACGTAGGAAACCTTTTCACCACTGAATTATCTAAATACAAATGAGAGCTCCGCCAATGCACTGCCCTTTTGTACCTTATGTGCGTGATACTGGCGCCATCTGTATACGTGCATATCGCTATCCCATGACTTTTGTCATCTCGATGTATTTCGTGCATGGACAGGGTAACATACTGTGTTCCCCTAACCCTGTGTCCGCCAATCCGCACCCTCGGGCGAAACCCGGCACCCGCGCCTGGCTACACCACAACTAGAAACCGTTCATCATAAGAATAAACCTGATGCAAACATTTCACTATGTATTTTTCCGCGGTTGCTGGAACCTCATTGAATTTCCGTTTCACGTGGGACTGCAGCAAAGCTGTCTCGAGTATTGTCAAGTACGCCCGCCCGGTTGGCCGTACGGTTTAACGCACGGCTTTCCGAGCGAGAAGGAGCGCCTGGACTTGTGTCGAGGTCCGGTAAACCGGCCAGTCTGTGGTTGCCTTTTAGGCGTTTTTCCATCTGCCTCGGTGAATGCAGGCTGGTTCCCTTTATTCCACCTCAGTTACACTATGTCGGCGATTGCTGCGCAAACAAGTTCTCCACGTACGCGTACACCACCATTACTCTACCACGCAAACATAGGGGTTTCACTCGTCTGGAGTGAGACGTTCCCTGGGGGGTCCACCGGGGGCCGAACCGCACAATAACCTTGGGTTCGGTGTGGGGTGGCGGAGGGGTGAAGTGGACTGCGGTAGTCGTCGTGGGGTTGTGGACCACTGCGGCTGCGGCGGGGACGGATCCTCTCCGTCGTTTCTAGGTCTCCGGTTACAATACAATACAATTGTCAAATATAATAATAGGGTTACGTTTTGTGCTGTGCGCTACGTGCACATCGACTTAGTGATAATACGGGACAACAGCGTTACCGGCGCATTTAACATGGACAGCACTGGCTGGTCAGCTGGTACAGATAGCCTGCAGTGACATGACAAGCTGCAATTAACATTTAAAAAGAGACGAGCAGAGGAGCGATGAAGCTTCGAATGTCATTTAATTTTTAGGCAGAATGACATAATACACTGGAAATCTCCCACAAAACGCTTCTTAGATGACTAGATGAAAACCGCAACACGTTATCGTTTTTAGCTAACGTATTATTGTAATTGAAAACAAGAATGGTAATTTTTCTAGATAAGCTGTATGTAACGTATGGGAGTATTGAAGGATTTCACCATACAGTTAGATATTGAAGCCACTGAAGGCATTACTTACAGTCAGTCGTCTGGTAATCTCTTAGCTCCTTCCTTATCCGAAACCGAGAAATACATTTCAGTTCTGGAAGTGTCACCTGTTGCGTTGATAACCAGCCCATCAACAATGGAATCCACAAAGCAAACCACGGGTCTTTTCTGGCTAGCCGTTCTATATCCGGCCAGCGTTCGGCAGTGACGTGTAAAAAAGCTGCGTGCGTTAGTTCCAGTACGTTTGGCAACTTAACAGTCTTGTTACTACAATGAAATGAACACCATTAGCTGCTTACAGGCGTTGACATACGTCAACGTGGACAGATAAAAATGTATGACCCCCCCGGGACTCGAACCCAGGATCTCCTGCTTACATGGCAGACACTCTATCCATTTTTCTTTTTTTTTTTTTTTTAATCTCATTTTGTTCGTTATAGTTCGTTGCAATTGTTCGTGGCGGACGTCCCCTGACGCCCGTTGAAGTTCGTCATTGATCCATTCACTCGGTTTTTTTATTACAGAGGGCAGCTAACCCTCTGACCGAACACGCTGAGCTACTTCTGAGCCACCGAGGACACAGAACATAGCGCGACTGCAGCGATTTATCTCTGGCACGCCTCCCGCGAAACCTACAATCTCAACGTATTGTTCCACACTACATTCGTAGTGCACCCGCCCGTTATACTCACTACTCGCGGCGCGTTGCCGATTCCCGTAAGAGTTCGGGCACTGTTTGTGCATTCGCACAGAAAAAGAAGATGGTCAAGTGGCCGGTGAGCCTTAACTATATATTTACTAAAATGGTATCTGTTCTTTCGGACAACGCCGGTCAACTGCTGTTTGTATAAGAGAAATCGGTTGGAAACTTTCCTCACGTCAGCACGTTGTAGGTGTCGCTACCGGCGCCAACCTTGTGTGAATGCTCTGAAAAGCTAATCATTTGCATATCACAGCATCTTCTTCCTGCCGGTCAAATTTCGCGTCTGTAGCACGTCATCTTTCTGGTGTAGCAATTTTAATGGCCAGTAGTGTATATTTCAGTGAGGCCCGCCTCATTGGCGGTGTTGGTCAAGCAGCTCAGCTGGGCTGGCCAGGCAGGCAGCGCGCAGCGGCCAGTCCCACTCCCAGCGCCTTGTATTCGGCGCGAGATGACACGCAAATTAAGCGTAACGGCTCACCTGGCGCCGGCCGTACCGTTACGCCAGGCGGCGCCGCGGCGCTTCTCCTCTGATTGCTTTCTCGCTAGCCATCACTGCCTATTCGGCTTGGTTGCGCTCAGGACGAGATGAGGATGCCGAAGATTCCGTTCGAGACCTGTTTGTATGGGTGACAATCCACGCCAAGCAGTATAAACAACGCGGACGAGTTCTGCGTCGGTCGCTGACCGTTGCCAGTGCCACCGAACTGTTTGTACAGAGTGTAGCATCGCAACTTCCCCAATAGAAGAACTAAAGATTTCCGACGTCACGACTAACACTCTGTATACAAATTCCGCACATCACAGTCAAGTGCATGGAAGAGGGAGTTTAGCGTGGTCCCACAGGGTTTCTTCCCGTCTCAAGTGCTTGTGGAGCGCGGGACTGCAAAAGTGCCTCTGTGCATGCTGTACAGGGCTATTACAAATGATTGAAGCGATTTCATAAATTCACTGTAGCTCCCTCCATTCATTGACATATGGTCACGACACACTACAGATACGTAGAAAAACTCATAAAGTTTTGTTCGGCTGAAGTCGCACTTCAGGTTTCTGCCGCCAGAGCGCTCGAGAGCGCAGTGAGACAAATTGGCGACAGGAGCCGCGAAAGCGTATGGCGTGCTTGAAATGCTTTCACATCAGTCAGTCATAACAGTGCAACGACACTTCAGGACGAAGTTCAACAAAGATCCACCAACTGCTAACTCCATTCGGCGATGGTATGCGCAGTTTAAAGCTTCTGGATGCCTCTGTAAGGGGAAATCAACGGGTCGGCCTGCAGTGAGCGAAGAAACGGTTGAACGCGTGCGGGCAAGTTTCACGCGTAGCCCACGGAAGTCGACGAATAAAGCAAGCAGGGAGCTAAACGTACCACAGCCGACGGTTTGGAAAATCTTACGGAAAAGGCTAAAGCAGAAGCCTTACCGTTTACAATTGCTACAAGCCCTAACACCCGATGACAAAGTCAAACGCTTTGAATTTTCGGCGCGGTTGCTGCAGCTCATGGAAGAGGATGCGTTCAGTGCGAAACTTGTTTTCGGTGATGAAGCAACATTTATTCTTAATGGTGAAGTGAACAGACACAATGTGCGAATCTGGGCGGTAGAGAATCCTCACGCATTCGTGCAGCAAATTCGCAATTCACCAAAAGTTAACATGTTTTGTGCAATCTCACGGTTTAAAGTTTACGGCCCCTTTTTCTTCTGCGAAAAAAACGTTACAGGACACGTGTATCTGGACATGCTGGAAAATTGGCCCATGCCACAACTGGAGACCGACAGCACCGACTTCATCTTTCAACAGGATGGTGCTCCACTGCACTTCCATCATGATGTTCGGCATTTCTTAAACATGAGATTGCAAAACCGATGGATCGGTCGTGGTGGAGATCATGATCAGCAATTCATGTCATGGCCTCCACGCTCTCCCGACTTAACCCCATGCGATTTCTTTCTGTGGGGTTATGTGAAAGATTCAGTGTTTAAACCTCCTCTACCAAGAAACGTACCAGAACTGCGAGCTCGCATCAACGATGCTTTCGAACTCATTAATGGGGACATGCTGCGCCGTGTGTGGGAGGAACTTGATTATCGTCTTGAAGTCTGCCGAATCACTAAAGGGGCACATATCGAACATTTGTGAATGCCTAAAAAAACTTTTTGAGTTTTTGTATGTGTGTGCAAAGCATTGTGAAAATATCTCAAATAATAAAGTTATTGCAGAGTTGTGAAATCGCTTCAATCATTTGTAATAACCCTGTAATTAGTACGATCTTTTTTTCATGAGTCCTGCGGCAGCTATGTGTGCGGGACTGAACAACATCTCAGTACCGGTTCCTGAAATTTGATATCTTCTGCTAGAGAGCCTAATTTGCGAGTACCGTCGAGGGTCAAACAAGTGTGGTATTTCAACATCTCTCTTCTCTGTACACGTTCAGTATCTCCTGTTAATTTTGTTTGGTATGGATCCCATACACCTGAGCAATACAGTTGCGGAAACCAATATAAAGCAAGAGTTTCGACAGAAGTAACAAAGAAATGTCTGTAGCATACTGTATCGCATTTATTACACACATCAAGAAAAGTTTTGCATCAGCTTCGTTCCGAGAGTTCCAGAACGTGTACAGAAAATTGGAATAGAGTACAACATAAACATCATTTCTGTCCTTCTTATCGCTAACGAGAACCACACATTGCATGTTGTACCACCATACAGCGAAACCTTCTGAGGTGGTGGTCCAAATTGCTGTACACACCAGTACTTCTAATATCCAGTAGCACGCCCTCTTACACTGATGCCTGCCTGTATTTGTGGTGTCATACTATCCACAAGTTCATCAAGGCACTGTTGGTCCAGATAGTCCCACTCCTCAATGGCGATTCGGCGTAGATCTCTCAGAGCGGTTGATGGGTCACGTTGTTCATAAACAGCCCTTTTCAATCTATCCCAGACATGTTCGATAGGGTTCATGTCTGGAGAACATTCTGGCCACTTTAGTGGAGCGATGTCATTATCCTGAACGAAGTCATTCACAAGATGTGCGTGATGGGAGCACGAATTGTCGTCCATGAAGACGAAGGCCTCGCCAATATGCTTGCACTATCGGTCGGAGGATGGCATTCACGTATCGCACAGCCGTTACAGGGCCTTCATTGACCATCACAGGCGTACGTCGGCCCACATAATGCCACCTCAAAACATCAGGGAACCTCCATGTTGCTGCACTCGCTGGACATTGTGTCTAAGGCTTTCAGCCTGACCGAGTTGCCTCCAAACATGTCTCCGACGATTGTCTGGTTGAAGGCATATGTGATACTCATCGGTGAAGAGAATGTGATGTCCATTCAGTATGTTGTTGGGCCCGAATGTACCACACTGCATGGCGTCGTCGTTGTAAAGATGGACCTCGCCATGGAAGTCGTAAGTGAAGTTGCGCATCATGCAGCCTATTGCGCACAGTTTGAGTAGTAACATGACGTCCTGTGGCTGCACGAAAAGCATTATTCAACATGGTGGCGTTGCTGTCAGGGTTCCTCCGAGCGGTCACCCACTGCAGTAGTAGCCCTTGGGCGGCCTGAGTGAGGCATGTCATCGACAGTTCCTGTCTCTCTGTATCTCCTCCAAGTCCCAACAACATTTGTAAGTAGGCTGTTTAGGTTTTCTTATTGGTAACGCCACGTAGCGCTCTGTGTGAGAATCACTGGATGTGCTGTGTTCAGTCTGTGGCTGCTTTGCATTGTTGTAATACTCGCCATTGTAGTGTTAGGCAGCTGGCTGTGAACAGCGCGTAGCGTTGCGCAGTTGGAGGTGAGCCGCCAGCAGTGGTGGATGTGGGGAGAGAGATGGCGGAGTTTTGTAATTTGTCATGAACTGCTATATATATTATGACTATTAAGGTAAATACATTGTTTGTTCTCTATTAATATCTTTCATTTGCTAACTATCCCTATCAGTAGTTAGTGCCTTCCTTAGTTTGAATCTTTTATTTAGCTGGCAGTAGTGGCGCTCGCTGTATTGCAGTAGCTTGAGTAGCGAAGATTTTTGTGAGGTAAGTGATTTGAGAAACGTGTAGCTTAATGTTAGTCAGGGCCATTCTTTTGTAGGGATTTCTGAAAGTCAGATTGCGTTGCGCTAAAAATATTGTGTGTCAGTTTAAGGACAGTCGTGTATAATTGTTCTAAGGGGACGTTTCATATGTCGACCCTTAGCCGAGGATACCTCACTGGAATCTTCTGATTTTTTCTTGTAGTTTGTGTAATTAGTGTAGCTTTTGTTTATTGCTAGCGCGTAATTGTAGAGAAAATCTCCTTTGTAGTTGCAGTTTTTCATTGTTGTACAGTAAAACAGTTGTGGCATGCATGTAGATTTGCACCAAGTATTTCGCAGCTGCGCTTGCAATTAACTACATATTATTTTCAGTGCTATGTTAATGTGTTCTCTTATTTTTGCTCTTCAAATTGTGCTTTTCTGTGTTATCGTGTGAAATATTGTGACAATAATGGCGTATGAAAAACGTAATACTAGGCTCCAAAGTAAACTGAGAAATGACAGTGAAGACGAAAGCAGTGTGTTAGCGCCGCAGAGTAATGAATTAACTAATGTTCAAAGTAGTAATTTGGTAATTGTGCATAGGGAAATGGAGCGGGCGGCAAATAATGGTGTAGACAGTGAAACAAGTAGTGAACAGGGAAGCATTATCGATCGATCGGTCGGCAACAGCTCGCCTCAGGAATACGAAATGGCAGGACACAATCTTGCAAATACTGTAGATTCAGGTTTTGGGTCCTCACCGTTTTCTCAAATAAGTCAAGACACATTTTCTGCTTGTCAAAATGTGAATGTTGCCGGTGCAAATGCACTGCCGAAAAGCATAGAGGAACAGATTCCAGACACTAATACATTATTATTGCAATTAATGCAACAAATGGAACAAAATCAGAGACAAATGGGACAAAGTCTTCAAAAGTTAGACACAATGGAACAAAATCTTCAAAAGTTAGACACAATGGAACAAAATCAGAGACAAACACAGCAAAAGCTTCAAAAGTTAGACACAATGGAACAAAATCTTCGGAAGTTAGACACCACACTTGAACAAACACGTGAAGATTTAACTACTGAGTTACATAACATTGAATCGAAATGTCAAAAAGTCTGTAATGACGTAAAAACACAAATTTATGAGCATTTTCAACCTATTTTTTCGTGGCATGAAAATGCATTACAGAATCACGAAGCAGCCATAAAAGAACTGCAAACCATTGTTCATGAAAATCATGAGACCTCGTCGGCTGAAATTGACTCATTTGCATCTACCGATTCGGTTACGCAACTTGCAAAAACTCAAGAAAACTTAAAGGACACAGTAGATTCGATTTCAGCACAAATGGACACTCTGAAACTTGGTTCAGAAAAACACACTGAGGAAATGTGTTCACTATCGGAGAAAGTAGCCGAACTTTCGGATCAGTTCACTAACTTATCTACGAAGGTAGATGATAATCTAAACGACACAAAACCGGTAGTCTTTAATGACACAGAAGAGTGCGAACAAATTAGGAAATTCAAACAAAATCAGAATCAGATTAATACGCAACACCAAAGAGAAATCCGGGAAGTACAAGATTAGCTGACACAGGTAATACAAGAATTACGTATTTCAGAGGACACTCGCGCTCCAACACGGGAAGAGGGACTTAGAAATACGGAAAAGCCGCAAAATAATAACACAGGGCATTTCGGAAATTATGAAAGAAATTGGCAAGGTGCACCGAATTTTGAGATGGAACCGCCGAAACGACGTAACAATGACCAATATGCGACTCGCCGACATGATGACTTTGACTATAAGCTGTTCATTACTACACGTAAATTCAAAACATTTAAGAATTCTGGCAACGACATTCATCCACAAGCATGGCTCCATCAATTTTCTCATTGTTTTCCTCCCAACTGGTCATTGGAGCACAGGTTAGAATTTATGTGTGGCTACTTAGAGAACGAACCAGCTGTAAGAATGCGATCGGTCATTCACGATTGTCACAGTGAAGGAGAACTTTATCATGCCTTCCTCTCAGCGTATTGGTCTCAAGCTACACAAGACCGAGTAAAACAGCATCATAATGATGAAACGTTTCGAACAATCTGAATTTTCCAGTCTTATGAAATATTTTGAAGACATGTTGCATAAGAATCAGTATCTTTCAAACCCATACAGCCCCTCAGAACTCATCCGCATTTGCTTAATCAAATTACCTGAACATTTACGGCATATTATTTTAGCAGGACGTTGCAAAGACGACATTGAAGCTTTTCAGGGACTGTTACAAGAACTAGAAATTGACACTGATAATCGCGGAATGCGAAAACAAGAACAAAACAATCACTACAGGTCACATCAGTCACAATTCCGTGACGACAGAAACGATAACTGGACGCGACAAGGCTATTCTCACCACACAAATCGTGACCAAAACAGACACCACCCGTAGTTACAGGGAAAGATTACCTCTCCACTGTAGTGACTATCACAGAGACAATCAGAGAAACAGACAATTTGGGAACCAAAATAATTATTATCAAGGGAGACAGAATAACTTCAGACGCAACAGTTCAGCGCGCAGGTACGATTCAGGGAGAAATTCTCCACCACGTGACCGACAAGAAAGAAACTATGCCATCTACCGACATGACGACAGACGATATGATCGTAACGACAGACCTGAATCGCATCAGAACTGGCGGGATTCAAACAGAGCAGGGCCCTCTCGAGGAGGTGAATTTGTAGAAGTTAGGTCTCCAAATCCCAATAACGACGCGCGCCAACAAAGAGACAATAGGCAATGACTCATACCGCTGGCAGCCTCAAAACGTACTTATGAAACTGACGACGCAGCTGCCGTAGCTAGTAATTACGTAAAAATGGAAGACATTAGGGACATCTTACTCCAGGAACACGACGTAAAACATAACAACATTGCATATCCTGTGATTCACATTACAGTAAATGATGAAAAATTTATGGCAGTACTTGACTCTGGCAGTCTCATTTCAGTAATTAGTGAAACAGCCTTTAGCAAATGCAACAAATCGAACGATTCTCCCACACTTCCGTTACGTAAGATTAAATTACAAGGTGCAATCTTTGGAAAAAGTGTAGATGTACGCCAACAAACCAACTTAGAATTCTTTTGTCAAAGCCACAGCTTCTCTATGAGCTTTCTTATTGTTCCATTATTGTCGACGGAAATTATATTGGGAGTAGACTTTTTGAATGAATACAAAGCAATCTTAAGCTTTCACGATGCTGAAATAAGTTTAGAGAAAGAAGGTAAGTCAATAGCTTTGAAATTTGAAGACTGGCTCTCAAACCACGACGAGGAAATTAATCGGCTTTACCTTCTGTTAGACAACAATTCGGAGTTTTCTACGGAACTAGACACTAACAATCACTCTGCAAGTACTGACAGGGGTGATATCGACGACACATTTGATACTAATGAGTTAATTCAGAATAAAATTCAAACAATTGAGAATTGTAATGACACTGATAGGCAAGACCTTTTTGAGATTTTACAAGCACATTCCACAGTTTTTACTCACAAAACAGGAACAATCAAGGGATTTCAATACCAATTTCGTGTTCGTGAGCATACTAAATTTTGTGTTAGACCATACGTAATTCCGGCACATTATAGGGACCGTGTTAGAACAGAAATACAATCTATGCTTAATGAGGGCATTATTGAGCCTGCAGTAAGCTCATACAACAATCCATTACATGTTGTTGAGAAGAAAAATGGATCGATCAGACTTGTCTTAGATTCGAGACAAATCAATACTATCATTATTCCTGAAACAGACAAGCCGCAGACGATGGAAGAACTTCTTCAAAATTTTAATGGTGTAAAAGTGTTGTCTTCCATTGATCTATCTCAGATCCAGCTTTTATCAGATCGAACTTCATCCAGAATGTAGAAAATACACAGCTTTTCTTTGTTTCGGCGTTTGTTATCAGTTTCGGAAACTTCCTTTTGGTTTGAACATTTCTTCAGCAGCATTCATTTGCAGGCTAAATTCCATATTACCTGAGTTCTTAAAACGTCACATCACCTTATATGTGGACGATATTCTAATAGCAGAAGCTTCATGGGAACAACATAATCGCATCCCCAACAGTTTGTTACGTATTTTTGCAGAATCTGGAATTACAGTTAACTTGGAAAAGTCTGAATTCGGTAGGTCAAAGGTGAGGTTTTTGGGACATATTATTTCTTCTGAAGGCATTCAGCCGGATCCTGAAAAGTTAGAAGCAATCAGAGCCATTCCAGTTCCATCCACAAAAAGCAAGTCCGCAGTTTTCTAGGTCTCGTAAATTTTACCGTCGTTTTCTGAATATGCAAATTCTTGTTACACCAAAACTTTGTTCTCTCACTGGAAAAAATACTATTTGGAACTGGGACGAACAAGCACAGTTGGAATTCAATTCTTTGAAAGAAGCGTTACTTCACGCGCCAATACTAGCTCATCCAGATCTGTCACAAGATTTCTGCCTTAGCACAGATTCTTCTAAAGTCGGTCTTGGTGCCCATTTATTTCAAGAAGCCATAGAAAATGACATTATTGTTCAGAAAACCATTGCTTTTGCTAGCCGAGTGCTAACAAAATCTGAAAAAAATTATTCCGTTACTGAATTAGAAGCTTTAGCTATCGTTTGGGCATTTAACAAATTCCGTTTCTTTCTTTCTGGTAAGCACGTAAAAGTATACTGTGATCATGGTGCGTTACAATTTCTTATGTCTTCAAAATTAAATCATGACAGGTTAAAACGTTGGGCATTGTTTCTGCAAGAATTCCGCTTCACAATAGTCTACATTCCCGGCAAGGAGAACATTGTTGCGGACGCGCTGTCACGCGCACCATCTGGGCTTGAGAAAAGTAACACAGAAGGCAACATTGAGAAAAATTTCAGTATTCTTTACATTCAGAAAGTCGCCTTTGAAAACTTCATCACCACATCTTTAAAGGACATTGCTCATGAACAAGATAAAGATCCGATTTGGAAAGACATCAAAAGTAAATGGCATGAAGAGACACACACTCAGATTCGGCATTATTACCTGGTTAGAAACAACATACTCTTCAAACGCTGCACTGTTGATGACAAGCTATGGGTACTTTGCATTCCAGACGATTTTTTTAATAAGCTCATTTGGTACATTCATTTCAGCTACGCACATTGTGGTCCACGAAAATGTTATCATATTCTTCGAACGACTTGTTATTTTAACAATATGGAAAAAAGAATTCGAAGAGTCTTGTCTATTTGTAAACTTTGTCAAAAGGCGAAACCATCTACTGTCTCACATCGAGCTCCGTTGTTTCCTATTATTCCTTCTAAATTAAAAGAATTTGCTGCTGTTGATCTCTTGGGACCGCTTGTCAGAACATCCAATTGATTTTCGTACGTTCTAGTCGCTGTTGAACTTACTTCAAAATTTGTTTCTTTCACTTCGTTACGTAAAGCCACTGGACGGTCTGTATCCAACGCCTTTGTTAAAAATTTCTTACGTGAAGTTGGACACGTTAGTAAAAAGTCATTTCAGATAACGGACCGCAATTCAGATCTGCTGTTTGGTCACGCACGCTTCGGAATCATAAAATCAAACCTGTTTTTATTTCATTGTACTCACCACATTGTAACCCGTCTGAACGGATTATGAAAGAAATCAATAAGCTTTGCAGACTTTATTGTCACAGAAAGCATCAGCATTGGGACAGATATTTACACTTATTTCAAAACGTGCTGAATGAAATGCCTCATGACTCCACTGCTTTACCACCTACTCTTGTATTGAAAAATGAAGAACCACCGAACAGAATCAGAGAGCTTGTACCTTTCCCGAGTACACGTAAACTTCGACACAAAAACATAATTGATTTGGATATTAAAAATATAAAATCTGCAGCAGACAAAAGGAGAAAACTACACGTTAAAGCAAATGCAAAGAAATTATACATTGGTCAGAAAGTTCTCATTAAAGCTCATTTATTGTCACATAAGAAGAAACACTTGAGTCACAAATTCTTTCTAGTTTACAATGGACCATACGGAATCCGACGTATACCACATGATAATTGCGTTGAAGTTGAAACTCTGCGTACTAGGAAGAGTAAAGGTTTACACCATATTTCACATGTAAAACCATTTATTGAGAGATAATCTGCTTTTTAAGTTTGTCTTTGCCATAAAACTTTTCACTTCACATTTCTAGCATGCTTTGTCAGACTTAAGAAACTGTTAACATGCAACAATGTTTGAAGTTAAATATCCAGTCTAGAACCTAGGGAACATTTTTAAACAGAAATTACGATTGCATTGTTATAGTGAACAGACGACACAGTGTTGTATTTGTACATTCTTGCTTGTTAGTTGCACGATTACATAACAACTATCAGGCTCACATACTTCGAACATATACCGGCACTGCTAATGAGATTTTCATGTAACATTTTGGTTTACTTGAAAAGACATTCTTTATTTGAAGTACTTTCTGTGGGATTAACGATGACTTAGCACTTGGTTTCTTTGACAGCTACGCAATTATATCATGACGCTACTAATGTGCGACACAATTTACATTGTTGCTTTTGTGCTGTATCTGCTTTATATCTGCACAGTTTTTTTTAATTCTTCTGGAAAGTAAAATATGTTTTAGTAGTAACTTTTGTGGTATAGCTACAATGAGACTGCCTTTTCCGTAGCACAACAATACGTTACAGCACAGTACTTTCTTCATCATGGCAATAAGCGTAATAATTAAGATATCTATACGCAAAGCATTTCACTTTTGTTTATCATGAGGTAAGTACATTGACTTCTGCAGAACTTAGCTTTCGGAGGACGACAACTACGACACTTCCACAGAGATTATCTTACAACAAGACACACAGTTTAGCGCTACAGTACAAGTATTTGAGTGATTAATTTTATACTTAAAACATTTATTTTTAAAGGTTTTTGAATTACAAAGAAATTTTTCTGTGATACATTTTATTCCATTGCAATAATCTGTAACACCTGAGGGTATAATTACATTAATCCTCAGGGGGGTACACGCTTACTTTGTGTACCATGTGTTTGGCAAGGACAAGGAGCCCTAGCTAATATGGTATTTGCTTATACAAATTTACACATCGGTACCATATTTCTTTAACACAGAATTACACAGCTATCTGATCATTTAACTGAGAGACAAACTTTCTTATACTACATCAGTGACACATATTTACGCAATTACACAGTTGGGTAACTTCACACTTACGAAATTGTATTTTGTCTGTACTTTGTGAACTGTTCATATTTTTCGGACCCATTGTGATATTATGAGAGCTTTGAATGATATATTTGGTATGGGATCACGATTTTTAAAGTACATTTGAAGTAGATGACACTTTTGACACGAGTAAAGAATTTTTTTTAGGTTTTGAGGTTTTGAAATTACTGAAGGAAGCTACGATGATTTTGAGATTTGGCTGAGGTTTCATGATGTTATGATGACGATGTGTATTACGCTGTTGCGGTTTGTTTATGATCAATAAGCTGATGCTATATGAGGAATTTGATTATGCTACGTATTTATTATGACGAAATATTGAAGAAGTGTCAACGAATATGTATATGTGTAATAAGGTAAGGAATAATGAGTAGTGGTTAGGGACTCTGGTTTGTGAAAAAGGTTGTTGGAAACCAAGAATCATACTTTAAGAGTTATGAAATGTATATAAATGCGTGAATGTATTACAATGCCGACGAAAATTTTTTGGACACTGTTATATTCATAAGATTTTGTATCTATACATTTGCAACGCAAATTCTCGACCTCTGAAATTTTTTATGTGAGACTGCCACTGTAGCGGAAACTGCTGTCGTAAATATTTCGGTAAGAAAGCTAAGTGACCACCTGCACCTAATGCATCGTGGGCACCCAGCTGGGCGACAGTCGCCTTGAAAAAAGCCATTAGCGTGTGCCTTCCAGAGGCACAGGTGAAAAAAAAAAGGGGAGGCCATTATCCTCGCTATTGACGTTCCTTTGTAGAAAGCATCGGAAAAACGACACGGTCGAACTTGATAACATATGATTACACTGTGGAGCTCTTAATTTATGATATTTACTAAATTGCCTAATGAAATGACGAGGAACATTTTTACATCTATTGTCTTGATAGCTGAGAGAAATGCCATATGGCTTGCATTATGTATATGTTTGCTCATTTCGTTTAATATCTAGTTTCTAGCTGCACTGCAGCATTGGTTAAAATAAAATTTTATAGATGTACTAATATAAATATTTTCTGTCTACAGATCGAGTAAATAATAATTTTTTTCAAAAAAAATGAGGGAGCACAAAAAGACATTTACCTTCACAGGAACTGCATTCATAATTTTCTTTTCAAGTACTTGGTAACTTTTTTGGTAGAATAACTTCTTGTGGTGCACCACTTTAATTACATAGACATTAAGATGTGAACATACATTTCCCTTGTCTGCATTGTTGTCTTTAGTGTACTATTTTTTCTGCTTTAGCTTTGTCATGTTTAGGTACAAGTTATTTCATTTTTTGCTGCTGGTTGCCAGGCATAATGTTACTGAATTTCACTTTACATTATTCTGTTAAGCCAGTTTTACTACTGATTTATTTTTCTTGTTTGCTGCGCATTGCCTCATATTAGTTGCAATGTTGAATTGCTTGGTAATTTAGATTTACTGTAGCTTGCTTTGCAAATTTCCATTTTTTGTCATTGCTGTTTGTGTTAATTGTTTTGTGCTGCTGCATTGCCTCGTCCCTTAGTTTAGCATCTGAGCTCAGTAGATTTAAGTTAGCTTAAGAGGGGGTAGACTATATAAGAAACTAACTATGATGAATTGGAAGAAATGCATTGAGAAGATATAAGAAAATGGTTTGGCCAAAAAAAAAAAAAAAAGAATTTTGAAAGAGGATATGAACCAAAAAAGTAGGATTTAGGGCCCACAGGTTTAGGTAGGATTTTCTTGGAAATAAATTATGAGGTGAGATAATGGTAAATAAATAATGAGGTAAGAAATGTGTGAACATATAAATACAGAAAGCATGATTGGATAGAATTTCTTTGGTGGAAACAAATGTTGAAATAAAAGGAAAGATATATCGATTGAAGTTTTGGGGTGGACTGCAGTACCAAATGTCACACTAAAAACAAACCCTGTCCTGTATTTTTGTGTTATTACACTATGTGTATTTGTGTTCATCCTGTCTTAATGTGATTAGCTAATAAGAGTTATGTTGTAGAATTTTTCTGATAATATGTTATTTTCTTTGTAAAGATGCTTAGACATTATTTATTCTGTTCTGTTTTAATGCTCATGTGTGAAGTTGATGTTTCAAAAGTTATTCTGATCTTTATGTATGTACTTATGTCATAATTCCAGTAACACTGATGTATATGTTTATTTCTATTCTTTTGTAAAGCCTGTACTACAAATGTTATCTGTATTATTATGTTTTTAATGATGTATTTTGTACCATTGTTATTGTATTCTTAAGTCATAAAATTGTAATTGACACCAGTTCATCATATTATTAACTTGTAAGTTACATTTCACTGCACACGTTTCTGTTGGTCATAGCATATGGACAATATGCGAGAAGTAGGGACGGTTAGTGTTTGCACGTGTGTTAATGATTCAGCAAGGGACTGGATAACAGCATTGCTGGTTCTAAGGACATTTCAAACAAATTTTTTGTGAGTGGACATGTGGTGGTTTATGGACTTGCTATATTCTCCGCAAGACTCTTCGAAGGTGATTGTGCACCTGCACAGTCGCAACAGATGGCTGCTGGCCGTCTCTACAAGGACTACAGTGGGTCTGCACGTTTGATGACCCACCAGTACCATTATTTCTACAAGGACTGCAGTGGGTCTGCACCTTTCATGACCCACCAATACCATTATTTCTACCAGGACTACAGTGGGTCTGCACCTCTGGTGGCCCACCAATACCATTATCTCTACAAGGACTATAGTGGGTCTGCACCTCTGGTGGCCCACCAATACCATTATCTCTACAAGGACTATAGTGGGTCTGCTCTGTGATGACCTACCAAACGATATTCTTCAAAACTTCGAATGACTCTGCTGTGGGTTTCCTCTGTTGTGACCCATTACTTGTCTGCATGTCAAGAGTCAGCACTGTCTTTCCGTTGGAAGGACACTACTTCTTCAAGACTGCATGGAAATCCACTTCTTCTGTGTGCACTCTCTTTTACTGTTCAGACTTTGAAAAAAAAAGAAAAACACTGTAATTTTACTGAATGATCAAGACTATCTTTATGGACTGCGAGAAAATTTTAGCTTTTGACCAACATTGTATCAATAAGTGTGTGCATTTGATTTCTTTGTTATTGTAATTACGATTATGAAAAATTTTAACAAACATGTATTGCCCAGTACCCAAAACAATTTGTAAAATTTTTTGTGGGGAGCATGGGGGCTATGTAAGTAGGCTGTTTAGGTTTTCTTATTGGTAACGCCACGTAGCACTCTGTGTGAGAATCACTGGCTATGCTGTGTTCAGTCCGTGGCTGCTTTGCATTGTTGTAATACTCGCCATTGTAGTGTTAGGCAGCTGGCTGTGAACAGCGCGTAGCGTTGCGCAGTTGGAGGTGAGCCGCCAGCAGTGGTGGATGTGGGGAGAGAGATGGCGGAGTTTTGTAATTTGTCATGAACTGCTTTATATATTATGACTATTAAGGTAAATACATTGTTTGTTCTCTATTAATATCTTTCATTTGCTAACTATCCCTATCAGTAGTTAGTGCCTTCCTTAGTTTGAATCTTTTATTTAGCTGGCAGTAGTGGCGCTCGCTGTATTGCAGTAGCTTGAGTAGCGAAGGTTTTTGTGAGGTAAGTGATTTGAGAAACGTGTAGCTTAATGTTAGTCAGGGCCATTCTTTTGTAGGGATTTCTGAAAGTCAGATTGCGTTGCGCTAAAAACATTGTGTGTCAGTTTGAGGACAGTCGTGTATAATTTTTCTAAGGGGACGTTTCACATTGCTTTGGTTCAACCCGAGATGCCAGGACACTTCCCTTGTTGAGAGCCCTTCCTGGCACAAAGTAACGATGCGGACGTGATCGGAGCACTGTATTGACCGTCTAGGCATGGTTGAACTACAGACAACACGACCCGTGTACCTCCTTCCTGGTGGAATGACTGGAACTGATCAGCTGTCGGACCCCCTCCGTCTAACAGGCGCTGCTCATGCATGGTTGTTTACATCTTTGGGCGGGTTTAGTGACATCAGTGAACAGTCAGAGGCACTGTGTCTGTGATATAATATTCACAGTCAACGTCAATCTTCAGCAGTTCTGGGAACCGCGGTGATGCAAAACTTCTTTTGGTGTGTTTATGAAAGATGTAGATACATACAAGACATAAGCAATAATGACAGACGAAGTTACGTAGTTTCTTTCATATCATGAGTAACAGACTAAGACGTTTATATTTCCTGGATGGAAGTTTGTGTAAAAGCACTCACTATCCCGCATTAGTACTTTGCCCAACCTCAATAACTCCTTTCGCCACTGATTTTGTTAGGGTTTGTATTTTTTGCAGTGAGACGGTCGCACAGTCTCCTCGCATTCAACTCACATACGGCCTCAAATTGCTTTCCAGTGGGATAAACATATATTACAAGTATTCCCCAACTGTTTTCCGTGGGTTTTATATCCGGACTAGGTGCAAGCTAGGACAAGATATCGATATCTTTATCTTCAAACCACGTTTTGTTGCAGCAGAAACATACACAGAGGCATTATCTTGTTGAAATATTAGACTTTGTTCCCTATATCCTCTTACATTCCACTCAGTTCTGTCACTAGCATCTCAGTGACATGTTTAGAGTTCACTGTAGCGTTCAGCCAAGCAACGTGCGATTTATCTTTAGTGTAGAAGCCCGCCCAATTCATAAAATTTCCGGCACCAAAATTTCTACTCATTCTTGTCCGCTGCTCTGTTCTCAGATCATGCCAGTAACATTAAAATACACCTGGTCCATCTTAATTAAACTTCTTGTCATCACTGAAGATCATTTTATACCGTTCTGAAGTCTATCTTACACTCCAATCTAACCTATTTATCTTTGCGTGTTGAACAGGTTTCTGCAGTCGTTTCTTAAATGTAAGATGCTTGTCATGCGATAAAATTTGCTGTACACGTCTCCCAGTTACCAGCAACTGTAAATCAGCAACAAGTTGAGAAGAATAAAGGTTTTCGGCCGTTGCTTTGCGTAAAGAGAACCGTTTCGACGCCTCAAATAATTTTGCTATCTCCCCCATATTTTACGTTCCGTCAATATTGTGCGCCCAACCAGCCGGCCAGAGTGGCCGAGCGGTTCTAGGCGCTATAGTCTGGAACCGCGCGATCGCCACTGTCGCAGGTTCGAATCCTGCCTCGGGCATGGATGTGTGATGCCCTTAGGTTAGTTAGGTTTATGTAGTTCTAAGTTCTATTGGACTGATGACCTTCGAAGTTAAGTCCCATAGTGCTCAGAGACTTTTTTTTTTTTTTTTGTGCGCCCAACCAACGAAATTATCAGTCTCTGTACTTGAACGGTTCAGCTTCTTGGCAATTAGACATTTAGAGAGTCCCATTTTCTTTTACGCACCAATTTTTGCTTTTTCTTGCCAGGAGAAGTGTTTTCCGCGTGATAGTGTGACAGTCGTGACACGCACTGGTTTTACCTCCAGTAAAGGCACGTAAGCACACACTAACACAACCCAGAGCCGACTGCTTTTATACTGCGTTCCACCCTCCACAACATGAACTGTTGGTGTCTTGTTATATACTATACTACAGACATCAAATTCGATACCTTTTGACTGCATTTGTCAGTATACTGGATCTCATGTTAAAGCAAATACGATACTGTGCACAACTATTCCACCCAACAATTTTAATTTTCCTACAAATATCCATGCCTGTCTACTGATTTCCAGTACTGTATTTTAAGATAAGATGAACAAACGATTTGCAAGCAGTCTACTTCGTTCAATGACTGCTGATGGTGAACTGAGAGCTGCCACCTACCTTAGGGCGGTCTTACACTGTGATGTTTTCTTTAACAAACTTTCTTTGTCAAATAAAATTTGGTAGTGTAATAAGGAACTTTGTCAAAATTAGCCCTTGGTAGAATTTTCTTTGATCATATCTAGCGCCTCGTCTCAGATTTGATCAAAGAAAGCTTTCATGTTCTCTTTACTGCACAGAGAAATGTAGCCGCTTGGACCACTAGCATCGCTGCAGCTGTCTAAATTCTAATGTTTATCAACATGGCTTCGAAATTTACATGGCGTGTCGCATTTATAACGAAATTTGCAGAAATGGACAAGGTAGACGAATCACTGTATAATTTTTGGCATCCCGGATACAAAAACAGAATAAGAATATGCGAAACCTGTAAAAATGTTGCGAAGGCCATTAGCCGTGAAGTATTGACAGGATGTACCCCCCGAGGATAAAGAGGAGAAATTCTATAGCTTTCGCAAAAATAAAAACTTCATGACTATAGTATGTACTAAACAATTATTAGCCTTCAGATTTTCCTCTTTCGGTGCTTTATGAAGAGCTTCACACGTTTCTCGCTTTACTTTCGTCAATGTACACTGCGTTATTGGAGCGCTATACTGTAAATTAGAGTAGCTTTCTCCTGTTGCAAGAAATCGTAGCGTTACGGTAAGTCCGCTTTTTGCAGATATTGAATTTCTGAGGTGAGTGTTCCGCTTCGTAACATGAGGAGCGACGTTCCTGAGCACATATTGAAATGTACTCTCATCCATTTGCAAGTAATTTTCATTCGACTTTACATCCTCGACTTGCATTTCCCGTTACAAATCTTGTTGTAGCCTATGCCTTTCTCATCTCGCCGTGAAAAACATCTACGTTTCCTTTCCTATCCTCCTGTTCTCCTTGCAAATATAATGACAATGCAACTGTAATACACGCAGCAGAAGAGGATAGTAATAAATCCCCTCGGCTCTTCTGAAACACGTGATGACTGGGTGTTGTGTGACGTCCTTAGGTTAGTCAGGTTTAAGTAGTTCTAGTTCTAGGGGACTGATGACCATAGCTGTTAAGTCCCATAGTGCTCAGAGACACACATTCTTCTGAAACAACTTAAGCAAAATATTTGATGTCAGTGTAATACCCCCTTTCGTGCTACGTGAAAGTTCTTTGTCAAAGAAAATTTAGGAGAGCAATACAGGTCTTACTCACGACTGGCCCTATGTCAGCATTCAGTTTACATCCATAAAAATTGTTATACCCAAGTACGAGTTGGCTAATGCCATCTGCAATTCTCTGATGACCGGTCGGGGTGGCCGAGCGGTTCTAGGCGCTACAGTCTGGAACCGCGCGACCGCTACAGTCGCAGGTTCGAATCCTGCCTCGGGCATGGACGTGTGTGATGTCCCTAGGTTGGTTAGGTTTAAGTAGTTCTAAGTTCTAGGGCACTGATGACCTCAGAAGTTAGGTCCCATAGTGCTCAGAGCCATTTGAACCATTTGATATTTGTAGAGCTTTTTTCAGACAGTCCTTCCTTATATATAACTGCACCATTTGCAGAAAGTCTGAGGTTAATGTTTACACTGCGTGCAAGGTGATTAAACAACAAAGGTCCCAATACACTTCCGTGGGGCACGCCTGAATTTACGTCTATTTCTGTACATGATTTCCATTGATAATAGTGTAACAGTGTCCTGAGTCCTTCCTACCAACAGATCCTCAAACCAATTACCTATGTTGTTTCATACTCCATATAATCGTATTTTTGTTCGTAAACGTTTGTGCTACAGTTACATTCACTATCTCACCAAAAGTATCCAGATATCTGCTAGTGGATGTTAATGTGGGATGTGTCCACCATTCGCCTTGATGACGGCTCGAACTCTGTTGGGGACACTTTCGATGAGGTGTCTCAATGTCTATATGCATGACAGACAGTTCTTCCTCAAGATCCGGAATTTGTGAAGATAATGATGTTGAACGCTCGTATCTGTAGCGATGTAGACGTTCTAACTTTTCCCAAAGGTTTTCCACCGGGTTCATGTTGGAATTATGGGCACGCTAGTCCATTTCAGGGAAGTCATTGTCCATAAACCACTGCCTCACAGATGCTGCTTTATGACAATCATCATATCCGAACTGTTCCTCTACTGCACATAGTACACATTGCTGTAAAATGTTTGTGTATTCTTCCATCATTAGCGTTTTCTCAAGCGCAATAAAGGGACCACACCGTAACCACGAAAAACATGCGTAACACCACCTACTCTGTACTTCACTGTTGGTACTACTTATGATGGAAGGTAGTGTTCTCCACCCATTTGCCAAAACCAAACCATCACTTCGGACTACCATAGGGTACGTCACTCCAGATCACTCCTTTCCAGTCATCCGCTGTTCAATGGTCTCTCTCTTTACACCACCTCGCTTAACAAACACTGCAGAAATCTGTGGCTTATGAAGACCTGCTAGACCATTATACCACATTCTTTTTAGTGCCATAAACGCAGTCCTTATGCTAGATGGACAACTGTGGTAGCGCTTTGGAATGTACGAGTGGTTCCTTCCGCTGATGGCTCGCAATGCTGGACGGTCCCTGCCCGTCAATAGAGGAGGTCTATCTTGTCTTGGTTTAGCTGTGGTGATTCCTTCGTGTTCCCAGTTTACCATCATATCACCAACAGTCGGCTTAGCAGCTTCGAATTGCCTTAAAAGATGTTACATAGTAATGATCTACCAACCTTTATCACTGTACTTGACAACGGCATAAAAGCTGAAATCTAGATAGTACAGAAGATAACTATAGCAATACACTGTCAAATGGTGGTTTACTCTTTCAAAACATATTGCATTACTGTGGCTCAATACCATCGAAAACTTTTTACAGAAGCTTTAGAAAGGTTGAAACGTCCCTAAGGAAGTTGTTAGTCAGGTAATATTAAACTAGTAACCCACGTTCGAAGTCACACAGCTCACTTCTCTGACCGACTCATTCTGCTGTTACTACATCTCTACTGACAACACAGTACTCCCCGCTTCTTTTTATACTGTTGGATCTGCCTCTAGTGACATCTAACGACCAATTTCGCATTAAATAGGTATGTCCATATACTTTTGATCAGATAGTGTATATGTTACAGGATTCTCATTTTAACACTAGCAACATTTTTGCCCGTGTTCTTGGGCAGTAAATTATTCTTATTAAGTAATAACAACGCTATTCTTGAGTGAAGGATCACCTGCTACCACAAAAAGAAAACCTGCAACAGAGCAAAAGTACTAAGTGGCTGAACGTGGAGGTAAATTCTATGACTATCACCCATACGTACAAAACCCTGATTTGTCTCATCTTTACTAATGCTTCTACTCGTATCTTACACAAGCTCATAAGGTTCCCACTGCTCCTCGTCTCTCCCACATATCGCGTAAACTTGAATACCAATAGCCTACGTTCTTCCTCGTCCCTCAGAACCCTGGCGTGTTGCCATGCCTTGTCAACACGTTCTACCTTCCCTCCACCTCGATGTAGTTACTCAACGTAATTTCAAAAAATTTCCCCTCCCATCCCAGAAATCTATACATCCTTCCATTCGGAACCCACGCTACTCAACTTATAGCTAACGGAGGCCGTATTCCAACCTTTCCTTGCCTACCAAGCAACTCACTCATCTAATACGTAGTTCCATACCACAAGGACAGTGAAAAGGCCGACACATAAGGGCTCACTTGCCGCTCATTAAAGCGCTCGTCTCTTAACACCTAGTTCCTTCCCAAACAAAACAAGTGATGGGTCAATACATAAGAGATAACCTAATTTTCAATAAAATAGTCTAGATTTCTATATTTTACTGACGTAAGATAAAGACAGAGCATCAGATTTGTGCCACGAACTACGACACGTTGAAATTTCGGACCACTGGCAGGGCGTGCTGAAAGATTTGTAGGCGCCGAGGTCACCTAAACCAGCCGTTCTCAAAGTGATAGCGCGCCACTGGGGGAGGGGTGCGCACAGGGTTAATAGAGTTGGTGGTGGGGACTTGCTTGCATAGAAATACTTAAATTTAATATCACGTAAGAAAAAGACTTCCGGTGAACAACTATTACTAGCGTCAGATTATAACTTCCATGAACTCCTTTACGGAGCTCCCCCATCACTAGTTTTCTGTCCTATTTCACAAGGACTTATCATTAGATCCTCCCATCAAGAATGCTGCACACAGTCGCTGTTACCGATCGCTTGTAGGGTTAACTAATTAACTCTGAACAGACGCTAATGACGATAACCCTCTTGACAATGGCCGTCCGGAGTGGCCCAGCGGTTCTAGGAGCTTCAGTCTGGAACCGCGCGACCGCTATGGTCACAGGTTCAAATCCTGCCTCGGGCATCGATGTGTGTGATGTTCTTAGGTTAGTTAGGTTTAAGTACTTCTAAGTTCTAGGGGACTGATGACCTCAGAAGTTAAGTCCCATAGTGTTCAGAGCCATTTGAACCTCTTGACAATGTGACCGCCACTTTTTTGCAAAACTGACTACAAGAATAGATTGTTAATCACAGCCATTGTGACCTTCCACTCGATTTCAGCCACTTTTCTTGAGTCAGTTCAACGCCGTTAACGTCGACGTTGAGCGCCCGTAAGCTCCGGAGTCAATTCAAAGGTACTGAGTTAGCTAGAGGACGTATTCTAGTGCGCGTCCAGTAGAAGTTATTAACCTGATTTGCAATAAAATGAAACCAGTACCGTCATTCCCGTGGCTGATCCGCTGTGGTAACAAGAGATCCCGTGTAAGTAGTTCACGCGAGTGTCTGTTTCATCTTCGAAAGTGTGCACTTCTAATAAGGAAAAAGATTTGAATTTAATCGGATTATATTCTTCTTTCGCGTATTCTTCTATTAATATCAGCAACGTTAATTCTAAACGCACAACCAAAGTGCGCGAATATCAAGTTGATTATCTGACTTTCGGCTTTACCAGAATTCTTTTCAATAATGAGGAACAATAATAGCTATTAGTTCCTAAAGACATCCCTAGAGGTAACCTACTTAATTGCAAAATCCAAAGTACTATGTTATTCTTCCCGCAGTGAATGTGCTAGATCACGAGTTGGGAAAGGTTTGGCGAGAGTGTGAAGTCGATACCACTCTCAGATGGTACCGTGGCTCGTCATGTCATGAAAAATAAATTGCTGGCGCGCCTTTATGGTAGCTCAAAATTTCGCACTGCAGCTTGATGTCAGTATTGATATCTGGAATCTTTCCCAGTTTCTTGTTTCTGTAAGCTACTGTTAGAAAAAGAAATGCAGAAGGACACTATTTTGTAACGCTCTGGAAAGGAGAAAAAGGAGAACTAAAGGAGAAAATATTTTCTCCCTTGTGAATTCCCTTTTTGTTGACAAAAAGGGAGAAATTGTTTTGATATATCTATCGATGCAAAATACTAACGCGAATTATTTACAGACGAATGGAAAAACTGGTAGAAGCCGACCTCGAGGAAGATCAGTTTGGATTCCGTATAAATTTTGGAACACGTGAGGCAATACTGACCTTACGACTTATCTTAGAAGGAAGATTGAGGAAAGGCAAACCTACGTTTCTAGCATTTGTAGACTTAGAGAAAGCTTTTGACAATGTTGACTGTAATACTCTCTTTCAAATTCTGAAGGTGGCAGGCGTAAAATATAGGGAGCGAAAGGCTATTTACAATTTGTACAGAAAGCAGATGGCAGTTATAAGAGTCGAGGGGCATGAAAGGGAAGAAGTGGTTGGGAAGGGAGTGAGACAGGGTTGTAGCCTCTCCCCGATGTTATTCAATCTGTATATTGAGCAAGCAGTAAAGGAAACAAAAGAAAAATTCGGAGTAGGTATTAAAATCCAGGGAGAAGAAATAAAAACTTTGAGGTTCGCCGATGACATTGTAATTCTGTCAGAGACAGCAAAGGACCTGGAATAGCAGCTGAACGGAATGGACAGTGTCTTGAAAGGAGGATATGAGATGAACATAGGCAAAAGCAAAACAAGAGTAATGCAACGTAGTCGAATTAAATCATGTGATGCTGAGGGTATTAGATTAGGAAATGAGACACTTAAAGTAGTAAAGGAGTTTTGCTATTTGAGGAGCAAAATAACTAATGATGGTCGAAGTAGAGAGGATATAAAATGTAGACCGGCAATGGCAAGGAAAGCGTTTCTGAAGAAGAGAAATTTGTTAACATCGAGTATAGATTTAAGTGCCAGGAAGTCGTTTCTGAAAGTATTTGTATGGAGTGTAGCCATGTATGGAAGTGAAACATGGGCAATAAATAGCTTGGACAAGAAGAGAATAGAAGCTTTCGAAATGTGGTGCTACAGAAGAATGTTGAAGATTAGGTGGGTAGATCACGTAACTAATGAGGAGGTATTGAATAGGATTGGGGAGAAGAGAAGTTTGTGGCACAACTTGACTAGAAGAAGGGATCGGTTGGTAGGACATGTCCTGAGGCATCAAGGGATCACAAATTTAGCATTGGAGGGCAGTGTGGAGGGTAAAAATCGTAGAGGGAGACCAAGAGATGAATACACTAAGCAGATTCAGAAGGATGTAGGTTGCAGTAGGTACTGGGGGATGAAGGAGCTTGGACAGGATAGATTAGCATGGAGAGCTGCATCAAACCAGTCTCAGCACTGAAGACCACAACAACAACAACATCTATCGATGGGGCGCAGCATTTACTGAAGTGAAAAAGGGGTTCATGGCAGGAGTATGCGCTGTTTGTCTTTCAGCAAAATTCACACATTGCATCACAAACAGGAGGCACTGGCTTCTAAAACAGTTCAACCGGAAGTCAATAAGATCTGAATGATGCAACCAGCGTTCTAAATTTTGTTAAAGCACGAGCTTCAAACAGTAGACTATTTTCCATTCTTTGAAAGGAGAGGGATTCTATTCATGATTAGCTTCTATTACACACGAAAGTACATTGTCTCGTGGTAAAGTTCTCCGTCGCGTTTTGGAGCTGAAGGATGAATTGCGTCTTTTCCTGTTTGAACAGCACTCCTACACTTTGGGCTGTTTAAGAATGGAAAATCGCTTCTAATATTGTGTAACTTGGCCGACATTTTTGAGAAACTACGTTAAGAAATACTTGTGTTTAAGAGAAAACTTGTACTTGGAGAATCGTGACTGCAAGATTTTTCCTTGGCTGAATAATCTCGTCAAGGAAAATAGGTTTGATGACGGTATAATTAGTAGTACATCTCGGAAGCCTTCATCTACATTTCGAGGATAAATTTCCAGAATCTTAATTTGAGTATGACTTTTAATGGCCCAAACAAGTGGAATTCCGAGGGGGCTAGGTCAGGTGTGTCAGGTGTGACAGCCGTGGATGGTCTCCCCGAGCGCTGCAAATCGTGGAGCTCCGCCGAACCGCCTTCTGATGACCTCACCCTCCGTGCCCAGCGACTAACTGTACTTCTGTCTACAGCACATGCTTCACAGACCTTGTACAAGCGTTTGTGAATATTCCCTAGTTTTTTTTTCTTTTTTCTCTGCAGTGAGAAATTCAATGACAGCACTTTGATTGTAAGCTACATCACCTACAGACGCCATTTTGGAACTGCAGCTGGGCTATCTGTAAGAAGTGACGGAAATTTGGCGCGCTCACTCAGGAGACTACGTTTCGCATTCGCAGCATTGTTTTCGGCTGAGAAAAAAATTTGGTGCATTACCTTTTGGACAACCCTCGTAATTTGTAAAAAAAAATGCAGTGAGATACAGATATTTGCTCAATTCCAATAACTGCACACACAGCTGCCCTGTTTATGAACTACTTCTAATTGCTAACTTTTACCAGCTTTAAATAATAAAAAGTATGATCATTTTTTAAAAATGTTTATCTTTGATAATTCTGATATGCTCCGAGTACACACTGTAATATCATATTTTATTACGGAAGTAGCTGTGTCAGATACTGTGTTGTGTGTAGGAACCAAAGACGTTACTCCTAGCATAAGAACTGCGAACATTATCGTTGCGCTATCTCTGATTTTTATTATCTCTGTTGTGAATGTAATGTTAATGACTGCAGTTTTGTTCTTATCCGGATAAAGACGAAGGGAACTCATAATTGTGAATATTATGTATTAGAACTCGACAGTAAGAGTAAAAGTGGTATTCAGGGAAGAAATAAACGAATGCTCATCTCTGATAAATAATTAGGTGATATTCGAAGGTAAATGTTACTCTTTCTAGTCATTCTAATGTTTCAGCTACAATACGTCGACGTGCTGTTCAAGAGACGCAGGGGAGATTGGCGAACGAACCTACAAATAAACATGGCGACTTTCAGCGGACTCGAGAGCACACAACAAGAAATCTGCCACAGCTCTTTACCAATATATTACCACACGACAAAACACACACAACACGCGTTTAGTTTCAATGAACCATTTGAAAACCAAGAATATATGCTATTCTATTTCAACTAACAAGTTGCACACATAAGTGTATTTCTCATGTGAAGCTAAAATTCATGTATTCCATGTATGAAGTGCTCAATCATCATTTAATCTGTATAATATGTGTAAACATACATTAGCGCAAACCATTTCAGACGGGAACATCTCGAGGTTGTACCGAGACCTCCTCATCTGAAATAGATAGAAATAGGCCATTACTAATCAACATGCTACATAGACTGCATTACTCATCCAAATACAGCATGTCACTTCCCTCTATGTATTACAAATTATTCTTAACCACGCTCATTGTGTTACATTTTCTTTTATTTTTCTTTGACATTTGCATTGTATAAATTAAATTATATTCTCATCGACTAGGTAGTTACAAATTAGATGGAACCTTTTTAACAATTGTTAAGCATTCAATTCGCTGTAACTTGAGAAATCTTTATATATTATGTTCTTTATATTATTTTAAAAAAAGCATTAACAACTGTATACCAATAAGACTGTAACAATGAGAAGTCTTTGCTATTAGACTCAGAAGAATCCGGCCCACCTTACATTTCAAGGCGGTGGGTTACTCTGTACTGTTAATGAAATGAAATATTCTTGTCTACAAAACCATAAAATACGATTAAAAATAACAATATAACCCTCTAATTAGTTATTCTTATTGTTGTAGCTGATAGTTTCAATAATCAGGTAGAAGTAAACAGATACCATGGACCTTTTTCGTGCCAACAATGAGAAGTGTTGATGAAGGGAAGAAAGATGGGGGAAGTGATTTACGTTTCAGAAGGGGACCAGGAAGGAAAAATTGATAACCCCTGTGTCGGTGAGCGCGGCTAGACCTTTGCGGCCTACGGACAGCGCCGTCTTGCGTCGATTGTCGAGCTCGACGCTTCCTGGGTGAGCAAGACAGTCTTGGGCTGACCCGCACGCGAGCCGAACGAGTCTTGGACTGACCAGCAGGCGAGCCGGACGGAGCAGACGGGCATCGGAAGGCGAGCGGCTGCGCTCGATAGTCTCCATTCTGATGGCAGCAGGGGGCGGCGGCCCGGTAGTTGTGTCACGGACAGCGGGGGGCTGTTCCTGGTGCCGAGCGTCGCACTGCCTGTCCAGCTGACATGCGTTTCACTTGTTTGATTGTTGCGATCGCTCGGCAGCTCTCTGCAAACTGTCCTCCTCCTTTAGCTTCCAGTTCTCACGACGACAGTGGCCACCTGTTCTCCACATACGCGGGGCTGCCAGCAGACAGTCACCACCCGTCTTCCCAGGCATTGCTGTTCGCTGGCCAACTCCCTGAACCAGACGCTGCGGCATGCGAGACCGGACGGTGCGCCATGTATCACCCAGCACCACATGTCCAGCCGCTGTTGCCTATGGCCCATGGTTCTCGCTCCAAGTTATTATCGTTTCCTTGTCCAACATCAGACTGCCCTCCACTGTCACTGACAACTGCTGGTAACTTCGCCGCGGAGCTGCATTCGGCTATTGGACACTACTGGCAATTAAAATTGCTACACCACGAAGATGACGTGCTACAGACGCGAAATTTAACCGTCAGGAATAAGATGCTATGATATGCAAATGATTAGCTTTTCAGAGCATTCACACAAGGTTGGAGCCGGTGGCGACACCTACAACGTGCTGACATGAGGAAAGTTTCCAACCGATTTCTCATACACAAACAGCAGTTGACCGGCGTTGCCTGGTGAAACGTTGTTGTGATGCCTCGTGTAAGGAGGAGAAATGCGTACCATCACGTTTCCGACTTTGATAAACGTCGGCTTGTAGCCTATCACGATTGCCGTTTATCGTATCGCTACATTGCTGCTTGCGTTGGTCGAGATCCAAAGACTTAACAGAATATGGAATCGGGGGGTTCAGGAGGGTAATATGGAATGCAGTGCTGGATCCCAACGGCCTCGTATCACTAGCAGCCGAGATGACTGGCATCTTATCCACATGGCTGTAACGGATCGTGCAGCCACCTCTCGATCCCTGAGTCAACACAAGGGGACGTTTGCAAGACAACAACCATCTGCACGAACAGTTCGACGACGTTTGCAGCAGCGTGGACTATCAGTTCGGAGACCATGGCTACGGTTGCCCTTGACGCTGCATCACAGACAGAAGTGCCTGCGATGGTGTACTCAACGACGAACCTGGGTGCACGAATGGCAAAACGTCATTTTTTCGGATGAATCCAGGTTCTGTTTACAGCATCATGATGGTCGCATGTGTGTTTGGCGACATCGGCGTGAACGCACATAGGAAGCGTTATTCGTCATCGCCATACTGGCGTATCACCCGGCGTGATGGTATGGGATGCCATTGGTTACACGTCTCGGTCACCTCTTGTTCGCATTGACGGCACTTCGAACGGTGGACGTTACATTTCAGATGTGTTACGACCCGTGGCTCTACCCTTCATTCGATCCTGCGAAACCCTACCTTTCAGCAGGATAATGCACGACCGCATGTTGCAGGTCCTGTACGGGCCTTTCTGGATACAGAAAATGTTCGTCTGCTGCCCTGACCAGCACATTCTCCAGTTCTCTCACCAATTTAAAACGTCTGGTCAATTGTGGCCGAGCAACTGGCTCGTCACAAGACGCCAGTCACTACTCTTGATGAGCTATGGTATCGTGTTGAAGCTGTACCTGTACACGCCATACAAGCTCTGTTTGCCTCAATGCCCAGGCGTATCAAGGCCGCTATTACGGCCAGAGGTGGTTGTTCTGTGTACTGATATCTCAAAATCTATGCACCCAAATTGAGTGAAAATGTAATCACATGTCAGTTCTAGTATAATATATTTGTCCAATGAATACCCGTTTATCATCTGCAGGAATTTTAATGGCCAGTAGTGCACATTTTTGTGCATGCTCTGCAGCGATGGGAGTACATCAGCAGTGCTGGTGCCACCTGTCAAGCAGGGCAATCTCAAATCCACTGCACAATAATCAGAGAGAGATTCAAACCAGTAGTGTGCAGTGTCTAAACCACTATTCTACCTCACTCTGTGACGAGAGTTGCACTTTAATCATTAACTGCGTGTTATACAATATTCTCATGCCCAACAGCCATATAGAACATACCTGTCATAGAAGATACCCTGAAAACGATGCAGGGAGAATGTAAATGCTTTGTTTCAAATTATTCCTGGGGCTGCATTAGTAAATCTAGTACACGTGTCGGCATTTCTCAGGAACCCAAATAAATTGTTGAATCGCTTGTAAAACGAACGAAATTAGCCAAATGTTCTGGGCACCACCCTTGGAGCAAGTCGAGTTTGAATCTTTGTGAAATAAAAATAAAAATAAAAGACCTCGTTGCTGCACCACACATCGTCCGTTCGCCCTCAAAGGTACCAAACGCTGATCGGTAACAATGGTTCCAAAATAATCTTTGAGATTCAAATGAAGTTCAGTTTGTAGTTTACGTTACTGACATATATGAGCCTTCTGAGAGACGGGGTGTGTAAACTATGCTCATATGGCTCAGTTGGTAAAAGCGTTTGCAAAGACTGGGGTCCATGTTTTAGTCGCGAACAATTAGCATAGTGAATTTTTTGATTGATATCAGTCAAAAGTGCGGCAGTATGCTGGATCTTCCGACACATTTTAAGTTCCAGCTTGGTGCACAACCACGGCATTGCCACAGTCGCCGGGTGCCGCTGCCATCAGGGCAGCACGAGCAAGCGGAGTAGGTATCTGACGACAGAGCTGTGAGCATCCACCAGTAGCAAGAAGAGTGTTGCCAGGCCAAGGGGACAGCTGGGCAGGAAGCAACCCTTTCAAATTTCTGAACTTTCGGGGTTACTACATCAGCTGGTTTATAGGGTGATTCCGTGATGACGTTACAAACTTTCAGGGATGATGGAGAAGAGTAAATGTATCAATTCCAGGTAAGGGACCCTGGTCCGAAAATGACCGAGTCGAAAGTCACAAGCGAAGGTCGTTGTAATACCTCTGGAATACAAGTTTCTGGAACATATTCCACTTGTTATTTGTCAACGGATGTAGTTCCAGCCTGATGCAGCCCCTTCTCTCTTTGCACTTAGGGTTCGTGAACGCCTGGAACAGACATTCCCTGAAAAGCGAACAGGAAGAGGAGATCCTCTTTCGTCGCCATCCCGTTCACCTGGTGTCACAGCGTTTGATTCCTTCTTGTGGGGCCATATGAAAAGTCTTACGTTCGAGACATTCGTCGAGACAGAGGTGGATCTAGTGGCTAGAATTTCGATGCCTGAGACACTGCTGAAACGGCACCGAGGATGTTACAACGGTTACGACAGTATTTTGTGCGCCGATGCTATGCCTGCATTGAAGCTGGGGGACACCATTTTGAACAACTGTTGTACAGCTTGTGAAGCTTGTACAGATAAGTGGAATTCATTATTATTGTACGGCAGACTTACGTCTCGTGTCATCAAGTTACGTGCGCCGTTAGTAGTCCAATAACAACGGAAATTATCTGAGAGTGTTGGGGTGAATTTAGTGGGAATTCAGTACATTATGATCAGAGTACTACAGTTGGGATCCTCTCAGGTTGAGCGCTGCTCGAGGCTAAGGTGGAACTTCAGTAGATTTTATTTTGCCGCTTTCGACTTTTCAGACTAGGTTCTCTTATCTCTGATGGATGCATTTACCCTGAAAAGGAATCACCCTGTTTATTTCTCTGGTAGTCACGCAGCAGGCTTCCTTAAGCAAAACTGCCCTGGTTCGGGATTGCAAGGTTGATTGTGGAGTCTTTTTCGATGAGAAAGTGGAAGTTCAAACACTCTTTGCACTCGGACAGTTTTTTCTCTCTTCGCGGCTTGCGTACTACTTTTCTTTACGACTTGTACTGTATGCCTGCAATTCGTAAGCAGTACCCCATGCTAGTAATATAGTGTGATGAATCCCCCTGAATGTAAAATGATGGTAACTAATTACTGCGTATTATTAATGTTGTTTTCAACACCTAATAAGTGTAAGACCATTTAGTGGCCGTTTGTGCAAGAATCCTGCCGTGATGGTCTTTCGTCGTAATTTTATTATTCAAACCTCTTAACTTGCGCTTTTTGGTTATGTTTTGCTTATTAGGCTAAAATAACTGCTGAAAATTACGTATAAGTTATGCACATTGTTTATTTAAAGAGATTTATTATAATTGTTCTTGTTAATGACTTCATTTTCTTTACCATGGCCATATTCCGTATCCTCCCGGGGATAAGCATGTTATTCTGGATTTGGCAATGTTAGAGGTAGCCCTTCCTGAGCTACCTCCATCTTTCGGAGACGGAATGAGTGGGCCCATTGTGTCTGCGTCTAGTATTATCCCATGTGAAAGTCTAAGAACGTTTTCGAAATGTTCGCGAACCGTGTAACTAAGGTGGGACTTGCGTACCAGCCCTGTATTCACCTAGTCGGATGTAGGAAACCGCCTAAAACCAAATTCAGGCTGGCCGGCACCCTGGCCTGCGTCGTAAATGAGCGTGGCGGATTGGATCTAGGGCCGGCGCACCCCATGAATCCCGGAAGCGGAATGCTAACGCGCCCGGTTATCTGTGCGGCTCTACTTTACAATAATGACTTCTACAAAATCTTGAGGAGAGATACACAGAGCTTATGTTAACTTTGAGATTTACAAGATTAATGAACTATTAACTGGGGCCTCCATTTTAGGTTTCTCCAGTCACCCATTCCATTTCTTCTGGAAAGTCAAATCCTTTCCGTTTCGGCAGTTGTGTGATATTTATAACATTTGTGAACTACGTTGACAGAAAAAAATCGCAACACCAAGAAGTTGACAGGCAATGTTTCTACAACTGAAAGATGATGTCTACTCAGATTTCGCGCCAGCCGCATAAGAATGGCGTTAGTAGCGGCATTACGAGGACGCAAATTAAGTTTGCTTTACATACGCACCATAACCGCCTCGGGCGTTAGTTACCTTACACCTTACACCTTTAGTCAAGAATGCCCTCAAGGCGACAAAGACGTCATTATCAACATTACACTGAGTTCGAACGAAGTCGTGTAACAGGCCTATGAGTATCTGGATGTTCCTTTCACGCTATTGCTGGAAGACTTGATAGGAATGAAGCCATTGTACATGATTTCTGATAGCGGTGGTTACAAGAATGTACGGTCCCGAAAAGATTGGGCTCCCGACGGCCGCGTAAGCACTACCGAGAGGGAAGAGCATCGTGTTCGACGTATGGCTGTGGCTCATCGTACTGCATCTGGAGCAAGAATTTGAACAGCAGTTGGCACCATAGTGACGCAACGAACTGTTACAAATCGGTTACATCAGGGACAGCTCCGAACCAGACGCGCTATAGCATGCAATGCACTGATCCCAAACCACCGCCATTTCTGACCTCAGTGGCGTCAAGTGAGCTCATAGGAGGGCAGGACGGAGGTCTGTTGTGTTTTCTGATGGAAGGTGGTTCTACCTCGGTGTCAGCGATGGCCTTGTGTTGGTTAGAAGGAGGCTAGTTGAGGGCCTGCAACCAGCCTGTCTGCGTGCTGGACACACTGGACCTACACCTGGAGTTATGGTGTGGAATGCGATTTCCTATGACAGCAGCAGCACTTTCTTGGTTACCACCCACACTCTGACTGCAAATTTTTACGTAAATGTCGTGATTCGACCTGTTGCGCTGCCATTCATGAAGAGCTTTGCAGGGGGTTTCTTCCAACAGGATAATGCCCGCCCATGTATCGCTGTTGTGATCCAACGTGCTCTACAGAGTGTCGATATGTTGCCTTGTACTGCTCGATCACCAGATCTGTTCCTAGTCGAGCACGTATGGGACATCATCGGAAGACAACACCAGCGTCATCCACAAACAGCGTTAACCGTCCCCCTGCTGACCGACCAAGTGCAACAGGAGTGAAGCTCCATCCCACAAACTGAAATCTGACATCTGTAAACATAATGCATGCATGTTTGCATAGTTGCATTCAAAAATCTGGCAGTTACAGTAGTTATTAATATAGCAGCATATCACATCTGCAGTGGCCTATCTCGCGCTTACGTTAACCTGTGAACCTGAGTAGTCAATCACTTAAATATGTTTCGTACGTAAATTTATTCCACAAATTTCATTACTGTACGTCAGTTACCTTCTGGTGTTGCAATTGTTTTTTCACGTATTTTGACATTTCTCTCTGCGTGTCATAGCTTAATGCAGTTATACATTGAAGAACCAAAAAAACTGGTACACCTGCCTAATATCGTACAGGGCCCCCAGAAGTAGTCAGAAGTGCCACGACGCGACGTCGTATGGACTCGATTAATGTCTGAAGTAGTGCTGAAGGGAATCGACCCCATGAATCCTCCAGGACTGTCCATAAATCCGTAAGATTACGAGAGGTGGAGATCTCTTCTGAACATCACGTTGCAAGGCATCCAAGATATGCTCAATAATGTGCACGTCTGGGGGGTTTGGTAGCCAGCGGAAGATTTTAAACTCAGAAGAGTGTTCCAGAAGCCACTCTACTCTGTAGCAGTTCTGGACGTGTGGGGTGCCAAACTGTCCTGTTGGTATTGTCCAAGTCTGTCGGAATGCACAATGGACATGAATGGATGCAGGTGATCAGACAAAATGCTTACATACGTGTCAACTGTCAGAGTCGTATCTAGACGCATCAGGGGTCCCATATCACTCAAAGTGCACACGCCCCACACCATTACAAAGCCTCCATCAGCTTGAATAATCCCCTCCTGACATTTAGGGTCCATGGATCATGAAGTTATCTCCATATCCGTACACGTCCATCCGCACGATACAATTTGAGACAAAACTCGTCCGTCAGGCGACATGTTTGCAGTCACCAACAGTCCAATGTTGGTGTTGACGGGCCCAGGCGAGGCGTAAAGCTCTGTGTCGTGCAGTCATCCAGAGTACACGAGTGGGGCTTTGGCACCGGAAGTCCATGTAGATGATGTTTCGTTGAATGGTTTGCACGCTAGTACTTGTTGATGGTCCAGCTGTTGGTTCGTTCAAATGGCTCTGAGCACTATGGGCCTTAACATCTGAGGTCATCAGTCCCCTGGAACTTAGAACTACTTAAACCTAACTAACCTAAGGACATCACACACATCCCTGCCCGAGGCAGGATTCAAACCTGCGACCGTAGCGGTCGCGCGGTTCCAGACTGAAGCGCCTACAACCGCTCGGCCACACCGGCCGGCCCAGCTATTGGTGCAGCTATTTGTGGAAGGATTGCGCTTCTGTCAAGTTGAACGATTCTCTTCAGTCGTCGTTGGTCCCTTTCTTGCAGGATCTTTTTCCGGCCGCAGCGATTCAGAGCTTCGAAGTTTTACCGGATTCCTGATACGGTACATCGTGAAATGGTTGTACGTGAAAATCCTCACTTCATCTCTACTTCAGAGTTCCTGTGTTCCATTGCTCGTGCGCCGACTATAACACCACGTTCAAACTCACTTAAATGTTGATAACCTGCCATTGTAGAGGCAGTAACCGATCTAACAACTGCGCGGAACACATGGTCTCTTATATAGGTGTTCCCGACCGCAGCGCTGTTGGTTGGTTGATTCGGGGGAGGGGACCAAACAGCGAGGTCATCGGTCCCATCATATTATGGAAGGATGGGGAAAGAAGTTGACCGTGCCTTTTCAAACGAACCATCCCGGCATTTGCCTGAACCGATTTAGGGAAATTACGGAAAACCAAAATCAGGATGCCCGGACGTGGGTTTGAACCGTCGGCAGTGCTGTATTCTGATTTTTACATATCTCTGTATCTGAATCCCTATACCAGTTTCTGCGGCGCTTCAGTGTATTAACACTAAACCTGAAAAGGACCTCTTCAGAAGTAGAAATATATTGGCGAACTCATTTCCGTGCCATGTATGAAGTGGGGCCATAGCACTTCCGGGTTACCTACGCCCTACACGTATGCAACGCCACAGCCAGAGCGCCCCAGTGGCGGCAGTGTGGCCAGTAAACTGGTTGTACGAGGTGACTTTGCAGAGATGTCAATTTCTAAAATACGACTGAGCTGTCAAGGGTCTATTAAATGGTGATAATTTAGTCTCCTACAAAGCAGAGACGCCGTGATTTCCTTAACAGCCATGACTGTGAGTATTATAGTCTATTAAATTGCCTTTTAATTCAATCAGTTCGGTAGTTAGCGACCACTGTGTAATGTGTTGAAATGCTTCTCGATGCCACTTTACGTTTCGCTTTTACTGCAAATGGACTAACGGAATAGTCGTAAAACTGTTGATAGGCATTTACAGTTCGAGTTTGCGAAGTGGAAGCGAAGTTAACTGGTTAAATCTCGCAAGGTAACTACAACACGACTCTGATATTCCAACTCGATAATTATGCTACCTTTGCGTTGTATTGTCCGTGATATCAGACAGGATGACAATGTGTGCTCGCTGACCGTACATTGGAACACTAGCTAGAATTAATAAAAGTATTAATAAGAGTGTTCCATGTGATTACGGTCAAAGAAATCATGCCATCATGTGCACAGTATAGCAGCATCAACAAAAAAAAACAGGTGAGTTCATCGACCTGAAAACATTCCGGTAACTCGTTTCACATCTCTTAAGAAGAGCTCTTACCATCCCCTCGTTTATTGTTCATTGATTGCTAAATTTCTTTCGAAATGAATTTCTCACGTCCATCACTATTGCGCTCTGTATATCAACCATTCTAGTGTGTTCACATTCTTTAATCCGCCGAGAGTATTCATCGCTTAATGAGTTCTGCCAGGTCGCTGAAGCCATTCTAATTTCGTTCCGCTCGGTACGGCGCTTCTGTGTCACGCGTCGGAATTTTCTTATTGTGCCGCTTTTTTCATGTACGGTATCTCATCCTAGCACGAAAATACTTCGGTACACTCCGTTCTGCTAACGAAAATTTAAAAAAAACACATAGAATAACACGTCAACGATCGCAAAATGAATGAGCTCTGACAGACCAACCACTAAATTTGTAAGCATTGCTGTGTCGACTAAGCCGATGGGAAGGATGTTTGAAAAGAACGTTTCATTTTCCTTTCTGAGTACGACTTTTGTACAGCTTAAACTCCCATTACTCATGTCGTATGTTACTTAATTCATATGGGCGTCTAATAGGATGCTTTTCAATTTAGACGGTAATTACCAGCAGAGGCACAAAAAGAATCGCAGGTTAACTGAAATGGTTGAGAATGAGAGACATGGTAAAAAGCAGAATTAGAGGTTATGGCAGGTGATGCTAATAATACTATAACTTTTCTTAACGACGCTGACTTACACTAGTGACTGTAAAAAGCATGTGAACCGCGGTTTGCAAACACAAGGTCAATTATTGCCACTAATAGAAAGCCTTTCAAATAACCAGGTCGTCCTGAGTAAAGACTCTCTCATGTTGATACTTCCCAAAAGGAGACAACCTGGATTCTACGATCTATGATTTAATCAATGCAGCGCTCTTATGTGGCCACCTAACGATCACAAAACGACATATCACCATTCCCTAGAAAGACAGTAATACGCAGACCTACATAAAATTTTGTATATATGTAGACTGAAATGAAGAATGAAAATTAGTACCAAGGCTAGGATCGGCACCACAGTCTCCTTCTCAGTAGGCAGATGCGCTAACCACTTGGCTGCCCTGGAAATGTAGCTCTGCACCACTGTACGAACTACCCTAGCAAGCCTCGCTTCTCAATTCAAATTCCCACTCGCGTCTCAGCCCACTTTGTATTCCCCATAAACTCGAACAGCATTGGAGAGACTCTCCAACTGTATTGGAATAACACCTCAGCATCGAACGGAGGATCCTGTCTGAAACACAGGCATCAAATGAAACTATATGGTTCCGGAGACCTATTCAAGTCTCAAATATCTATGATGTATATAAGGTGACTGAAGCGAAGAACGAAAATTTGTACAAAGGTCAGTATTCGAACCCCGTTTCGTTCGATGCTGGAGTGCTATTCCAATGCAGCTGGAAAGCCTCTGCAACGCTGTTAGAGTTCTGGGGGAATACCAAGGCGTGACTGGGAATAGGGATAGAGAAGGGAGAAGTGCTGTCTGCCGGTGTGGCCGAGCGGTTCTAGGTGCTTCAGTCTGGAACCGCGCGACCGCTACGGTCGCAGATTCGAATCCTGCCTCGGGCATGGCTGTGTGTGATGTTGTAACACCATAACTCCAGTGCTCTGCTGATTTATTTTGCTTTTGTTTCATTTAATGTTACATCGTTGAGCTTTTGTAAATATGTTTGATTGAATCGATATCACAAAATTGTATATTCCTTTCTTTGTAAAAACTTTGGATGTCATGGTTTGATTCTATGCAATGTAGTATATCTGTTATTTAAATTCTTTGTCTTAATTGGAGGGAGACAAAACTTACTATATATAATTGTAATTTCTGTGTGAATAATTTTTAGTAGAAATGTCAATATGTGCAAATGTTCTGTTTTATTTAATGTGTTTGGTAGCTGTTATGTAAGCTGCTGATCCTCACTTAGGGTTCTTAGTTATTCTCTATGTAAATGATGTTGTGGTTCCCCTCAGGAACGGAACTGTGTAGCGCGCGCAAATTGTGGTTGGCCTAGGTAGAAAAGGTGGAACCAAGAGTCAGTTGGGGACGACTACCAATCTGTGCACTGCCCATGTAAAAGTTGTATATTGTGCTGGTTCCGAGAGAGGCTTTTCCTGCCGTTTACCAATGCCTCGGATGGATGGATAAATAGCTGGAATTATTCTGGAATTGGTATCTATCATCGCCACCAAGAAATGACAGAGCCCAGCAATTCTACCTGCAATCCCACCTACCAACATGCAATCGCCACCACATTGCGCAATCATTCTAATGGAGCACTATAGTAATGTACAGTGAAGGACCAGCTTATTGGATGTTTTAGTATGCTCAAATATAAGGTAATTTATAACTGAATTTATGTACCTACCTTGATTCTTTTCTTATCATAACACCTCTCAGGTTCCTTTCCATTTGAACTAAAGTGATTACCGAGTGTCCTTACTGAATGAACATTAAAGCCCAGTGTTTTGCTAATTAATCTCTTGAACATAGTGAAAAGAAAGTTAAAGTTAATGTGGCGTGAGAGTTCGTTAAAGTAAAAGATGCTTGCTGAAAATAATTTTTCTATTAAAACTGCTTATTAATATTCTGTTGTCGAGTCCAAAATTAAAAGTTCTTAAGACGGAGGCTTATAAAGTTTTGCTTAGTTAATGATCATAGTGCTGCCTGTAGTAAATTTAAAAAGGTGAGTCAGTTTCTTGTAAATTTGTCAACATTGTGTCTCACTGCAGTAAAAGTGGAAAACTGCAATAGCGGAAAGTTATATTTTCATATTTGCTAAGTGTTTGTCTCTCTTGTGTATTGGAAGTGCATGTTAATAGAATAACAGGATCCACAGTTTGTCTATTGTGCTAATACCAGATAACAAATAGAAAGACCACTATTTATGAGAACAGTAATTTCTTTATTCAAAAGACAGTGAGAAGTAACCTGCTAGTGAATTCCAATTAACTTTCATTTTAAATAGTAAAGTATTTAACTGAGAGAAATTTAACCCGTGACCAGTTCATAATTTTGCAGTGAACTACATTTATAATTTTATGTCAACTAGGAAAGTGTTTGAAAAATAATACTTAACGTGTGTCCAATTTATGATTCTGCAGTGAATATTAATATTAATTTTATAAAACTTATTTGGTTTGAATAAACCCTGAAAGTAATATTGTGTACCGTTATCTGTTATATTTATGCAAATAGTCTTTCCTACTCTGTCAGCTTCCCATCTTAACCGTGAACATATGCAGGTGTCAGAGTTCATTGCACTCGCGTGTGGCAAAGTATAGGTTGTGTTTGTCTGTTAAAGTTGCCCATACCTAATTTCTTAAATAAGAATGTTAATCATTTTCTTGCCTAATTAGGCTGGCGACCGCTTTCTTTACTATTTAAACTGTGTAGCTAGGTAAAATATCATTTGTTAATGTTTAAATGTTTACGTAATTCTGACTTTCACTTCCGATAAGCCACCTCCATTAGGTACAACACAGTCAATATAACAAAATTCCTCTCAGAGGGTAACACTGCTCTGTTGCGTTGTATCATAATTGCTTTAAAAGGATAGTTTTATTTAGCGACCTACCTTCAACTTTAAGGTTATGGTATAGTAGTAGCAGGCAGGAGTGTTATAATGTCCTTAGTTAGTTTTAAGTAGTTCTAGGGGACTGATGACCTCAGATGTTCAAATGGTTCAAATGGCTCTGAGCACTATGGGACTTAACTTCTGAGGTAATCAGTCCCCTAGAACTTAAAACTACTTAAACCTAACCAACCTAAGGACATCACACACATCAATGCCCGAGGCAGGATTCGAACCTGCGACCGTAGCGGTCGCGCGGTTCGAGACTGTAGCGCCTAGAACCGCTCGGCCACCCCGGCCGGCTAACCTCAGATGTTAAGTCCCATAGTGCTCAGAGCCTTTTGAGGGAGAAGTGCTAGGGTAATCTGCATACTTGGGCAGAGCGACTGCACCATGGTGGCGTAGTGATTAGCGCATCTGCCTAGTGGTCAAGATGAAACGTCCCCTTTGAACAATTGTACAAGACTGTGCTTAAACTGACATACAATATTTTTTAGCGCAACGCAACCTGACTTTCAAAAATCCCTGCAAAAGAATGGCCCTGAGTAACATTAAACTATACCTTTCAGAAATCACTTACCTCACAAAAATCTTCATTACTCGAACTACTGCAGTACAGCGAGCGCCACTACTGCCAGCTAAATAAAAGATTCAAACTACGGAAGGCACTAACTACTGATAGGGATAGTTAGCAAATGAAAGATATTAATAGAGAACAAACAATGTATTTACCTTGATAGTCATTATATATATAGCAGTTCATGACAAATTACAAAACTCCGCCATCTCTCTCCCCACATCCACCACTGCTGGCGGCTCACCTCCACCTGCGCAACGCTACGCGCTGTTCACATCCAGCTGCCGCTGCCCAACACTACAATGGCAGACAACAATGCAAACTAGACACAGACTGCACACAGCACAGCCAGTGATTTTTATACAGAGGTGGCGTTACCAATAAAAAAACCTAAACAGCCTACTTACATAGCCCCCATGCTCCCCACAAAAAAATTTTACAAATTGTTTTGGGCAGTGCCCAATAATGATTTGATAAAATTTTTCATAAGTACAATAACAAAGATATCAAATGCACACATTTCATAACTCTTAAAGTACGATTCTTGGTTTCCAACATCCTTTTTCACAAGTCAGAGTCCCTAACCACTACTCATTATTCCTTACCTTATTACACATATACATATTCGTCGACACTTTTTCAATATTTCATCTTAATAAATACATAGCATAATCAAATTCCTCATATAGCATCAGCTTATTGATCATAAACATACCGCAACAGCATAATACACATAGTCATCGTAATAATAACATCATAACACCTCAGTCAACTCTCAAAATCGTCGTAGCTTTCTGCAATAATTTCAAAACCTAAAAAAAATTCTCTGCTCATTTCAATAGTGTCATCTACGTCAAACGTACTTTAAAAATCATGATCTCATACCAAATACATCATTCAAAGCTCTCGTAGTATCACAATGGTTCCGAAAAAATATGAACAGTTTATAAAGTACAGACAAAATACAGTTTCATAAGTGTGAAGTTATCCTACTGTGTAATTGTGTAAACATCTGTCACTGATGTAGTAAAGAAATGTTTGTTTCTCTGTCAAATAATCAGATAGCTGTGTAATTCTGTGTTAGAGAAATATGGTACCGATGTGTAAAGTTGTATAAGCAAATACCATATTAGCTAGGGCTCCTTGTGCTTGCCAAACACATGATACACAAAGTAAGCGTGTACCCCCCTGAGGATTAGTGTAATTATACCCTCAGGTGTTACAAATTACAGCAATGGAATGAAATGTATCACGGAAAACGTCTGTATCTTTGTAATTCACAAATCTTTAAAAATAAATGTTTTAAGTACATAATTAATCACTCAAATACGTGTACTGATACGCTAAACTGTGCGTCTTGTTGTAAGATAATCTCTGTGGAAGTTTCGTAGTTATCATCCTCTGTATGCAAAGTTCTGCTGAAATCAATGTACTTACCTCATGATAAACAAAAGTGAATTGCTTTGCGTGTAGATATCCGTATAGATATCTTAGTTATTACGCTTATTGTTGTGATAAAGAAATTACTGTGTTGTAATGTATTGTTGTGCTACGGAAAAGGCTGTCTCATTGTAGCTATGCCACAAAAGTTACTACTAAAACATGTTTTACATTCCAGAATAATACAGAAAAACTGTGCAGCTATAAAACAGAAACACCGCAAAAGCAACATTGTAAATTGTCACTCATTAGTAGCGTCGTGATAAAATCGTGTAGCTGTCACATAAACTAACCACTGTGTCATCTGGTATCTCACAGAAAGTACTTTAAATCCAGAATGTATTTTAAAGTAAACCAAAATGTTGCATTAAAATCTCATTAGCAGTACTGGTAAATGTTCTAAGTATGTGAGCCTTATAGTCGTTACGTAATCGTGCAACTAACAAGCAAGAATGTACAAATAACAACACTGTGTCGTCTGTTCACTATAACAATGCATTCGTAATTTCTGTTTAAATAAGTTCTCTTGGTTCTTGACTGGATATTTAACTTCAAACATTGTTGCATGTTAACAGATTCTAAGTCTGACAAAGCATACTAGAAATGTGAAGTGAAAAATTTTATGGCAAAGACAAAGTTAAAAGCAGATTATCTTTCAATAAACGGTTTTACATGTGAAATGTGGTGTAAACCTTTACTCTTCCTAGTACACAGAGTTTCAACTTCAACGCAATTATCATGTGGTATACGTCGGATTCTGTAAGGTCCATTGTAAACTAGAAAGAATTTGTGACTCAAGTGTTTCTTCTTATGTGACAATGAATGAGCTTTAATGAGAACTTTCTGACCAATATACAATTTCTTTGCATTTGCTTTACCGTGTGGTTTTCTCCTTTTGTCTGCTGCAGATTTTATATTTTTAAGAGCCAAATCAATTATGTCTTTGTGTCGAAGTTTACGTGTATTCGGGAAAGGTACAAGCTCTCTGATTCGGTTCGGTGGTTCTTCATTCTTCAGTACAAGAGTAGGTGGTAAAGCAGTGGAATCATGAGGCATTTCATTCAGCACGTTTTGAAATAAGTGTAAATATCTGTCCCAATGCTGATGCTCTCTGTGACAATAAAGTCTGCAAAGCTTATTGATTTCTTTCATAATCCGTTCGGAGGGGTTACAATGTGGTGAGTACAATGAAATAAAAACAGGTTTGATTTTATGGTTGCGAAGCATGCGTGACCAAGCAGCAGATCTGAATTGCGGTCCGTTATCTGAAATGACTTTACTAACGTGTCCAACATCACGTAAGAAATTTTTAACAAAGGCATTGGATACAGACCGTCCAGTGGCTTTACGTAACGGTGTGAAAGAAACAAATTTTGAAGTAATTTCAACAGCGACTAGAACGTACGAAAATCCATTAGATGTTCTGACAAGCGGTCCCAAGAGATCAACAGCAGCAAATTCTTTTAATTTAGAAGGAATGATAGGAAACAACGGAGCACGACGGGAGATAGTAGATGGTTTCGCCTTTTGACAAAGTTTACAAATAAACAAGACTCTTCGAATTCTCTTTTCCATATTGTTAAAATAACAAGTCGTTCGAAGAATATGATAACATTTTCGTGGGCCAAAATGTGCGTAGCTGAAATGAATGTACCAAATGAGCTTATTAACAAAATCGTCTGGAATGCAAAGTACCCATAGCTTGTCATCAACAGTGCACCGTTTGAAGAGTATGTTGTTTCTAACCAAGTAATAATGCCGAATCTGAGTGTGTGCCTTTTCATGCCATTTGCTCTTGATGTCTTTCCAAATCGGATCTTTATCTTGTTCATGAGCAATGTCCTTTAAAGATGTGGTGATGAAGTTTTCAAAGGCGACTTTCTGAATGTAAAGAATACTGAAATTTTTCTCGAGGTTGTCTTCTGTGTTACTTTTCTCAAGCCCAGCCGGTGCGCTTGACAGTGCGTCTGCAACAATGTTCTCCTTCCCGGGAATGTAGACTATTGTGAAGTGGAATTCTTGCAGAAACAATCCCCAACGTTTTAACCTGTCATGATTTAATTTTGAAGACATAAGAAATTGTAGTGCACGATGATCACTGTATACTTTTACGTGCTTACCAGAAAGAAAGAAACGGAATATGTTAAATGCCCAAACGATTGCTAAAGCTTCTAACTCAGTAACGGAATAATTTTTTTCAGATTTTGTTAGCACTCGGCTAGCAAAAGCAATGGTTTTTGAACAGTAATGTCATTTTCTATTGCTTCTTGAAATAAATGGGCACCAAGACCGACTTTAGAAGAATCCGTGCTAAGGCAGAAATCTTGTGACAGATCTGGATGAGCTAGTATTGGCGCGTGAAGTAACGCTTCTTTCAAAGAATTGAATTCCAACTGCGCTTGTTCGTCCCAGTTCCAAATAGTATTTTTTCCAGTGAGAGAACAAAGTTTTGGTGTAACAAGAATTTGCATATTCAGAAAACGACGGTAAAAATTTACGAGACCTAGAAAACTGCGGACTTGTCTTTTTGTGGAAGGAACTGGAATGGCTCTGATTGCTTCTAACTTTTCAGGATCCGGCTGAATGCCTTCAGAAGAAATAATATGTCCCAAAAACCTCACCTTTGACCTACCGAATTCAGACTTTTCGAAGTTAACTGTAATTCCAAATTCTGCAAAAATACGTAACAAACTGTTGAGGATGCGATTATGTTGTTCCCATGAAGCTTCTGCTATTAGAATATCGTCCACATATAAGGTGATGTGAGGTTTTAAGAACTCAGGTAATATGGAATTTAGCCCGCGAATGAATGCGGCTGAAGAGATGTTCAAACCAAAGGGAAGTTTCCGAAACTGATAACAAACGCCGAAACAAAGGAAAGCTGTGTACTTTCTACATTCTGGATGAAGTTCGATCTCATAAAAGCTGGATCTGAGATCAATGGAAGACAACACTTTTACACCATTAAAATTTTGAAGAAGTTCTTCCATCGTCTGCGGCCTGTCTGTTTCAGGAATAATGATAGTATTGATTTGTCTCGAATCTAAGACAAGCCTGATCGATCCATTTTTCTTCTCAACAACATGTAACGGATTGTTGTATGAGGTTACTGCAGGCTCAATAATGCCCTCGTCAAGCATAGATTGTATTTCTGTTCTAACACGGTCCCTATAATGTGCTGGAATTACATATGGTCTAACACAAAATTTAATATGCTCACGAACACGAAATTGGTATTGAAATCCCTTGATTGTTCCTGTTTTATGAGTAAAAACTGTGGAATGTGCTTGTAAAATCTCAAAAAGGTCCTGCCTATCAGTGTCATTACAATTCTCAATTGTTTGAATTTTATTCTGAATTAACTCATTAATTTCAAATATACCGTCGATATCATCCCTGTCAGTACTTGCAGAGTGATTGTTAGTGTCTAGTTCCATAGAAAATTCCGAACTGTTGTCTAACAGAAGGTAAAGCCGATTAATTTCCTCTTCATGGTTTGAGAGCCAATCTTCAAATTTCAAAGCTATTGACTTACCTTCTTTCTCTAAACTTATTTCAGCATCGTGAAAGTTTAAGATTGCTTTGAATTCATTCAAAAAGTCTACTCCCAATATAATTTCCGTCGACAATAATGGAACAATAAGAAAGTTCATAGAGAAGCTGTGGCTTTGACAAAAGAATTCTAAGTTGGTTTGTTGGCGTACATCTACACTTTTTCCAAAGATTGCACCTTGTAATTTAATCTTACGTAACGGAAGTGTGGGGCAATCGTTCGACTTGTTGCATTTGCTAAAAGCTGTTTCACTAATTACTGAAATGGGACTGCCAGAGTCAAGTACTGCCGTAAATTTTACGTCATTTACAGTAATGTGAATCACAGGATATGCAATGTTGTTATGTTTTATGTCGTGTTCCTGGAGTAAGATGTCCCTAATGTCTTCCATTTTTACGTAATTACTAGCTACGGCAGCTGCGTCGTTAGTTTCATACGTACGTTTTGTGGCTGCCAGCGGTATGAGTCATTGCCTATTGTCTCTTTGTTGGCGCGCGTCGTTATTGGGATTTGGAGACCTAACTTCTACAAATTCACCTCCTCGAGAGGGCCCTGCTCTGTTTGAATCCCGCCAGTTCTGATGCAATTCAGGTCTGTCGTTACGATCATATCGTCTGTCGTCATGTCGGTAGATGCCATAGTTTCTGTCTTGTCAGTCACGTGGTGGAGAATTTCTCCCTGAATCGTAACTGCGCGCTGGTCCGTTGCGTCTAAAGTTATTCTGTCTCCCTTGATAATAATTATTTTGGTTCCCATATTGTCTGTTTCTCTGATTGTCTCTGTGATAGTCATTACCGCAGAGAGGTGATCTTTCCCTGTAATTATTACTACTCTGCCAACGGTTGTCATACGGGTGGTGCCTGTTTTGGTCACGATTTGCGTTGTAAGAATAGACTTGTCGTGTCCAGTTATTGTTTCTGTCGTCACGGAATTGTGACGGATGTGACCTGTAGTGATTGTTTTCCTGTTTTCGCATCCCGCGACTGTCTGTGTCAATTTCTAATTCTTGTAACAGTCCCTGAAAAGCTTCAATGTCGTCTTTGCAACGTCCTGCTAAAATAATATGTCGCAAATGTTCAGGCAGTTTGAGTAAGCAAATACGGATGAGTTCTGAGGGGCTGTATGGGTTTGACAGGTACTGATTCTTGTGCAACATGTCTTCAAAATATTTCACAAGACTGGAAAATTCAGATTGTTCGAAATGTCTCGTCATTATGATGCTATGTTTTACTCGGTCTTGTGTAGCTTGAGACCAATATGCTGAGAGGAAGGCATGATAAAAATCTCCTTCACTGTGACAATCGTGAATGACCGATCGCATTCTTTCAGCTGATTCATTCTCTAAGTAGCCACACATAAATTCCAATCTGTGCTCTAACGACCAGTTGGGAGGAAAACAATGAGAGAATTGATGGAGTCATGCTTGTGGATGAATGTCATTGCCAGAATTCTTAAATGTTTTGAATTTACGTGTAGTAATGAACAGCTTATAGTCAAAATCATCGTGTCGGCGAGTCGCATATCGGTCATTGTTACGTTGTTTCGGTGGTTCCATCTCAAAATTCGGTGTGCCTTGCCAATTTCCTTCATAATTTCCGAAGTGTCCTGTGTTATTATTTTGTGGTTGTTCCGTATTTCTAAGTCCCTCTTCCCGTGTTGGAGCGCGAGTGGCCTCTGAAATACGTAATTCTTGTATTACCTGAGTCAGCTGATCTTGTACTTCCCGGATTTCTCTTTGGTGTTGCGTATTAATTTGATTCTGATTTTGTTTGAATTTCCTGATTTGTTCGCACTCTTCTGTGCCATTAAAGACTACCGGTTTTGTGTCATTCAGATTATCATCTACCTTCGTAGATAAATTAGTGAACTGATCCGAAAGTTCGGCTACTTTCTCCGATAGTGTACTTATTTCCTCAGTGTGTTTTTCTGAACCAAGTTTCAGAGTATCTACTGTGTCCTTTAAGTTTTCCTGAGTTTTTGCAAGTTGCGTAACCGAATCGGTAGATGCAACTGAGTCAAATTTAGCTTGCAAGGTCTCATGATTTTCATGAACAATAGTTTGCAGTTCTTTGATGGCTGCTTCGTGATTCTGTAGTGCATTTTCATGACGCAAAAAAATAGGTTGGAAATGTTCACAAATTTGTGTTTTCACTTCATTACAGACTTTTTGACATTTCAATTCAATGTTATGTAACTCAGTAGTTAAATCTTCACGTGTTTGTTCAAGTGTCGTGTCTAACTTTTGAAGATTTAGTTCCATTGTGTCTAACTTTTTAAGATTTTGTTCCACTGTGTCTACCTTTTGAAGATTTTGTTCCATAGTGTCTACCTTTTGAAGATTTTGTCCCATTTGTTTCTGATTTTGTTCAAGCGTTGTGTCTAACTTTTGTAGCCTTTGTCCCATTTGTTGCATTAACTGTAATAACAATGCACTGGTGTCTGAAACATGTTCCTCAGTGCTTTTCGGCAGTGAAGTTGCACCGGCAACATTTACATTTTGACAAGCAGAAAATGTGTCTTGACTTATTTGCGAAAACGGTGAGGACCCAAAACCTGAATCTACAGTATTTACAAAATTGTGTCCTGTCATTTCGGATTCCTGAGGTGAGCTGTTGCCGAGCGATCGATCGATTATGCTTCCCTGTTCACTAATTGTTTCACTGCCTACGCCATTGTTTGCCGCCCGCTCCATTTCCCTATGCACAATTACCAAATTACTACTTTGAACATTAGTTAATTTGTTACTCGGTGGCGCTAACACACTGCTTTCGTCTTCACTGTCATTTCTCAGTTTACTTTGGAGCCTAGTATTACGTTTTTCACACGTCATTATTGTCACAATATTTCACACGATAACACAGAAAAGCACAATTTGAAGAGCAAAAATAAGAGAACACATTAACATAGTACTGAAAATAATATCTCGTTAATTGCAAGCGCAGCAGCGAAATACTTGGTGCAAATTAACATGCATGCCACAACAACAATGAAAGACTGCAACTACAAAGGAGATTCTCTCTACAATTACGTGCTAGCAATAAACAATAGCTACACTAATTACACAAACTACAAGAAAAAATCAGAAGATTCCAGTGAGGTATCCTGGCAGGGTCGCCATATGAAACGTCCCCTTTGAACAATTGTACAAGACTGTGCTTAAACTGACATACAATATTTTTTAGTGCAACGCAATCTGACTTTCAAAAATCCCTGCAAAAGAATGGCTCTAAGTAATATTAAACTATACATTTCAGAAATCACTTACCTCACAAAAATCTTCATTACTCGATCTACTGCAGTACAGAGAGCACCACTACTGCCAGCTAAATAAAAGATTCAAACTACGGAAGGCACTAACTACTGATAGGGGTAGTTAGCAAATGAAAGATATTAATAGAGAACAAACAATGTATTTACCTTGATAGTCATGATATATATAGCAGTTCATGACAAATTACAAAACTCCGCCATCTCTCTCCCCACATCCACCACTGCTGGCGGCTCACCTCCAACTGCACAATGCTACGCTCTGTTCACATCCAGCTGCCGCTGCCCAACACTACAATGGCAGACAACAATGCAAACTAGCCACAGACTGCACACAGCACAGCCAGTGATTTTCATACAGAGGTGGCGTTACCAATAAGAAAACCTAAACAGCCTACTTACAAAGAGACCTGGGTTCGAATCCTAGCTTTGGTAAAAATTTTCATTCTCCACTTCAGTCTGCATATGTACGTCATGATGTTCGAGACTTGAAAAACCTGTGGAATCACGTAGTTTTATTTGACATAAAATTGTGTTGGTTTGTGAGAGACACAGAAGGAAGGAGAGGAGGGTGATGGAACAAAGAGAATGAAGAGGCGTTGAAAGAGTCTCAGCTGGCCGCCATTCTTCTTAGAATTCAATCTAGAAGTTTGGTAGCAGCTTCCATCTCGACAGGTTCCAATACAACTGAGTGACGCTATTTTCTAATGCGTGTCGCAACATGGTACTGGTGTGTAACGCTAGAAAATCGTATGACAGCGACTGGAATACCGTCTAGCCTCACAGACCACCAAGGGCCCCGTGGTTGGGCGGCGGTTGTAGGTGCGGGTTTCTGTCGATACAAATACGCGCCATTAGTTGGACACCGCGAACATCAGATAAAATTGTCCACATATGGTAGCCCAGACTCATAAGCCTGGACTGTAGGTAGTGAATGAACTAGAGTGGCACTGTCGATGTAGGCGCATCAGCGGTCAGTGTAGACAAACATGTTGGAAGGCCTTGCTGCCAGTGAGATGAATGTGCTGGACACGTACTCCATGAATGACCCCTAAATAGCTTTTTGCATATGTAACATTAGTGTGTTAACCATTTGTACCACCGCATCGTCTGACTGGAGAAGGAGCGGTCATCCACATCTATACTTAACACATTGACAATTCACACAGTACAACAGGTGTTTAAACACAGGTGTTAAATCTATTAAACTATAAGAATGAATGGAAAGTCCAACAATTCGCTTAGGCTGAATGTATTTAAGTCGATTAGAGATCAACACAACTGGCTTGGCAACTTTTAAGTTGCATGTTCAGATGTATATAAGTGCTATGGCGTATGGTATAGGGATCCCGCGGAGTAAGAGCTAGACAAAGTTCTCAGCCCTCCTCAACTGATAGAAAACATCATCAATGACGAATGTCCATTCTGAGTTAAAATCATGAACTGTCAACACTTGACCGATTAAAATATATATTTTTTAAATGCATAACACTGTGCTGTCTGTAATAACGTTATTTTATTTTGCTACCGGTTTCGGTTCTGAACCATCATCAACGACAGGAAAACTATCATAGATATAGCGTGTCATACATGCTTTGACATAAGTTACCACAGGAAACCACAATTGCCAAGATAAAATAAAATCAAAGATCGTGACAAGATTAAAATATGATGGCACATTGATACAAGGACAACACGTGCTGTAAATCACAACAGAAGGGCATAAAGAGCAACAAAGGACCACCTGTGCAGAACTGAACAACAGCACGGTGAGGTGTCTGTCATCACTGCAGCCGCGTGTGGTAGCCGCACGGTCTAGGGCGCCTTGACAGACAAAATGATTGATGAACTACAGCAGTATTATGGGATGGCCATCAGAAATAATACTGAGGATGAGTTGGAAATGAAGCAGGTAGTATGGGCTACCGTCTTCCACAGACTGTCAACTGATGAAAAACCAGTACACCACCTTTGCCCTCCTGGGCCTCATTCATGGTGCAATTACCGCAATGCCCAGTACTCAAACAGTTAAAACAGCCATAAACATTCCATCCCAGCAGTAGTCATGGATATCATAAAACCTATTTACAGGTACCTGGCAAATCCTGTATTACTGAAGAAGTGTCTGCGTGGTAAAACTCAAAATCCCAATGAGTCGTTCAATAATCTTATATGGACTCGCTTACAAAAAAAATGTTTTTGTTGGAATGAAGACACTAAAGTGGGGGACGGGGGCGGGGGGTCAGTGATGCTGTTATTGCTTTCAATGATGGCAACATTGGTTGGATAAAAGTGCTACAGCATATGGGAATTAATCCTGGAGCAAACTGCATCAGAGAACTTGAACGGCTGGACAAGGTTTGCATTGATAAAACAGAGTTGCAGCACAGTTGGCCACTAAGGAGTCCAGAAACAAGAAAAGAAGGAAAAAACTTGGAAAAAGATCAAGAGGGTGATATGCGGTATGGGGCAGGATGCTTCTGAGTGACTAAAAATAAAAAATTAAGCATATATTGAGTTACAGTCTTTTGAAACCTAAGAAGCCGTTCATGAAAATTTACGTTTTCTGTTGCATTTTTCCCTAAATCTCAGAAACCACTTCGAGTAGCGTATTCAAATTTTCAGGGAGTAATAACGTACATACCCTGAGTCTACTGATCTCAAAGAAGAACATAATGTCAGGTATAACTAAAATTATTTGAGATAACGTACCAAAAAAATTCACAAAATTTTAATCGTGTAATTAAAAAATTGTATTTCCGAAAGCAGTGGCTGAAATGCAATTATTGTAGTTATGTAGACTCAGAACATACAGTTTAATGTCCTGTAATAGTTTCATGTCAATGACTATAGTGGTTCTTGAAATACAGGAAAGCCAAGTCACGAAATTTAACATTGTCGGGATAATGCGTTCCAACTCCCCTTAAGATGCCTGAAACTGTGCACGAAAACAGTCGGCGTTCAAAACAACGTCTCGAAATGGATAAATACAGATCCTACACGGTTTTCAGGCCTATCTTACACCATTCTTCCTGCAAAATAGTGGAAAGTCCAGATAAAAGCACTCCGTTCAGGCCACAAGTGGCCCATCGGGACCATCCGACCGCCGTGTCATCCTCAGTGGAGGAAGCGGATAGGAGGGGCGTGTGGTCAGCACACCGCTCTCCCGGCCGTTATGATGGTTTTCTTTGACCGGAGCCGCTACTATTCGGTCGAGTAGCTCCTCAATTGGCATCACTAGTCTGAGTGCACACCGAACAAGTCCAGATAACGATGATGAAAATGCGTAGCCATTACGCCCCTTCTCTTCAAAATAGATCACAAAAGTTCAGTAATATTCAGATACGATGACTGTGGTTTCCAGAGGAGATGCGACAGTTGACACTCGTGCTCACAAAACAAGATCATCGACGATGCGAGCTGTGTCTTTCGTCTCGGAACATTGCATCATCATCGGAGAGCAAACATTGTACTATGAGAGGTACCTGATCAGCCGAAATGACCACCTTATCCTTGACATTAAAGTACTCTTGCAGAGTAACCATGGGACCTACGGAATACCACGATGTGGATGCCAAATCAGCACCGAAACTCCACCATGCTACACTGTTGGAACGTAAACTCCGCCAGCAGTTGGAAATAGAGTGAAACAAGACTCATCTGTCTGGCTTCTTTCCATTCCTCCATAGTCCAAGTTTTATAGCTTTGGTGCAACGTTTTCCTGGATTAGTAATGAGTTGTTTTCGAATTCCAACTCGCCCTGCCATTCTCAGCTCATGCAGCTCCCTTCGTGTTGTTTTGGTGCTCACAGGGTTCGCGAGTGCAACATTCAGCTCTGCAGTGACTCTGCAGTTGTCGTCCTATTACGTTTCGTCACATTACTCTTCAACGACCGTTTGTCACGATCACTCAACACACTTTCGTCTGCGCTGTGACTTAGCTGATGATGTTTTTCCACTTTCCCTGTTATGCGGTATAATTCTTCGTTACTGTGACTCTTGAAACATCCAATACTTCGGCGGCCTTGGTTACAGAAGCATACACCACACGAGCACTAATAATTTGCCCACGTTCGAATTCACTTAGCTTGACATAAGGCACTCATAATAGGCATACCACTGTTCTGACCACGGCTGACACTTGCAACACATTGAGAACATTTCTCAGGTGGCGTTCGCTGTGAAATAAACAGCATAACCTTCAGGCTTGACTTGCACTTGTATTTAAAGCATGCAGTTTTCCATATTTTTGTCCAAGCTTTGTACTTCAAACTCTGTCTCCAAACTACAAAAGCAAATCCTGTTACGCTGATGATGTATATCCGTGTACAGCGCGTGTAATTGAACACAACACAAGGTTGATGCACTTTCTGTTTGCATCCCGCGAAACTTTATGCTCTGGTGTTCCGCCATTCCTAGGTACACGAGAGGATTTACGAGCCGTCACGAAGACCGGTTACGTGTGACAGTACTTTTTTCCTTTAACTGTATTCAGCTCCTTCGGCGATCAGATTTCCTCCTTGGCTTCTCCCACGGGCACATGCTTAGTGAAACACGATATCGACGTTCGTTATACGGTTTTTAACACACCGCTGTAATTACTTATATTCTGTGTACTTCCTCTACACAGCGCAGCTTATCCTGACGTGATTCATTCGAAATATTCTGGTAACTGTTTATTACTGTTCGTTTTAATATCATTGAAACGACAGGGAGCGGTTGGAGAAGTAGAAAGTTACAGGGCCAGAGGATGTAAATAATATTAGATAAACAAGCTTTATAAGGACACAGTCCAGTTAGTGGCAAGAAGTACAGGGTGTCTACAGTTGAAGTTCCAGTTTCAAAACGCTGTAGAAGAAGAACCACTGCTCAGAATGTCGTCAAACTTGAACAGCATATTTTTGATTCAAGGGAAAACGTCATGGAACAAAAAAAAAATTGGCGAAAAATGTGCTAAGAGACGGCGCCTAACCATTGAAACTTCCCCTTAGAAAAATTAATGAACTACTGTGCTGATAAGCCTCTTACGTTATTTGATTTTCAAACAGCTGAGCAGAACTGAACGTACTCAGACATTTCTCTCTTTACTTATTCTGATCATCACTAATCTGACACACAATATTTTTAGCGCAACGCAATCTGACTTTCAATAGTCCCTACAAAAGAATGGCCCTGTCTAACTATAACCTTTTTCATGAATCACTTACCTCGCAAAAATCTTCGTTACTCGAACTACTGCAATACAGCGAGCGCAAACACTGCCAGCTAAATAAAGGATTTTAACTACTGAAGGCACTAACTACTGATAAGCATAGTTAGCAAATGAAAGATTTTGATAGAGAATAAACAATGTATTTACCTTAATAGTGTCAAAAATCATAATATACATATCAGTTCATGACATCCAGTCCTACAAATTTCGTGTTTCTGACGGACACACATCCAGATCGTCCGCTCTCAAAACTCTGCCATCTCTCCCCACATCCACCACTGCTGGCGGCTCACCAACTGCGCAAAGCTACGCGCTGCTCACATCCAACTGCCTAACACTACAATAGCGAATATTCCAACAATGCACACAGCACAGTCAGTGATTTTCATACAGAGCGCTACGTGGCATTACCAACATAAAAACCTGAACACCCTACTTACATCATCTTAATGTAAATGGGGTCGGCTAGAAATGACAGATGAATCGCAATACGACGGCTGTGATTTGAGTTGCACTTACACCATCCGTACTGCATTACTGCACCAGTTCGGCAGCCAGTTAAGGCATTGTTGGTTAAATGGTTCAAATGGCTCTGAGCACTATGGGACTTAACATCTATGGTCATCAGTCCCCTAGAACTTAGAACTACTTAAACCTAACTAACCTAAGGACATCACACAACACCCAGTCATCACGAGGCAGAGAAAATCCCTGACCCCGCCGGGAATCGAACCCGGGAACCCGGTCGCGGGAAGCGAGAACGCTACCGCACGACCACGAGCTGCGGACACTGTTAGTTAGGTAAGCCCATCCACCATCGCAAGTTCGTAACATATCAGATGGGAAAAATCGATTTTTAATTGTCCTGAGGGGAAACACCGCATGAAAAGCGGATACTTTCAGTATCCCGTCCATGTTTTCTGCCGTAAGTTGATATCGAGAAACAGCATGTTCCACAACTGATCTAAATGCCTTGGGTGTCACTTGCGTGACTTCAGTTGCGTTCGTTACCGGAGCACCGAGCACTTCTTTCAGGTAACTTCACAGCCAGAAGCCACATGGATTAAAAGCAGGTGATCTGGACGACCAGTCTGTAGAGAAAGGATGGCTGATAATTCAAGCATTTCCAAAATGCCTCTACAGCAGCTGCATCACTATCTGTGAAATGTGCGAAAGAATTCTGTCTTGCACAAAAATGAGCCCCTCCAGAAATCGACGCTGATGAATGGATGGAATGATGTTGGCGGACGGACTCTCATAGCGTTTTTACCAGCGACGTTAGAGGTAACAGGACCCGCAGGACTCACCTCCTAGAAAAAATACGGCACTCTGATAAAGGATGACGTCAACCCAGAACACAGAGACACCTTTTCAGAATAAAGTGGTACCGGTTGATGTGCGTGCGGATATCCTGTTGTGATTCTGCGTACTGACATGTTCTTGGATACGGGAATGGGCTTCGTCTGTTCACAGAATGTTCCACGGTCATTCACTGACCACTTCCATGCGAGCATGAAATTCCAACGCTACAGTCGCAGGTTCGAATCTTGCCTCGGTCATGGATGTGTGTGATGTCCTTAGGTTAGTTAGGTTTAAGTAGTTCTAAGTTCTAGAGGACTGATGACCTAAGATGTTTAGTCCCGTAGTGCTCAGAGCCAATGAAATTCCAGATCGAACGTTTGTCTTACTGGCAGATCAGCAGGAAGTAACTCCTGAACGTGGGTGATTTCGTATGGATAGCAATGCAGGACGTTTCGTAGCATTTTATGCACCGTGCTCGCAGGTGTGTCAAACGTACAGGCATTTCCCCGTGGACTGCATGTATGCGAACCACCCTTCGACCCATCCTGGAATGCTGTGGCCACATCTTCGGCAGACGTCGGATCGACTGCTTTCTTCCCTCTGTTACATTGCACTTCTAAAGAACCTGTCTTTTCGAATTTCGCAATAATTTTCTCCAGATCCTTAGCAGACATCGGACCAACGCCTTTTCTCATAGCCTCGAGTGTCCGGAACTTTTCTACAGAGCTACTGTCGCAAAGTCACTATTGTTGGGAAAGAGCTTTCCTGCCAGCGCGCGATCCATCATGGAGGCAGTTATGTTGTGCGTCTCGAACGCAAATTGAGGAACAGACGTGTGCATATTCTGATGCTCACACCGCCATGTATTAGTCCTATTTTGGTTAATTTTTTTCATGGCGTTTCCCTATGCATCAATAATATGCTGTTCAAATTTGCCGTCATTCTGACCAGAGGTACTCTTTCTACAGCGGTTTCAAACTTGAACATAACTTTAATGGTAGACAGCTTGTACATATGCAATTTCAAGTAACTGGTAAGACCTTCAAGTACAGCACACATAATAATTACTTAAAGTCAAGTACTGAGGGAAAACATGTTAGCATACTCTTAACCCTTGTATTGCGTTATGCCACTTCGATCTATGTAGAGTGCCGTGGCGAGATGTGACTCTTAATCTGCATACTGACAACAGCCCTGCCTTCAAGACTAAATACACCACGTCCCAGTACTAATATAAATCTTAAATTTTAGTCCAGGTTGTTTAATCGTGTAAATGTAATAGAAACTGTGTGTAAACTACACATCCGACTAAATCAGAAGTACGCAGGTTATATGCCCCTATTACATCGTACACACCCCGTCAGTACTACACGCATCAATAGTATCGTAATGCGTTGAACAGGTGAATGGTCAACATACTTTAGTATGGGTACTTCTCGTTATAGTAATTAGGATTTGATTAAATCTTGTGCACACTGCACGTGATGTGAAACGTAAATACGTTCGTTCAGTGAGCCGTAACATGGGTTGTTATTGGCAACAACAGTTCAACAACTCTCAGTAAAATTGTGTACCTTATAAATCGTGATTTCCGTCGAGTATGGCATTTTTATTAATTATTTAAATGATTAAAACCTCTGGCTGACCTCAGACAACTTTATAACCCGAAATAACTACAGCTATCGCTGGTTATTTAGCTTACTCTCGCGAACGATCGGTATAGTTTACTACGCGAAGATCTTTCACTCACGACTATGAACAACATCACCTAAAAACGCGTAATAAATATTTGTCGTGACCAACGTTTCACTTACTTAGAATAAATCTTAATTTCATACACTCCTGTTCAGTTAAATTTAATAAACCGCTTCTTATTGCAATAATTCCGAACGTGGCAACCAAAGTTACAATTTCATTGCAAACCAGCGATTTAGAGTAGCATTCTCTTACGATCTGTGAACGTTATTTCTTGTTATCCCTTTCCCGTATTTCTTTCTCTTTAAATCCTTGAAAAAACCGTTAGGTGAATAAAGAAGTTAGCAGCCTTGTCTTTTCTTTAATGAAATCTAATTAAACCCTTTTTCTCTAATTACTGATTTTTAAATCTTAATAAAATCTCAATAAGACATTGATTACCTGTTGTGTAAATAAAACCGCCTTTCTTGCTGCAACTTAATTTATTTTTCCCGGACGCTTTTCGCCTTTTTCCTACTGTCAGGCACCTTCAGTGGGATAGTTTTCTGGCATCTGTGTCTCCTCTCATCTGCTCTGAAGATCGGACTACCACGTGCTTTCCGAAACAAGCACAATTTTGTATATCGAACTTTTTCTTCCACACCGTAGCGAGGCAAACAAACCAAACAGGAGGAAACACATAATGAACTCAGAATATTTACGTCGTGAAAAGCACAGTGTTCCAACAAATACCTATAACTAGTGGCAAAAGAATAACAGCGCACCACAAAGAAGAAGGAGAAACATGGTGACCATTTTACTAGTGAAAATTTTGATTAATAAGCAACAGCGGTCGGCGTACCCGACACACATCGTAACAGCTACTCTGTAAAAGCGTGAAACGGTATAGGACAATGTGTATGCAGCATCAACACGTCGTACGCGCAAATAGGACAAGCGGCCCTCAAATAGAAAATGTCAGCCGCCCAGTAGAGTACCACTGACGGACATAAAACAACAGGACAACAGACAAGAAAGAAGAACTCTTGCTACAAACCAAACAACAGACCTATGACAGGGTATAACGATCGTGGACATGGTGCACACTACAGGAGATTTAAACATGGAAAATAAATACAGGCAACTACCAGCGGACAAATCACACAAATAAGCATCAAAAACCATCGCAAATCACACAAATCATGATAATTGATCACACAGTGGCCTTAACGTAACATTCATATACCTCGCACAGCCACACAGCGACTCAGAATGCGTAGTTCCAATAAGTACAACACAAAAACAGTTCACAACTTAAGCAGCCACACGCTATGGCCAGATAGCATCAGGCGCATGTAAACAAGAAGCTGGAAAGCAAGAAACTTAGAGGAACGGGAAGAAACCTTCATTTAATGCCATAGCCGACGCTTACCGTAAGCCGACGGATTTACATTTTCCTTGAGGCATATGAGTCGCAGTTTTATCTTCGATAATGACAGAAATTGAAGAAATGAATAAAAACTTGTGCAACAACCAGGCCTTGAACATAGGTCTCCTGCTTATTAGGCAGATGTGCTAACCATTACACTATCGTAGTACAATGTACAACGCACCTGCACACACTATTTAGTCCAGTGACCCCTGTAACACACGCTTCAGTTCACATTTTCAACTTATTTTCTGCTTCTTAAGTCGTCAATGTTGCCGAGGCTTTCTGGTACTGGAATAGAAACCCAGCTTTGAAGATAATGCGTAAGTCCTGCCAGTATCTTAGGCGTACTTGATCCATTAATCTGATGGAATTATCGAAGATAAAGTTGACACTCTTATGTCTCAAGGAAAATGTAATTCCATCGGATCAATAGATCACCAAACTGAGGCTTTCAGAAGGGAAAATAGATTGAAGGTATGAATTGAAGTTTGTGTTAGAGAGGGCACCGGACTAGGGAAGCTCACCCAGCTGTATTAGTCCTACTGCTATGGTGACGTAATGTTTAACACATCCGCTTAATAAACGGGAAATCCAGGTTCAGACGTGACAGAAATTATAATGCATTTCTTGAGCTTCTAACCTTACCAATAACATCTGCACTGTTTGGAGGAAATAAGTTAATTCCACGCTGTGGTTAGCGCCACAAGGGTGTAAGGTGGTTGGGTGGTCGAATCCAGATCACTGACTGACAACAATGAACATGTGGATGGGCCGTCACCTTCTCCACCAGCAGGGAAAGTAGACGGCCCACCAGCAGCACCGAGCGCCTCCAGTCAGGTAAGTCCAACTGCCTCCATAAGCCACCCACCACACAGCCGAAAGTCGGAACGCGGCCGTTCACCGGTGGGACGGCGTGGCCTCGTCCCCAGGCAACCACCAAACACATACAAAGCAAGAGCACAGCTATCGATATTCGACGCGTGTGAGAGCGAAGTGGCGCGGCCACGGCCCAGTTATATAACCTGTTGCTAACGAGAGGTGCTTCGAAAACCTAGATATCAAACTGTAATGGTAATGCAGTTTTTCGCGGTGATATTCTTGAGTAAATTTTCTTCGGCAGCTTTGAGAAGACTATCACTCTCATTGACTTCTTCCGTTGTCATCCTCAGGAGTAGACTGTCGCAACTGTTGCTGTGACTTTTTTTCTAGTTTAACAGTAGTAGGTCTTACGTTTTGTCGACACCTTCGAGAACTTAATAAGTTCTTTTTGGTATCAGAAAACATGTGAGAATCTGTGATGAAGAGCTAGCAGTAACAGCACCAATCCTGTAACCCCCTGTTGTCTCAGATTCCAGCGTTTGTTTCCATTCATTAGTCCTTGTCCCACTTACATTTGTTGTTCAACGTTCTGATCTCAAAGTCTTCCTTAATAACAGAATTTCACCAGCACGACCAATGAATGGGACGAGAGTTTTTCCACATCAAACTTCCATCTATAATCTTTTGTGTGGCTGTGCTGAGTAAACAGATTTATCCAAATCTCGACCCTTAATGAAATCTCGTTGTTCTGGACAACGTTGCCGCTCTACGCAGCACTCACAAGCATTATTATAAATTCCAGAAAAACTCGGAAAAAGACGCGGTTACCGAGTGTTTTGGGGATTGCCGTTATTCCAAGTAGTTTGGTTATTAATTCACTGTACGAATTCGATCTTCATTCGGTTCGCCTCCCTACCTCATCAAGTAGCACATTACGCATAGTACTATACGGGTAGAAAGAGTCTGTACCAAATGTATTGTAAGTAGGCTTTTGAGGGTTTTATGTTGGTAACGCCACGTAGTACTCTGTATGAAAATCGCTGACTGCGCTGTGTGCAGTCTGTGGCTGGTTGGACTCATGGTTGGAATATTCGCAGTGTTTGAAAGTAGGATGTGAACAGCGCGTAGCGTTGGGCAGTTGGAGGTGAGCCGCCAACAGGGGTGGATGTGGGAAGAGAGATGTCAGAGTTTTGAGCGGACGATCTGGACGTGTGTCTGTCGGAAAAAGGAAATTTGTTTAAGTGGATGTCACAAAATTATATATACACTATGATTTTTGAACGCTATTAAGGTAAATACATTGTTAGTTCTCTATCAAAATCTTTCATTTGCTAACTATGCCTAACAGTAGTTGGTGGCTTCAGTTGTTAGAATCTTTTATTTAGCTGGCAGTACTGGCGCTCGGTGTTTTGCAGTAGTTGGAGTAACGAAGATTTTTGTGAGGTAAGTGATTCGTAAAAGGTGTAGGTTGTTGTTAGTCAGGGCCATTCTTTTGTAGGGATTACTGAAAGTCAGATTGCATTGCGCTAAAAAAAATATTGTGTGTCAGTTTAGTGATGATCAGATTAAGTAAAGAGAGAACTGCCTGAGTACATTCCGTTTTACTCAGCTGTCTCTGTATCAAATAACGTAAGAGTTTTTCCAGCACTGTCATCGTTAATTTTTTAAAGGGGACGTTTCAATATTTGCATTCAAGCATAAAGGTGAAATATTTATTATTATTTTAATGTTCTGGCATTTGAGTCATTCGCTCTCTTGCTTCCCAGGGTAATGTTATTAAGTCTGAATTATAATCACTTAATTTTGCATGTTCTTTGTTCACTGTCGAACCAGTATTTGTGACCAAAACATATCTTTATGACGGCATGATGGAGATCTTACGCAGATGGGCGGCCAAACAATGATGTTCAGTAGTCAAGCGGAATACGACTATTGCTTCTCTTCTTGGTCCAACAGACACTACCATGGCGTCCGTGTGGCATTCCACACCTTTCCCTCACATGACATTTTTTTGGATCGCTTTAATTCTCCTTGAAATGGGCAGTTAAATATGAGTTTCACTGCAAAGTACATGTTATTTCCTCCAGTATGCTTGATTTTTTCTATCCTTTTTGGCTAGAGAATCTGCTTTTTCTTTACTATGTAAGCCACATTCAAATGGTCTCCGTGGAACTGCAGTTGTACTGTTAAATATCCACGATCTATCATCAGAGGGCTTCTCGGCCATTGTCAAGTGGCTACTCACTATTCTGTTTGTTGTACATATCTCAATGTGTGATGTTTTATTTGTAAACTGAAGGTGGAGGAGGGAAGAGGAGGGGAGAAGAGAAAAGAAATGGAACGGGTTACCCGTGTCAGCTGCATCGGGACGTTACGCGGTATTAGCGGCGACGAGTGAAAATGTGTACCAGCTCGGGATTCGAACCGGAGATCTCCTGCTCACCACGCAGATGCGTTAACCACTACGCCGTCCGAGACACAGTGTTAGCGCAAATGCGCGGACTATGTCGATCCAATTCCTCCATGCTCGCTACTATGAGAGTCCCACAAGAGGTCGGACGTACATGTGCATCCGCACTGAAGAAGGGAGATCCAGTGCCTGTCTAGGTGCTCCTGCAGGACTCTCATAGTAGCGAGCATGGAGGACGTGGACAGGGACTGTGGATAGATGGCGCTAGGTGGGAAAGTAGGTCGGACGTGAGGCGTACCGAAATAATCCGCTCAGCTGCGATAACAATGTATCCGAGACGGCGCAGTGGCTAACGCACTTGCCTAGTACACATATGACCTTGCGGTGACAGGTGAAATATAGAACATGTTTTTCCAACTGCTTGGGTTCGTTATTCACGGACCCTCCGACTAGCTGGGGTGTTCCTGGTGCCACAAGTGAAATGAGAAGATAGACCAACGTTCAGGTACTTACGTTCATGCCTGATGTACTCATGGGACTGTATACTGTCTTTATGCTATATACTGTTTTTAAGCCGTCTTAGATATACGCCAACTGGACAGCTGCAGGGCGCCGTTTTCCTTTTGTTAGTGAATTATTTAAATTTACATAGCCTTGGGTACCGTTCTACATTTGTATGTGTTGAATGGCACCTTTAGTTTCTGTACGTTGTGTTTTGCATCCTCAGGCTCGTCGCCGCTGATTCCACGTAATGTCCCGAAGGAGCTGACATCAGTAATCCCTTTCCTTCACTTTCCTTTCTCCCTCCTTCAACTCCAACTTACATATAATGTATCACAGCTGCGGATTCCGCGTTGTGTCTGTCCTTTCGAACATGTCCGAGCGGGACACTATGTGTTCATATAATTCGATATTTTATTTTTATTTTCTAAATTCAGAATTTATTTTCAGAGATACATTTAATAATTCTTTCAGGAACATTATTAGCAATTATATATGTTCTGTTGGTTTCTCTCTAGCAGGACTAATCATAACACTTGTGTCGTCTGCAAAAAGTGTGACATCCTTGATGTACGTTAAGTGGAAGGTCACTCGCGTACACACCGACGGGAAAAAATCGCAACACCAAAAAGTAATTGTGCTATGTAAACAAAAGTTGTCAGGCTTGTTTCTACGTCTGAAAGACGATGTCGATTCAAATTTGGCGCGAGTGACACAGGAGTGGTGCCAGTTGCACCACTATGAGGACACAAACCAGGATTGCTTTAAATCTACACCGTAACGATCGTGAGGGTTAGTTGCCTAGTTACCTGTGAGACTGGACGTGGTGAGCTGACGCTAGTGAAGTATGTCTTTATGGCGACAAAGACAACATTATCAACACCTCACTGAGTTTGAACTAGGTCTTGTGACAGGGCTACAAGAAGCTGAATGTTGGTTCTGCTATATTGCAGAAAAATTCGGCAGGAATGTAACCACTGTACATGATTGCTGGCAGCGGTGCTCACGAAAATGTACGGCCGCAACAAGACCGGACTCCGAACGGCCACGTCGCACTACCGAGACGGAAGACCTTCGTGTTCGGCATATGGCTCTGACGTTGCGTGCTGCTCTCAAATTGTCACTACAGTGACACAACGAACTGCTACAAATCTGTTACTTCAAGGACAGTTCCGAGCCAGACACCCTGTAGCGTACAATATACTGACCCAAAAAAACATCATTCGCAAGTTCAATGGTCTCAAGCGAGAGGTCATTGGAGGGCTGGGTGGAGGTCTGTTGGGTTTTCTGATGAGAGCTGGTGCTTGCTGCCTATGCGCCAGTGATGGCCACGTGTAACCAGCCTGTCTGCGTGCTGGACACTGGACCTGCAAATGGAGTTGTGGTCAGGGATGCGATGTCGTAGGACACCACGAGCACTCACACAGACATCCCAGGCACCCTCTCTGCAAATTTGTACGTCTATCTGGTGACTCGATGTGCAGTGCTGCCATTCATGAACAGCATTCCACGAGGAGTTTCTCAACAGGATAAAGCTGTTGTAGCCTACATGTTCTACAGAGTGTCGACATATTGCCTTGGCCTGCTCGAGCACCAGATCCGCCTTCAATAGAGCATATATTGGACGTGATGGGATGACACCACCAGCGTCAGCAACAAACAGCGTTAACCGCCCTTGTATTGAGCGGTCAAATGCAATCGTCGCGGACATACATCCCACAAAATGATATCCAGCACCTGTACAACAGAATGATTGCAACCTTGTATGCTTGCATTTAACATTATGGCGGTACACCGGTTATTAATGTACCAGCATTTCACATTTACAACTGCCTATCTAGCACTTACATTAAATTGTGATCTTTCGACTTTAATCACTTAAATCTATTATTTAGACAAAATTATTCTGGAAATTTCATTACTCTACATCAATTATTGTTTAGTGTTCAGATTTTCTTTCCGTCAGTGTAGGTGTATAAGGAATACAGGTGGACCCAGAACTGAAACCTGTGGAACTCCCTTCGAGATTTCCATCCAGTCATTAAAATTATCTCTACTTCCATCATTTTTTGAATTCTGCCCTTCAGAACATCAGTCCTTCGCATAAGTTGGTACAGCAAGACAGTAAGGTTTAAGGGAATTTGATATTAATTATTTAGAGCCTTCACGCCACCTCTCCTACAGCAAAAGTTTAACAGTGACACTTCAGATCATCTCTCGAATAAACGTTTGGACAGGGAGGTAACATTGTGAACAATGTGACACGAGCCTCTTGCTAGATAGCGGAGATTTTCGTAGACCCCCTGAGAAGCCGTTCCGTTATAGCAGAAGCGGCGGCGCGGTGTGTCCCGGGACGGGAATCGCGCAGCTCGCGGTGCCTGCAGATAGTATCACCATGTGTCCAATCTCGGGCCCGGCAATTAACGCCGCTGCGACGGCCCGTTCCTCGTTAAAACACACTCGCGCTTATTTATTCCCCATTACGGACGGCGGCTGGACGAGGTGATAATGGCGGCGCACTCAATCTGGCTGACCATCGGCCGGATCGCGTTTCCGCCAGTTTTCACAAACTGGTCCCACTCAAAATTCACTCCCTGCTTTAATAGTCATACTAAGTAACGTTGTCTGCTCTATGGTGATTTAATCTTACGGGCATCGTCATACACTTAAAACCATCGTCAGTCCCATCTTCACCTATGTTAATATGTAGAACTGACTTCTCCACCGTCCAAGTTTTATCACAGAGCTTCATGCACTCTGCGCCGAATTCCATATCCCACTACCATACCTTAAAGATTTAAACTCCTTTAAAAACACCTGGAACACCATCGTCTCTCTTACATCAACCGTGATTTTTAGTCCGAGCACCCTATAGCCTTACTCATCATTGAGAACCTTGACTTACCGCCACGCCTCTATCAGCATAAAACAGTCACTTAGATTTCACCGGCTGTGCTGACAGCATACCTACAACGGTACATAAAAAGTAATTTCAGAGACGAGAATGCAGGCAGCAACGAGCACAGCCGACGATTCACTACACAGATAATGCAAACGAGACAGTCGGCAGTGGTATAAGCTGTAGATCAGACAACAGCGGCACACATGAACATTGACCAATACTCAGGTTATCTCAAACTTCAGGTCAAACTTGAAGCATGTAATAGTGGATCAACAACTGATTGTATTGAGACAGGGAACCAATGGTCGGAAATGCATTTTTATCGTGTTATGGACATACGAAGTGTACACCGCATGGGACAATATAGCTCATAGTAATTGTTTACAGTGAGACCGCCAGTCTCAGTGCAGCTTGGTAAAGGCTCATCAAGTTCTGCCGCACTCTCTCAAAGATCCCTGGTGTCTATTGTACCAGGAGACAGGCAGCGTCCACCCTAGAAAGCAGGACTTCATCGTTTCTACAGGGGTTTCATACACCAACATCCTGGTGTAACGCCAGGCCATGGGACTGGATCGTCCCTTCCAATCTAACGATGAGGGTACGTGCTATTCAGGTGCTCGCAGACATTGGCATCGAAGTGGGGTGGTGCACCATCGTGTTGAAACCCCTTTTGCAGGCGACCTGGGGTACAGTATCCACAAACTGTAATACACTGAAGAGCCAAAAAAACTGGTGCACCTGCCTCATATCGTGTAGAGCCCCCACAAACAAGCATAAGTGCCACAACACGACGTGGCATGGACACGACTAATGTCTGAAGTAATGCTGGAGGAAACTGACACCACGAATCCTGCAGGAATGTCCATAAACGAGGGGTGGAGCACAGCACGTTGCAAGGCATCCCAGATGTGCTCAATAATATTCGTGTCTGGGGAGTTTGATGGCCACTCTGTAGCAGTTCTGAACGTGTGGGGTGTCGCACTGTCCTCCTGGAATATCCCAAGTCCGTCGGAATGCACAATGGACATGAATGGATGCAAGTGACCCGATAGGATGCTTACATACGTTTCACCTGCCAGAGTCTTGTCTAGACGTATCAGGGATCCCATATCACACAAGTTGCACACGCCCCACACCATTACGGAGCCTCCACCAGCTCGAACAGTCCCCTCTTGACATGCAGAGTCCATTGATCCATGAGGTTGTTAGCATACCCGTACACATCCATCTGCTCCATACAATTTGAAACGAGACTCACCTGACCAGACAACGTGTTTGCAGTCATCAACAGTCCAATGTCGGTGTTGACGGGCCCAGGCGAGGCATAAAGCTTTGTGTCGTGCAGTCATCAAGAGCACACGTTGGGTCTTCTGCTCCGAAAGCAGAAATCGATGATGTTTCGTTGAATGGCTCGTACGCTGACACTTGATGATGGCCCAGTATTGAAATCTGCAGAAATTTGCAGATGGGTTGCATTTTTGTCACGTTGAACGATTCTCTTCATCCGTCGATGGTCCCGATCTTGCAGGATCTCTTTCCGGCCGCAGCGACGTCGGAGATTTGATGTTTTACCGGCTTCCCAATATTCACGGTACACTTGTCAAATGGTCGTACGGGAAAATCCTCACTTCATCGCTATCTCGCAGATGCTGTTTCCCAACGCTCGTGCGCTGATTATAACATCAGGTTCAAACTCACATAAATCGTGATAACCTGCCATTGTAGTAGCAGAAGCCGATCTAACAACTGCGCCAGACGCTTGTTATCTTACATATACGTTGCCGACCGCAGCGCCGTATTCTACCTGTTTACATACTTCTCTGTTTGAATACACATGCCTACACGAGATGCTTTGGCGCTTCAGTGTATATGCATGGAGACTAGCGGTCGTCTCCTTGGACAATTACTATGAGCTACGTTCGGTAGAAATGATGGAACACGTGAGGCAATACTGACCCTACGACTTGTCTACCTACGTTTCTAGCATTTGTACACATAGAGGAAGCTTTTGACAATCTTGAATACTCTCTTTCAAAATCTGAAGGTGGCAGGGGTAAAATACAGGGAGCGAAAGGTTATTTACAATTTGTACAGAAACCAGATGGCAGTTACAAGAGTCGAGGGGCATGAAAAGGAAGCAGTGGTTGGGAAGGGAGTGAGACAGGGTTGTAGCCTATCCCCGATGTTGTTCAATCTGCATATTGAGCAAGCAGTAAAGGAAACAGAAAACTTCGGAATAGGAATTCAAATCCATGGAGAAGAAATAAAAACTTTGAGGTTCGCCGATGACATTGAAATTCTGTCAGAGACAGCAAAGGACCTGGAAGAGCAGTTGAACGGAATGGACAGTGTCTTAAAGGAGGATATAAGATGAACATCAACAAAAGCAAAACGAGGATAATGGAATGTAGTCGAATTAAATCGGGTGATGCTGCGGGAATTAGATTAGGAAAGGAGACGCTTAAAGCAATAGATGAGTTTTGCTCTTTGGTGAGAAAAATAACTGATGATGGTCGAAGTAGAGAGTATATAAAGTGTAGACTGGCAATGGCAAGGAAAGCGTTTCTGAAGAAGAGAAATTTGTTAACATCGAGTATAGATTTAAGTGTCAGAAAGTATTTGTATGGAGTATAGCCAGGTATGGAAGTGAAACGTGAAGGATAAATAGTTTAGACAAGAAGAGAATAGAAGCTTTCTAAATGTGGTGCTACAGAAGAATGCTGAAGATTAGATGGGTAGATCACGCAACTAATGCGAAGGTATTGAATAGAATTGGAGAGAAGAGAAGTTCGTGGTGCGACTTGACTAGAAGAAGGGATCGGTTGGTAGGGCATATTCTGAGGCATCAAGCGATCAGCAGTTTAGTATTGGAGGGCAGCGTGGAAGGTAAAAATCGTAGAGAGAGACCAAGAGATGAATACACGAAACAGATTCAGAAGGATGTAGATTGCAGTAGGTACTGGGAGGTGAAGAACCTTGCACAGGATAGAGTAGCATGGAGAGCTGCATCAAACCAGTCTCTGGACTGAAGACCATAACAACAACAACGTTGTTCTTATACGGTGTACGTTATGTATGACCGTAACACAATGTATATGCTATTCCGACCTTAGGAACACCGAGTAACGTTGATCGGTTAAACGGGGAGGCAGCAAATAAGGTACTATCAGGTGATCTTGGACAATGCCCGTCCACACGTTAACTGAGAATCGCTGCTGGTGGCCACCAATCTGGGTGGCGTGGGGATTTTCCTCACTGCAGACATGGCCGTTGAAAACACCACCACGGGTAAATGAGATGTCATCCATAAACAGTAGAAATTGGTCGGGGGTGTATGGTGTTTGTCACCCGCTGCCTGTTCCAGTGTACGATAGACACCAGGGAGTTTTGCGAGAGTATGGCAGAACTGCATGCGCTGTTGTGATACATGCATGGAGACTGGCGGTCGCCGCCTTGAACAATTATTGTGAGCTATGTTGTTCTTATGCGGTGTACGTTGTGTATGACCACAACAGAAAAATATGCTTTCCCGAAAATTGGATCTCTGCTTCAATATAATCGATTGCGGATCCATTATCATCTGTTTCAATTTGATCGAAAACATTTGAGACATCCTGTACAATAAGGTCTAAAAAAATACTAACACAAGCTGATACACTAATAGTGCAGCACGGCCGACTCGTAGCACAGGAGAGGTGCAAACAATGTGCTGCCTTCAGAGGAATGACCATGATTAGGTTCGGCCTAGCCTTATACAGGGTGTTACAAAAAGGTAAGGCCAAACTTTCAGGAAACATTCCTCACACACAAATAAAGAAAAGATGTTATGTGGACATGTGTCCGGAAACGCTTAGTTTCCATGTTAGAGCTCATTTTAGTTTCGTCAGTATGTATCGTACTTCGAGGATTCACCGCCAGTTGGCCCAATTGAAGGAAGGTAATGTTGACTTCGGTGCTTGTGTTGACATGCGACTCATTGCTCTACAGTACTAGCGTCAAGCACATCAGTACTTAGCATCAACAGGTTAATGTTCATCACTAACGTGGTTTTGCAGTTTGTGCAATGTTTACAAATGCGGAGTTGGCAGATGCCGTGGCTCGGTACGTTTCTATCGAGACAGATTTCCAGAACGAAGGTGTCCCGACAGGAAGACGTTCGAAGCAATTGATCGGCGTCTTAGGGAGCACGGAACATTCCAGCCTATGACTCGCGACAGGGGAAGACCTAGAACGACGAGGACACCTGCAATGGACGAGGCAATTCTTCGTGCAGTTGACGATAACCCTAATGTCAGCGTCAGAGAAGTTGCTGCTGTACAAGGTAACGTTGACCACGTCACTGTATGGAGAGTGCTACGGGAGAACCAGTTGTTTCCGTACCATGTACAGCGTGTGCAGGCACTATCAGCAGCTGATTGGCCTCCACGGGTACACTTCTGCGAATGGTTCATTCAACAATGTGTCAATCCTCATTTCAGTGCAAATGTTCTCTTTACGGATGAGACTTCAGTCCAAAGTGATCAAATTGTAAATTTTCCCAATCAACATGTGTGGGCTGACGAGAATCCGCACGCAATTGTGCAATCACGTCATCAACACAGATTTTCTGTGAACGTTTGGGCAGGCATTGTTGGTGATGTCTTGATTGGGCCCCATGTTCTTCCACCTACGCACAATGGAGCACGTTATCATGATTTCATACGGGATACTCTACCTGTGCTGCTAGAAAATGTGCCTTTACAAGTACGACGCAACACGTGGTTCATGCACGATGGAGCTCCTGCATATTTCAGTCGAATTGTTCGTACGCTTCTCAACAACAGATTCGGTGACCGATGGATTGGTAGAGGCGGACCAATTCCATGGCCTCCACGCTCTCCTGACCTCAACCCTCTTGACTTTCATTTATGGGGGCATTTGAAAGCTCTTGTCTACGCAATCCCGGTACCAAACGTAGAGACTCTTCGTGCTCGTATTGTGGACGGCTGTGATACAATACTCATTCTCCAGGGCTGCATCAGCGCATCAGGGATTCCATTTGACGGAGGGTGGATGCATGTATCCTCGCTAACGAAGGACATTTTGAACATTTCCTGTAACAAAGTGTTTGAAGTCACGCTGGTACGTTCCGTTGCTGTGTTTTTCCATTCCATGATTAATGTGATTTGAAGAGAAGTAATAAAATGAGCTCTAACATAGAAAGTAAGCGTTTCCGGACACATGTCCACATGACATATTTTCTTTCTTTGTATCTGAGGAATGTTTCCTGAAAGTTTGGCAGTACCTTTTTGTAACACCCTGTATACGAACATACAATGTATACGGCGCGGTGCTTAAGGGAATACTCCACCAAAAAAATTAACTTTTCTTCTACTTTGCCGATAAGAACCAAACTTTAAAGTCGTAGCTTTTATGTAAAAATGCAGCAATTTCGAAGTTTTGAAGTCCATAACTTCATTGGTTTTCCAGTTCTGAATTTTTAATAGGATTTTAGTGGTATTCTTGAAAACAAATTTTTGGTACTCACACCACAATTTTCACATGCCAGGTTTTGTAGACACAGTTACAAGACATCGCACAACGGTTCTATGCATTCATGTTATGAGAAATTTAATAATTTGTTTTCAGCGTTTATTTAATATTTCAGCCTTGAGTTTTCTTTAATCATCGGGATGTAAATGTGACGATAAATACAAAAAATTACATTTTCTATACTATTATACATACCAATTATCACACTGCTTTTCAGCTTGCAATGGGTTGCGCAGTTTCACTGTTTTACAGGCTATAAAGCAGCGACAGGTCACAGTTTTCTAATATTTCAACATAAGGTAAAATTAATTCCTAGTAACACACGTAGTAGACTACAGCAGGTCTGTTAGGGATGGCCAGTGTGCAAACTCGGCGACAGTTAGAAGTTATACACCCACTGTGTGACATGTGCGTGACTAGTTTTAAAGCAAAGTTAGTCTCGTAGACTTCCGTTTCCTCAAAGTAAGTTTTCACGACCTTACAAGTCTGCAGCTATGATAATGTCGATGTTTAGACTTACAGGTGCAAAATGGTTCAAATGGCTCTGAGCACTATGGGACTTAACTTCTGAGGTCATCAGTGCCCTAGAACTTAGAACTACTTAAACCTAACTAACCTAAGGACATCACACACATCCATGCCCGAGGCAGGATTCGAACCTGCGACCGTAGCGGTCGCGCGGTTCCAGACTGTAGCGCCTAGAACCGCTCGGCCACTAGACTTAGAGGCACAAGCTGCTTTTTTATACAATGAAGAGAACGAAATCCACCCACAGAAGCTCAATGCAGACTTCAACGTAAGAACTTGTCTTCAAATTAGCATTACTCGAAAAGTGGGACCAGATGCTGATCCTTTAGTGAAAAGCAAAATAAGTCATATTCATCGACATTCTGTGTTTTTACGTTTAACGTTTAAATAAAATGGTAACGAAATATAAATTTGTCAATTTAAATTTCGTCCTAAGATGGCAGTCATCATGACACTGCAACAGCCGTAATAAATATCATGTTTCTTATTTAGCTGTCCTCCATATGCTGAGTTTCAGTCACTTCTCATTAATACAACAGTCTTAAAAATAAATTTGCCACGTAACGCGTTAAGAGCCACCCTAAAGCGATGCGTGGCTGCTCAGTGCTGATGAGTGAGCGCCAGCCAGCTCCCGCGAGCAGCTGTGCCCAACTGTTAGACTTGTTAGTGTGCCTGTACCTCTGAAAAGCCGGTTAGCCCGGCAAGAGCCCTAGGCTTCGGGTGTCACACGGTACAAATGTCACTCCGTGCAAGTGTTCCAACCGCGCTTGCCCTTACGTCGTGCGCTGATAAATAGAACTGCAGATGCTCGAATAAGAACTGCAACGCCTGTATCTCTATAACACGAATTGATTATAACCTTTTTTCTTTCGGATCCGATAATACTCTTTTTTACTAACAACCAGATCTTCAGAAAATACAACAGAAAAAATGAAAACCGAATTATAAACATGGGTTTCAAAAATCATTTCTCTGTTATTCGAGAAAACATACTTCAAAGAAAAAATGGCCTATGCCTGCGGATCACCATGCAACGTATAGAAAATATTCTAAGGAAAATGCCATTATTTAAGTATAATGGGTGAACCGCAACTCAACTTTCGGATGTTGTCCAGGGATATTTTACGAGTATTTTTGTGTAAGCGAGCCGTGGCCCCCGGTGGTTCGTTACAGGGCAACTGCATTTTGTTTGATTTCTTATCCCTTGTATCGGTATTGGATTGAAAATATCTGCAGTACGGTGAAAATGTCGACTGTGTGCGCTGTGAACCTCGTTTGGAAACAAATTTGTACGTTTCTCTCACAGTACTCGCTGTTGAAACAGTTAGGCCTACTTTACTCTTGGTCCTCAAATTGGCATTCAGAACTACTCGCCTTAGTCTCGGGTTTGTTTTTCCGGCAGTGTTAGATGTACGTTAGCAGAATACACAGCAGTGTGAATAGGTTTACTGGTGAAGTATGCATCTCGTCTGTGGCTTCACTGAGTGAAGTGGAAGAACGGCGTGACGACGATATGCTCTAGTGTTCCCACAGCGACAGCAATCACGTAACAATAATTTTGCATCTGTACATAGGCACCCCGAAAAACGGGATCCTTCGTGTTAATCCGTTTTGCTAGTTCGAAGGCTTTTTCACGTTATAAATGTATCTTTACAAAAACAAAGATAATTCTGGTAACAAAGACAAATAAGTCACAGTCACATTATTACTCTGTGATGAGGCACCGGATACCACGGATCCTTAAACCAAAATACTCAGGCAGTGTCTCTCTGAAATTTTGTGGGTGGGGTTCTGGTCCACCCTACATAGGTGACGTGACTTGTACGTAGCTTCTTCGTCCACACCTACGGCTACATATGCGCGTCTAATATATGTGACTTTTAAATAAAAACTATTTTCCTTATAACAATAATTCTACATCAACATCCATACTGAGCAAACCAGTGTGAAGTGCATGTTGGGGTGCTTCCCACTGTATCAGTCATTCAGGTTTCTTAACGTTCCGTTGGCGTAGGGAACGGGCAAAGAAAGATAGCTTTCACGCCTCGGTGGGCGCTATAATTTATCTAAAATCGTCCTCGTGATTCCTACGGAACCGATATGTGCAGGTTGTAGTATATTCCTAGATTCATCATTTAAAGCTGGTTCTTGAAACTTACCAGCTCGATATTCAAGCGTCTGCCAATTCAGTTTCATCAGCATCTCCGTATCTCTCTCGCACTGGTCAAACAAACCTTTGACCGTAGGTGCTGCGTTGCCCGTTTTTCTTGAATATCCCCTGTTAGCACTATCTGGTACAGGTCGCACACGCTTGAGCTATATTCTAGGACGGGGTGCACGAGTGTTTTGTATGATATCTCCTTTTTATACTGATTCCATTTCCCCAGTATCCTACCAATCAACCGAAGTCTACCCCTGCTTTACCTTCGACTGAGCCAATGTGATCGTTCTATTTAATATCGCTGCGAAGTGTTACACCAGGTAACCGTATGAGTTACCCGATTCCTGTTGCTACTCGTTGACTTGTAGTCGTAGGATACCGTGTTGTTTTCTTTTTATGAAGCCAACATTTTACATTTCTGAACATTTAAAGCAATCTTATCAAGATCTAACTGAATATTTGTGCAGTTTCTTTTTTATTAGATAGTACCTCGTTATATATAACTACATTATCTGCGAGATGTTACTAAAATATTGTCCGCAACGTCTCTATTATACATCATTAACGATAGGGATCCCAGCACACTTACCTGGGGCACAGTCGAAGTTACTTCTACATCTGTCGATAACTCGACATTCAAAGTAACTTGCTGCGCCCTCCCTAGCAGAAAATCTTCAGTCTAGTCACAATTTTCGCCTGATACCCCATAAGATCGCACTTTTGGTGGTAATCGTAGATGTGGCACGGAGTTAAATGCTCTTCGGAAATGGAAAAAATACTGCTTGTACATAATAGCCATGATCCATGGCTTTCAGGATGCCATGCGAAGAAACTACAAGTTGGATTTCACATGGTCGATGTTTTCGGAATCCATGCCAAACAGCATGGAGAAGGTACTGCATTACTTTCAGCTGAGAATATGGTCTAAGATTCTACAAAACATGGATCTCAAGGATAGTGGACGTTAGTTTTATGGTTCATTTCCGATACGCTGCTTATGCATGGGAGTGACCTTCACTGTTTTCCAACCACTGGGTAACGTATTTTGTTCGAAGGATCTGTGACAGATTGTGGTTAAAAGGACCTAACTCAGACGGAAATCTGGTATAGAATCTGATAGGGATCCCATCGGGTGCTGAGGCTTTATTAAATTTTAGCTGTTTCAGTGGTTTCTGAACACCACTGACACCAATATCTGTATCACTTCTCTTTGTAGTGGTGCGAGAAATAGGTAGCAGCAATACTCCTGGATAATTCTGCTTCTCATTATCGTTATTGCTAAATGGAAGATTCATGATTATTTTAAAACTGTATGCTAATAAAGATACACTAAAAGAATAGATAAATCATCACAACATACATGACATCATAACTTAAGTAACAGAGGAACGAAAAAATTTTAAGGTGACCAACCATAACGATTTTTCATATCAGGACAGATTATGCATACCAATAATACCGATGACAGTACCACTAAAGAAGAGTTACAAAATCCGATTTTCCGAATTTCCGTCACCGAAGAAGACAAAGTAAGTAAAAATGGCTCTGAGCACTATGGGACTTAACAGCTGTGGTCACCAGTCCCCTAGAACTTAGAACTACTTAAACCTAACTAACCTAAGGACATCACACACATCCATGCCCGAGGCAGGATTCGAACCTGCGACCGTAGCAGTCGCGCGGTTCCGGACTGCGCGCCTAGAACCGCGAGACCACCGTGGCCGGCACAAAGTAAGTAGTCCAGATTTCGAATCAATAACTGCTGCCAACATGAACAAATCAGAAGTAGATATCCTCTGCGTAGCGAAACAACTCAAATCAGTTAATAAAGACAAGACTCCTGATCCAGACTGTATACGAATTAGGTTCCTTTCAGAGTATGCTGATGAAATAGTTCAATATTTAGCGATCTTACAACCGCTCACTCGACGAAAGATACGTACCAAAAAACGGGAAAGTTGAACAGGTCGCACTAATAATCAAGAAAGGAAATAGGAGTAATCCACTGAATTAATGACCTATGTCACGGAAATCGATTTGCAATAGGATTTTGGAACATAATTATTCTGTGTTCTAACATGATGAATTACTTCCTAGGAAACGACTAATTGACACATTAAGATTAAACGTTCTTGTGAAACACAAGTAGCTCTTTATTCTCGTGAACTAATGATTGCTATCGACAGGGGATCTCAAATTGAATCAATATTTCTAGATTTCCAGAAAGCTTTTGATACCTATCCTCACAGGCGACTTCTAAACAAATGGTGTGCCTGTGGATTATCGTCTCAATTGCGCCACTGAATTCGCGTTTTTATGTCAGAAAGATCACAGTTTGTAGTAATTAACGGAGAGCCGTCGAGTTAAATGGAAGTGCTACCTTGCGTTCCCCAAGGAAATGTCACCTCTGCTGTACTTAATCTATATAAATGATCTAGGAGACAGGCTGAGCTGCCCTCTTAAATTGTTTGCAGATAATACTGCCATTTGCCATCTAGTAAAGAAATCAGAATACCAAAACCAGTTTCAAACGTTTCAGATAAAATATCGAAAAGTGGCAATTGTGACCCTAAATAATGAAAAGTGTGAGGTCGTTAACGTGGGTGCTAAAAAGGACCCGTTTAATTTCGGCTACAAGACAGATCACACAAATCGAATGGCTAGTAGTTCAAGTAAGTGTCTAGGGATAAGAGTTACGAATTACTTTAATTGGAACGATGACAAACAAAGTTGTGAGGAAGGCAAACTAAAGACTGATCTACTAAGGAGACTCCCTAGACTACGCTTGTCCGTCCTCTGCTAGAGCACTGCTGTGCGAAATAGAGGAGAAAGTGTCACGGACATAATAATTCATTGCGGCGAGATCTTTTCAGAAAATTTCAATCTCCAGCTTTCCCCCCAGATTGCGAAAATGTCTCGTTGACGCCCGCCTACATAGGAAGAAATGATCACCGTAATGAAATACGAGTTATCAGGGCTCGCATGGAAAGTCTTCCAGGCATGCAGTGAGAGTTTCAGAGTAATCATGTAGCTGTAGATGTGCGACATAAAAGAAAGAAAACTAGGATATAAACGTTAAAACAAAAGGACCCAGTATCACATGCATAAGTAAGAGGGAAAATCGTACGACGTTATGTAGGCAATTGGTGTAGCTCTTGTTATTGTTCCGGTGGTAGGATATTTTTTCACGCTGGTCATTTGCGTGGCGGCGTCGACGTGGCTCGAAAGGGCCGATCGGCACCCGATTGTGGCAGGAGAGAGCGAGCGATTGAGCGAACGAGGAGAAGCGTTGGTAGTCTGTGAAATAGCGAACAGGTAGCTTCCAGGTAAAGGGTGCAAATTTCATAGATTCTGGTCAGATGCGAATTTCACTGGGTGTAATTTTTGACAAATCCATGTAAAACCTAGGAGTATTGCCCCAACTTAGTTCTCCCGCCACTGAATAGATATGTGAAATAAATATTGGTGTCAGTGGCGTTGAGAAAGAGCTGAAACAGTTAAAATTGAGCAAAGCCCCAGAGTCCTATGGAATCCCTATCAGATACTGTAACCAGTTCGCAGCTGAGTTAGCCCGTCTGTTAACTATACTTTATCGTAGATCCCTCGAGCAAAAAACTGTGCCCAGTAGTCGGAAAATATCACAGGTCACACCCGATTACAAGAAGGGCAGCAGAAGTGATCCGTAAAACCGCCGTCCAATACCATTAACATCCATTTTTTGTAGAATATTAAAACATATTCTAAGCTCGAACATAGTTAGGTATCTCGAACAGAATGATCTAATTCGTACCAAACACCAGAGATTTCGAAAACACAGATCATGTGAAACCCAACTCGCACTTTTTTTCACATGGCATGCTGCAAGCCATGATTAAGGCAGTCAGGTAGATGCAGTATTCCTCGATTTCCAAAAAGCGTTTGACTCAGTACCACACTTACGCTTCTCATAATTACGGTCATTTGGGGTTCAGACGAAATATGTGAGTGGACTGACGATTTATAGGTAGAGAGAATGCAGCTTTTTATCTTTGATGGAGAATCATCGACAGTTGGAGAAATGAATTCGGGTGTAGCCCTTGGAAGCGTCTAAGGTCCCTTGCTGTTCATGTTATATATTACGGATCTTGTGAACAACCTCAGACTTTTCGCATATTATGCAGTCATCTACAACGAAATACAGTCTGAACGAAGCTGATAAAATTTCTAAGTAATGCAATGATTGGCACCTTGACTTAAATAATCAGAAATGTAGTATTGTGCAACCTTCAATACAAATAAAATAGTGTCCTATGAATATAATATCAGTGAGCCACAGATGGAATCTGTAAACTCATACAAATACGTGGATGTCACAGTAGGGACATGATGCGGAACCATCTCATAGGCTCAGTCGTGAGTAAAGCCGGTAGCAGACTTTATTTTATTGGAGAGAATACTGGGGAAGTGTAATGAGTCTTCTAAGGAGATTGCTTGCAAATCAAACGTGCTCAAATCTGTGGGATCCGTACTAGAGAGGACTAGCAGGGGATACTGAGCGCACACAGAAAAGGACACCACGACGGGTCACAGGTTTGTTTGACCCGCGGGAGAGTGTCACTGAGATGCTGAAAGAACTGAAATGGCAGACAAACTGACGGTAAGATCACACATTTTACCAATACATCAGTAAATACTTTCACATCCTTTGACAGACATTCATTAAAAAGGTAACAACAAAATGGAAAATATATTAATGGGCAAAACACGTTGCAACACAATTTCCCGAGTGATAAACATGTTGTTGAGTCCCTTAAATTCGACTCTTACCTCATAATTCCTAACAGCAACAAACAAATTCCAATTTTGGACAGCACCACATTTGGGATGAAAGTTGTGTGTGTCTCAACCTCGTTTAGCAATTCTACACCTCATTATCGAAGATATAAAAACACGTAACGCAAGGTAAGTAATAAAAAAGTGCGCATGTAACAACATACTTAGTACTACACTTTGTTTCGTGTAATTATTTTAACACTGCCATTACACACACGATCAGTGAATTAAAAATAAACTCAAAGACGTTGGAAAATAGATAGTGGATTGTAATGAAATGAAACATTAATAACATCGTCGCTTTCAAAGAAGGCGAATATTCAGAACCTTAAAATTGTTTCCAAACACGTAGAAAGCAAGAGCAACAACTTTTATCACTAAATGGTTTAAGAAAACATAGAAGCTATGAATCTTTATCTAGTGTAGTCTACCAGTATAGTAAACGCGATAGTAATTCGTAGCTAATAGTTGTTACCTATCCTTCGATTAAGGTGTGATGGACCTAGATGACAGGTTCAGAATGAAATGAACTAGGTTCGTTGCAACTACGCCACGGAGTAGCTTGACACGGAAATAACACGCAATCAACGCATGATCAAAGTTATTTGAGCACAGGTAACAAGCAAGCGTTGATCAGCGAACCTGATTGCGTCTAATGATATACACTACCCACTGATCTTACCCACGAAAGAAAGCTAAATGTATGCAAATTGTAGTTACTAAGCGAGGAAGTAGTCATCTCACAACATCCGAGAAACTGTAAGAGGGAGATATTAAGTAATATTACAACGCATCCCTCCACGCAAACATGCTGGGACTTACTAGCTATTTCACCATTGGGTGAACATTATTAAAATGCAATGCTTGCTGAAAAGAGAAGTAAAATCAAGATTTGAGGTTAATATTATTAAAATGCGTACTATCTTCATAAAAACAACTACCATATGATTTAGTAGCTGTGTTCGAGCTTTAAGCGCTGAGGTCCCACGTTAAGTTTCCACTGCGAGCAGCTGTTTTTAAACGAAGGGAGAAAACCTCGAAGGGAGTTTCATCTAACTGTTAGTTGGACATCGATGTAAGTTACTACCAGAGTACGTTGATAAAGTTTCCCATGTAAATGTAGTAGCATGACATTAATTCTAGCCTAGATTTTGTTTTTTCACAGTTAACCTTCACTGCTTTATGGAAATGCGTGTCAAACTGCTTCTTAATGTATATTCGTTCATGTATTCCCGCTGTAAATTTGGTTGCATTTACGAAATCTAGTGCTTCCAGCTACCTTTATTTTCCTTATTTTTAATTAGTAACCAACTCAGTAAAAAGTGATATAATTAGACACAAATTAGATATACAGATAATTAGAAAGGCCAGCACAGTTCGACCATTAAAAACAACGTGATGATTCAAATCATTCAACTCATTGAACTATGGTATCTCTACTATAAAGGAACATGCTTGGAAAAACAAGGATAAATTTATAGCAGCTACAAATTTAGCGTCCTGTTGCATGTTTACGCGTGCATGTTTGACCGAATTATAAAGTTCCTTCAGTATCATGTGATGGTTAGTTAAGGTTTCGGGACGGCTGCTTTAATATGTTTCACATCTTTCTATAGACTGCAAACATCAGTGACGTACGTAGTAGATCGTCAGATGTTATTACGAACATAATAACCTTCAAAACTTTTGTAAGTGCACGTAGTCTAAAATATAAACTAGAAGAACACAAGCGTTTTCTAAGCATTAAAATAAGCAAAATATTGCACTTCAGGCCATTCACAGTCTTGGAGACAAACATATCGTCAAGATAGAGAAATTTATCCGTTTTCACTTGATGATGTCTTATAAAATAATTTTCCGCAGAAAAAAGGCACTGTAGCACAGAGGCAGAAAAAATCAATTGTTCACCTGGAAGTATGCTGTAGATATCGCTTCAAGACCTAAAACACCTAAGGTCTACGGTATACCGGGTAACTATTACAGGTAAAAACGAAAGGGTCGAGCAGAGGACAATGAAACAAGCAAATAATCCTAGCAAATATAGATCCGGAAAGCAATAGTTTCCCCGATACGACGCACTAGGGGAGGCCCCGTGAAGATACAGGATAAGACCAGGACAAAGAAGTAGTATTAGGGACAGACTTGGTGAGAACATGTTGAAGAAATATCCTCGGACTGATTGGTGGCGGGGAGGGGTGTTGGAGGTAGGGATAGAGGGAGGCGGAAGGGGTCATGCAAAATGCAAATCAGAAATGTAGGACTTAATTTTGATCTCTTGCTCCTCCTGAGTACGAGTGCTGTGTTGTAACCACTATCGTTGATGATTTTCCAAGCTCTGTCGACAAGTAATAACCGAAACACAGCTTCATAGGCTCTTCAGAAAATAACCAAAAAATAAGAAGCCTGAGGAGTGAACGGTGACATCTGTTCCTCCTGTACGCCTATAACGACATACAGTCCAAGCTTTCGCTTCCCTCAACGATACAAAACCATTGTGGTATGGTATATAGCGAAACAATGTATCTTCCAAATGAACATAATCACACTGATTGCCAGGATGGGCAATGAGCATTTGCTTCTCCATCATTCAAACATTCCGAGCTTGTACTGCGTCGCTAATGGCGTTGTTGGCGAAGGGACTTTAAATCCTAATCTTCCTTCCTTTTATAACACGGCATATTGCCCTCCTAGCATCTGGTAATTACTCTGTCAGCCATGTAGCAGGTCACATAGATTATTATGGAAATGAAAGGTAAAGCTAGGGTAAGCCCTGTCATCTGGAATGGAACGAGTAGGGGAGTCGTGCTTAAGTTTGGGTTTCGAATCACACTTTTCCATCGAAGACTTATGTGCGCGCAGCTTAAAATAAAGTAGAGAGCATTTGGTACACAGCGTGGCGATCAAGATCTGCTTACCACCAGTTTTCTTTCCTTTGTGACCACATTCTGACGACATAATGTTCATTTACCTGCAGGCTTTGAGCAGACAATCTACAAGTCGGCTGTTGTGGTAACTGAAGATTATTGGAAACCTGAAAGAGCAACAACCGTTAAGTTTCCCTTAATCTCATTAAAGTCGAGTTTTATTTTGACGACGGCTGTCCAAGAAACAAATTTACAACGCCATCTTCCTGCACGGAAGTCGACTGCCGCCTTATTTAGACAGTGTAACGGCACCGAGTGGCCGTAGCAGGCACGGAGCTGAGCGCCAGCTATCAGAGCTGCGGGAACAAGTGCACACGGCGCACCGCCGCGCAGCCGGAGACTTGAACGCCTGCGCGAGCGACGAACCCTGCGCTCGCCTGGCCGGCCAGCTATCTGATGGCAGGCGGCTGATGAACGGCCTCTTTGTGCGAGCGACCTTCATAACTCAGAGCTCCGCGAGCTCGCCGCGCCGCGCCGCGCCGCACCGCCTTACGTGGGCGGACACTGAACTCTGCGACACTGCCAAGGTCACCCTTGTTTACTTTCTCCGCGCTCTGACGTGACGAGCGGAGCAGTGCATTAAACTTCTCTCATACTTTTACTCATCATGTTTTTCTGTTTCACTAATTTGTATTGATTTGTGATATCTGCTTAAACTTTTTCCGCACGCGTACATACAAAGATGTTTCGTAGAAAACATTAAACAGTATAGGAACATGAGATCGACAAAGGCCTCCAGTGGCGACTCTACCTTACGGATGGTGATTATCGCTAAAACATTAGGTTTTCGGTTGTGTTGCCTTTTCTTCCACGCCAATTTAACCTGACTGTTAAAACCACCGGTTTCTGAAATAACCGATTTTCCGTTTTTTTATTCCCATTACTTCCTGTAATAAACATAGAAATGAAACAGAGATTGAATAAAATGACTCTCTCAGTTTCACGACACATAGAATCAAAATATTAAACTAAATAGGCAAAAAAGTAAAAATTAGTTCGCCCACGGTTCGCCGCTTTTCTCGAAAAGTGGTAAGTGTTTGAATACTACAAAAAATCACCATACGCTGCTACTGATTATAATTTTTTAAATTATGCTCAAAATCATGTTGTAATCGAGAATCATACCCCCATTGGCCAGTGCTAAAGAGTAAAAAATCATGAGGTTGAAGAACTCTTTTTTGTGTTAATTTGTCCGTTTTCAAAGGCTACAAGCAGATAAAGGCATATAATGTAGATACAGGCAGCAGATCATTTACTTTCTACTTTTACTGTATACTATGAATGAATTGTTAAGTTTAATTTATTACTGTTACCATAATTTCCTTTCTCTTTTATTATTTCATAGAAATGGCAGAAATGTCTTCAATCTTTTGAAGCAAATGAAGCATTGCTACGTCACCGGTTTCTGAAATAACCGATTTTCCGTTTTTTTATTCCCATTACTTCCTGTAATAAACATAGAAATGAAACAGAGATTGAATAAAATGACTCTCTCAGTTTCACGACACATAGAATCAAAATATTAAACTAAATAGGCAAAAAAGTAAAAATTAGTTCGCCCACGGTTCGCCGCTTTTCTCGAAAAGTGGTAAGTGTTTGAATACTACAAAAAATCACCATACGCTGCTACTGATTATAATTTTTTAAATTATGCTCAAAATCATGTTGTAATCGAGAATCATACCCCCATTGGCCAGTGCTAAAGAGTAAAAAATCATGAGGTTGAAGAACTCTTTTTTGTGTTAATTTGTCCGTTTTCAAAGGCTACAAGCAGATAAAGGCATATAATGTAGATACAGGCAGCAGATCATTTACTTTCTACTTTTACTGTATACTATGAATGAATTGTTAAGTTTAATTTATTACTGTTACCATAATTTCCTTTCTCTTTTATTATTTCATAGAAATGGCAGAAATGTCTTCAATCTTTTGAAGCAAATGAAGCATTGCTACGTCACTTCAAAAAAATATTTCCAGGCTAGGGATGGTGCCATCCTGGAATATAACGGATGTCCGACGACGACAGCGAGAAATTACCTCATAGACCAGGTGGGGGCAAGTCGTGGACACTGGTCGTACACGCATACCTTAAGCCACGACACACGGCAGCAGGTACATATTTGTCCCAGCAATGCCGTACCAATTCTTATCCTATGTGCTTGTTGCTCGTTTGTTGGCAGTGTTGTTAAAACAACGCTGATCGCTTTTCCGATTTTTTTAATAATAATGCAATATTTCAAATCAATGCAAGTTTTACAAATAAAAATTAATCCTTTTCTAAAAAAGGTTTATCTAAAAACGAAATTTTTACAATGTTGCTATGGCTAATTGATACTTCAGTTTTCTACTCGGTTACTAGTAAAAATTGAAAAACACCTGGTATAACGGATACCAATCGAATACCGAAAAATACCGGTTATTCAGAACGAAAACACCGATATCGGTTTTAACCGGGCGGATTTTCGCATCCCTACTCCTCATCCAAATCTACATAGATAAACCATCTACAAGCCATTGTGGAGTGCAGAGGATAAATTCAAATGGTTCAAATGGCTCTGAGCACTATGGGACTTAACATCTATGGTCATCAGTCCCCTAGAACTTAGAACTACTTAAACTTAACGACATCACACAACACCCAGCCATCACGAGGCAGAGAAAATCCCTGACCCCTCCGGGAATCGAACCCGGGAACCCGGGCGTGGGAAGCGAGAACGCTGCCGCACGACAACGAGATGCGGGCGACAAAGGATACATAGCATGGCACCACATACTACAGTTTCCTGTCATTCCAGTGACGTAGGGAAAGCGAAAACAATAACTGCTTAAATGCCTCACGCATGCTGCAGTTTGTTTCATTTTTTCTTCACGGTCTGTATGCGAGCGAAACGCAGGAGCTGATGAATATCTGTAGAACCTTGAGGTTTCGTGAGTAGGCTATCTTCAAACGACTTCCAATTCAGATCTTGCAGCCTTTCCGAGACGTTTTCCTGTGAATCAGATAAACCTGTAGCTATTCCCACCATCCTTCTTCGCACACAGGATGTGACTTTACAGACTTTGAGATCCAGTAGTGGGGGACAAGACAGTTAAGCTCAGAATGGGAATTCATTCATGGAAACGTTGCGGTTACTCGCTATGCGCAAAATACCACAAAACACGTTGCTCTCTGACTCCTGCTGCTTGTCGTCTGGTCAAGTAGGGCTCGATGTGACGACCACCGACATCAACCATTTTCCGGGTACAAGATGTCCAATCTGTGGTCCTCCACCATCCGCCACAGCCGTAACCACACCAGTAGCTCTTCCTCGGATGCCACAGAGGACACGTAATCAAGAATTTCACGTGACCCCAATGATAGTAGTTGGTTGGTTGTTTTTGGGGAAGGAGACCAGACAGCGAGGTCATCGGTCTCATCGGATTAGGGAAGGACGGGGAAGGAAGTCGGCCGTGCCCTTTGAAACGAACCATCCCGGCAATTGCCTGGAGCGATTTAGGGAAATCACGGAAAACCGCCGGACGCGGGATTGAACCGTCGTCCTCCCGAATGCGAGTCCAGTGTCTAACCACTGCGCCACCTCGCTCGGTCCAATGGTAGTAGTCTAGTCTTGAGAACGTGCAGTCCAAGCAGTCGGCCCACTACCATCTATCCACTGATGCCCAAATCGTTGGTGCAGATTACCTCGGACGGCACGTCGAAAACGATGTACTGCGTCACCGTGCAGGATCCACATGTTTTGACGTATATGCAGCGCAGTCTTCCAAGAGCTCATTCAGTACGACGACAAGGAGTCGCAAATACTCGGCGCCCATGAGATGTCGTGGAAGGAGGTTTAGGCAAATTACATGTCAGTCCAGGAACCCTGTCCAAATATTCAAACTGTATTGTTCCTGACACCCATGGAAGCACGCAGCATGTGAGTTTGTATCAGCCCACACATTACTGTTGCGGGAAATGAGAACACCCTGGCTGGTGAACTGGGCTTCATTTGTGATAAAGATCCGTCGTGGGAAATCGGGCTCGTCCACACAACGGTGCAAGAACCAAATGCAGAAGTGGATTCGTGACCCAGAATCCTGTGGCTGCATTGCCTGCATTTCCTAGAAGTGATACGTGTGTACATCTATATCTAAGTGTTTACTTCGTTATTCACAATAAAGTGCCTGGCAGAGGGTTCAATGAACCACCTTCAAGCTGTCTCTCTACCGTTCCAGGCTCGAACGGCGCACGGGAGAAACGAGCACTGATTTCTCTTACTTTATCGTGATGATCATTTCTCCCTCTATAGGTGGGTGCCGACAGAATGTTTTCGCAATCGGAGGAGAAAACTGATGATTGAAATTTCATGAGAAGATCCCGTCGCAACGAAAAACGCCTTTGTTTTAATGACTGCCATTCCAATTCACGTATCATGTCTGTGGCACTATCTCCTCTATTTCACGATAATACAAAACGAACTGCCCTTCTTTGTACTTTTTCGATGTCATCCATCAGTCCCACCTGATGCGGATCCCACACCGCACAGCAATACTCCAGAGTAGGGCGGACAAGCGTCGTATAAGCAGTCTCCTTAGTAGACCTGTTGCACCTTCTAAATGTTTTGCCAATGAATCGCAGTCTTTGGTTTGCTCTACCCACAACATTATCTATGTTATCGTTCCAATTTAGGTTATTGGTAATTGTAATCCCTAAGTATTTAGTTGAATTTACAGCCTTAAGATTTGTGTGACTTATCGCGTAATCGAAATTTAGCGGATTTCTTTTAGCACTCATGTGAATAACTTTACACTTTTCTTCATTCAGGGTCAATTACCACTTTTCGCACCATGCAGATGTCTTATCTAAATCATTTTACAATTGATTTTGGTCATCTGATGACTTTAAAAGACGGTAAATGACATCTAAGACGGCTACTCAGATTGTCTCCTACGTCATTAATATAGAACAGGAACAATAGAGGGCCTACGCCGGATATTACTTCTGTTTTACTCGATGACCTTCCGTCTATTACTACGAACTGTGACCTTTCTGACAGAAAATTACAAATCCAGTCGCACAATTGAAGTGATATTCCATAGGCACGCAGTTTGGTTAGAAGACGCTTGTGAGGAACGGTGTCGAAAGCCTTCCGTAAATCTAAAAATATGGAATCAGTTTAACATGCCCTGTCGATAGCACGCATTACTTCGCGAGTGGGGACTGATGACCTTCGCTGTTTAGTCCCCCTTAAACATACCAACAACCAACCAACCAACCAACTTCGCGAGTATAAAGAGCTAGTTATGATTCGCAAGAACGATATTTTCAGAATCCGTGCTGACTATGTATCAATAAATCGTTTTCTTCGAGGCAATTCATAATGTTCGAATACAGTATATGTTCCAAAACCCCACTGCAAATCTACGTTAGTGATAGGGCCCTGTAATTCAGTGAATTACTCCTGCTTCCCTTTTCGGGTAATGGTGTGACTTGAGCAATTTTCCAGTCTTTCTGTGAGCGAGCGGTTGTATATAATTGTAAATATGGAGCTATTGTATCAGCATACTCTGAGAGGAACCTGACCGGTATGCAATCTGTACCGGAGGCCTTGGCTTCATTAAGTGATTTAAGCTGCTTTGTTACACCCAGGATATCTACTTCTATGTTACTCATCTTGGTAGTAGTTCTTGACTGGAATTCAGGAATGTTTACTTCGTCTTCTTTGGTGAAAGAATTTCGGAAAACCGGGTTTAATAACTCTGCTTTAGTGGCACTGTAATCAGTGACGTCACAGTTGTTATCGCGCAGTGAAGGTATTTATTGCGTCTTGCCACTGGTGTGCTTTATGTATGACCAGAATCTCTTCGGGTTTTCTGCTAGATTGTGAGACAGAATTTCGTTGTGGAAATTATTAAAAGCATCTCGCTTTGAAGTACGCGCTACATTTTGAACTTCTGCAAAACTTTATCAGTGTTGGCGATTTTGCGTTCTTTTAAATTTGGCATGCTTTTTTCGTTGCTTTTGCAACAGCGATCTGACCCGCTTTGTGTACCATGGGGGATCAGTACCATCACTTATTAATTTATGTGGTATCTCTCAATTGCTGCACCGGCCGAAGTGGCCGTGCGGTTAAAGGCGCTGCAGTCTGGAACCGCAAGACCGCTACGGTCGCAGGTTCGAATCCTGCCTCGGGCATGGATGTTTGTGATGTCCTTAGGTTAGTTAGGTTTAACTAGTTCTAAGTTCTAGGGGACTAATGACCTCAGCAGTTGAGTCCCATAGTGCTCAGAGCCATTTGAACCATTTTCTCAATTGCTGTCGACACTATCTCTCTTAAATCATTTCAAAACTTTTCTACGCTTACAAGATCAGATCGGAACGAGAGAATGTCACTTGCAAAGGCGTTAAGAGCATTTTATCAGCTTTTTTAAATAGATATACTTTGCGTTTCATTTTGATGGTTGCAGGAGTTACGGTATTCAGCCTACCAGCTACTGCCTTGTGGTCGCTAATCCCTGTATTCGTCACAGTACTCACTATTTGTCCAGGATAATTTTTTACTAAGAGGTCAAGTATGGTTTCGCAACCATTTACACTTCGAGTGGGCTCATGAACTATTTGTTCAAAACAGTTTCCTGAGAAAGCATTCAGTACAATTTTGGATGACGTTTTATGCCTGCCGCCGGCTTTAAATGTATAATTTTTCCAGCACATCGAGGGTAGATTGAAGTCACCACCTACTCTAATTATATGAGTGGGGTACCTATTTGAAATGTTCAGCAGCTATATCTTCAGAGTCGGGGGTTCAGTTAAACAATCCAATTAACAGTTTAGTCCGATTGGCAGGTATAATCTCTACCCATATTATTTCGCAGAAACTATCTACTTCAATTTCACTACAAGGCAAATTACTTCTGACAGCAATAAATACTCCACCACCAACTGTATTTAATCTATCCTTTCTGAACACTGTTAGATCGTTTGAAAAAATTTCGGCTGAACTTATTTTCGGCTTTAGCCAGCTTTCTGTGCCTATAATTTATTTGAGCTTCAGTGCTTTCTGTTAAGGCTTGGAGCTCTGGTTCTTTCCCAACACAGCTATGACAATGTACAACTACAATACTGATCGTTTCTACAACTACCTTACTATTTTTTACGTGCCCCCTTTTAGACGGACGCCCTTTCTGTGATTCCCTAAGACCCTCTAACCTAAAAAACCGAACAGTCCCTTCTACACAGCCCCCACATCCTGTGAAGCCACGTCCTGTGTGTAGCGGACTCTTGACCTATTAAGCGGAACTTGACAACCCAGCCGGCCGGGGTGGCCGAGCGGTTCTGGTTGGTTGGTTGGTTTGTGGGATTAAAGGGACCAGACTGCTATGGTCATCGGTCCCTTTTTCCAAATACTAAAACACCCACAGAGAATAAAAGCGGACAACAGAATAGATGACAGACGATACAGAACAAGAGAAACTTAGACAAAGACCACGCAAGACGAACTAAAATCACACAGAGTGTGATGGTGGCTGGCCGACCATAGAAACAAAAAAGGAAAAGCCAACCACCTAGAAACACATTAAAAAACAAAAAAAAACACACACACATATTAAAATCGTAGGCCATAGGCCAGAATCAACACAAAAAGACAAACACTCACATTAAGCGATAAAAGCCCCCTGCCCGAATAAAACGCAAAACTAAGTCCGCTATGGCAGAGTCGTCAGTTAAAAGGGCAGGGAGCGTATCAGGCAGCGCAAGCGTCTGCCTGAGCACAGTTAAAAGGGCGCACTCCAACAGAATATGGACCAACGCCAAGGACGCCACACAACGACAAAGAGGTGGGTCCTGACGACACAGTAAATAACTGTGCGTCAGTCGGGTGTGGCCAATGTGGAGCCGACAAAGGATGACTGAGTCCCTGCGGTTGGCTCGCATGGATGACCGCCAAACAGTCGTCGTCTTCTTTATGGCACGGAGTTTATTGGGCGTGGTCCGATCGCGCCATTCAGCGTCTCAATGCGCAAAAACTTTTCGGCGGAGGAATGCTCGCAAATCAGTCTCTGGGAGGCCAATCTCCAGAGATGGTTTGCTGGTTGCCTCTTTCACCAGATGGTCAACATTTTCATTGCCGGGTATCCCAACATGGCCTGGGGTCCAAACAAAGACCACAGAGCGGCCGCAACGGGCAAGAGTATGCAGGGACTCCTGGATAGCCATCACCAGACGAGAACACTGGTTGAGAGCTGGTAAACCGCTCAGGGAATCGCTACAGATAACGAAGGACTCACCTGAGCAGGAGCGAATATACTCTAGGGAACGAAAGATGGCGACCAGCTCAGCAGTGAAAACGCTGCAGCCAGCCGGCAATGAACGTTGTTCGGAATGGTCCCCTAGAGTTAGAGCAAAACCAACACGACCAGCAACCATCGAACCATCAGTGTAAACAATGCCAGAGCCCTGATATGTGGCGAGGATGGAGTAAAAGCGGCGTCCGAAGGCCTCCGGAGGGACTGAGGCCTTCGGTCCCTGTGCCAAGTCGAGCCGAAGGCAACGGCGGGGCACACACCACGGGGGTGTACGCAGAGGGGCTCGGAAAGGAGGTGGAACTGGGAAAACCACAAGCCCGGAGAGACGCTCTCGGACGCGGACCGCAATCGTGAAACCCGATCGGGGCCGACGTTCTTTGAGATGGACGACTGACTGCGGGAACAGGAGACGATAATTTGGGTGCCCGGGGAAGCTACAAACATGGGCAGCATAAGCGGCCAGCAAACGTTGGCGCTGTAACCGCAGTGGAGGGACACCTGCCTCCACTAGTATGCTATCCACAGGGCTGGTACGGAAAGCACCAGTGGCAAGGCGCATCCCGCTGTGGAGGATTGGGTCCAGCACCCGCAACGCAGATGGGGATGCTGAGCCATAAGCGAGGCTCCCATAATCCAGACGGGACTGGATTAACGCCTGGTAGAGCCGTAACAGGGTAGATCGGTCGGCGCCCCAGCTGGTGTGGCTCAAGCATCGAAGAGCATTTAGATGCCGCCAACACTTCTGTTTAAGCTGCCGAATATGACGCAGCCAAGTCAACCGGGCATCAAAAACTACACCCAAAAACTTGTGTGTCTCAACCACAGCAAGAAGATCGCCGTCAAGATAAAGCCGCGGCTCCGGGTGAACAGTACGACGCCGGCAGAAATGCATAACACAGGTCTTGGCTGCCGAAAACTGGAACCCATGAGCTACAGCCCAAGACTGCGCCTTACGCATAGCGCCCTGTAGCTGACGTTCAGCAGCTGCAATGCCAATAGAGCTGTAGTAAAGGCAGAAGTCATCAGCATACAGGGATGCGGAGACAGAATTTCCCACCGCTGCAGCGAGCCCGTTTATTGCAATTAAAAACAGGCAGACACTGAGGACAGATCCCTGTGGTACCCCGTTCTCCTGGACTCGGGAGGAACTATGGGAGGCTGCGACATGCACGCGGAAGGTACGATACGACAGAAAATTGCAGATAAAGATCGGCAAAGGGCCCCGAAGACCCCATCCATGAAGCGTAGAAAGGATGTGATGACGCCATGTCGTATCGTACGCCTTCCACATGTCGAAAAAGACAGCGACCAGGTGCTGACGGCGGGCAAAGGCAGTACGGATGGCCGGCTCCAGGCTCACCAGATTGTCGCGTGGCGGAGCGGCCAGTACGAAACCCACCCTGAGACGGATCCAGAAGGCCCCGAGACTCTAGCACCCAGTTCAACCGCCGGCTCACCATCCGTTCAAGCAACTTGCAAAGAACGTTGGTGAAGCTAATGGGACGGTAGCTATCCACCTCCCGAGGGTTCTTGCCTGCTTTCAGAATGGGGATAACAATACTTTCCCGCCATTGCGACGGAAACTCACCCTCGACCCAAATGCGGTTGTAAAGGTCGAGGAGCCGTCGCTGGCAGTCCACTGAAAGGTGTTTCAGCATCTGACAGTGGATGCTATCTGGCCCAGGAGCGGTATCAGGATAAGCGGCGAGGATACTGCCAAATTCCCACTCACTGAATGGAACATTGTAGGATTCAGGATGATGGGTGCGAAAAGAAAGGCTCCGACGTTCCATCCGCTATTTAATGCAGCGGAAGGCCAGTGGGTAATTGGAAGAAGCGTAACTCAGAGCAAAATGCTCTGTCAAGCTGTTGGCAATTTCGTCGGAGTCTGTACAAACTGTTCCATTCAGTGAGAGCGCAGGGACGCAGGCAGGGGTCCGATAGCCATAGAGGCGTCGGATCTTGGCCCAGACCTGCAATGGAGAGACATGGAGTCCAATGGTGGACACATACCGCTCCCAGCACTCCTGCTTGCTATGGCGGATAGGGCGGTGGGCCCGCGCAAGCAGCCGTTTGAAGATGATGAGGTGTTCAATGCAGGGATGTCGCTTGTGACACTGTAGCGCCCGCCGACGATCTTTAATCGCTTCAGCGATCTCAAGCGACCACCAAGGCACAGTCCTCCGCCGAGGGGACCCAGAAGAACGGGGAATGGCCGATTCTGCGGCAGTAACGATGCTGGTGGTGACTGACTGAACCACCGCATGAATGTCGTAATTAGAGAGAGGCTCAATAGCGGCAATGGAGAAGAACAAGTCCCAGTCAGCCTTATTCATAGCCCATCTGCTGGGGCGCCCAGAAGAGTGATGCCATGGCAGTGACAGAAAGATGGGAAAGTGGTCACTACCACACAGGTCGTCATGCACCACTCCATTGGACAGACGGTAAGAGGCTAGGGCTGCAGATCGAAAGGTCAATGGCGGAGTATGTGCCATGCGCCACACTGAAGTGTGTGAAGGCACCATCATTTAAAATCGAAAGATCGAGCTGCGCCAATAAATGCTCGACGGTGGCGCCTCGACCTGTTGCCACTGACCCACCCCACAGAGGGTTATGGGCATTGAAGTCGCCCAGTAACAAGAAAGGTGGTGGCAATTGGGCTATCAGCGCAGCCAGGACATGCTGCGCGACATCACCATCCGGTGGAAGGTAAAGACTGCAGACGGTAACAGCCTGTGGCGTCCACACCCGAACAGCGACAGCCTCTAAAGCTGTCTGTAGAAGGACAGACTCGCTGTGAAGAGAGTTAAGGACATACACTCCTGGAAATTGAAATAAGAACACCGTGAATTCATTGTCACAGGAAGGGGAAACTTTATTGACACATTCCTGGGGTCAGATACATCACATGATCACACTGACAGAACCACAGGCACATAGACGCAGGCAACAGAGCATGCACAATGTCGGCACTAGTACAGTGTATATCCACCTTTCGCAGCAATGCAGGCTGCTATTCTCCCATGGAGACGATCGTAGAGATGCTGGATGTAGTCCTGTGGAACGGCTTGCCATGCCATTTCCACCTGGCGCCTCAGTTGGACCAGCGTTCGTGCTGGACGTGCAGACCGCGTGAGACGACGCTTCATCCAGTCCCAAACATGCTCAATGGGGGACAGATCCGGAGATCTTGCTGGCCAGGGTAGTTGACTTACACCTTCTAGAGCACGTTGGGTGGCACGGGATACATGCGGACGTGCATTGTCCTGTTGGAACAGCAAGTTCCCTTGCCGGTCTAGGAATGGTAGAACGATGGGTTCGATGACGGTTTGGATGTACCGTGCACTATTCAGTGTCCCCTCGACGATCACCAGTGGTGTACGGCCAGTGTAGGAGATCGCTCCCCACACCATGATGCCGGGTGTTGGCCCTGTGTGCCTCGGTCGTATGCAGTCCTGATTGTGGCGCTCACCTGCACGGCGCTAAACACGCATACGACCATCATTGGCACCAAGGCAGAAGCTACTCTCATCGCTGAAGACGACACGTCTCCATTCGTCCCTCCATTCACGCCTGTCGCGACACCACTGGAGGCGGGCTGCACGATGTTGGGGCGTGAGCGGAAGACAGCCTAACGGTGTGCGGGACCGTAGCCCAGCTTCATGGAGACGGTTGCGAATGGTCCTCGCCGATACCCCAGGAGCAACAGTGTCCCTAATTTGCTGGGAAGTGGCGGTGCGGTCCCCTACGGCACTGCGTAGGATCCTACGGTCTTGGCGTGCATCCGTGCGTCGCTGCGGTCCGGTCCCAGGTCGACGGGCACGTGCACCTTCCGCCGACCACTGGCGACAACATCGATGTACTGTGGAGACCTCACGCCCCACGTGTTGAGCAATTCGGTGGTACGTCCACCCGGCCTCCCGCATGCCCACTATACGCCCTCGCTCAAAGTCCGTCAACTGCACATACGGTTCACGTCCACGCTGTCGCGGCATGCTACCAGTGTTAAAGACTGCGATGGAGCTCCGTATGCCACGGCAAACTGGCTGACACTGACGGCGGCGGTGCACAAATGCTGCGCAGCTAGCGCCATTCGACGGCCAACACCGCGGTTCCTGGTGTGTCCGCTGTGCCGTGCGTGTGATCATTGCTTGTACAGCCCTCTCGCAGTGTCCGGAGCAAGTATGGTGGGTCTGACACACCGGTGTCAATGTGTTCTTTTTTCCATTTCCAGGAGTGTAGATGCAGACGTCACCAGACACCCTTTCATAAGCTGCCCGGTTCTTATAATAACCCCGATAGCCACGGAGGGCGGGGCGTTCGCATTGCTGGAAACCAAGTTTCCTGACGATCAATACAGAAGAAAGGGTGAAGGCTGATAAGTTGTCGGAGCTCAGCTAGATGGTGGAAGAAACCGCTGCAGTTCCACTGGAAGATGGTATTTTCCATGTCTGAGAAAGGCGTCACGGGACTGGGAAGGCAGATTACGCCGCTGGGTCACCTGCTGCCTCCGATTGAGCATCTGTGCTAGTGCTATCCATTGTGTCTGAGGGACCGGCGAGATCGAGGTCCTCAGCGGACGCCAGAATCTCCACCTCGTCCTCAGACCCAGAGTAGGAGGGTTCCGGTGGGGTGGGTGCCACCGCGAGTTCCTTGGGCTTAGAGCTCTTCTTCTTAGATTTCTCACGCTGCTCCTTGGGTTTCACTGGCTGGGAGGGCTTCACCGATTCAGTCTCCGGGACTGAGGAGGATCGCGAAGCCCTACGACCAGCCGATTGTGGGCACTTACGCCACTGTCGGTCGTCAGCCTTCCCGTTGGTGGAAGATGATGTACCACGTTTCATTGCGGGTCATCCGCCCTGATGCCACCTATTCCGACCAAGGTCCCTCCCCACGGGCGCCACCCAGCCTCAGCAAGAGCCACCTGGCAGGATGGCTGTTGCCGGGAGTCCTGATACCCCAGTAGGTTAGGCATCTACTCCTTGGCATACGTAGGGAGTTGACGGCGCAGGCATCAGTAGCCGGCCGCGGTGGTCTCGCGGTTCTAGGCGCGTAGTCCGGAACCGTGCGACTGCTAAGGTCGCAGGTTCGAATCCTGCCTCGGGCATGGATGTGTGTGATGTCCTTAGGTTAGTTAGGTTTAAGTAGTTCTAAGTTCTAGGGGACTGATAACCACAGCAGTTGAGTCCCATAGTGCTCAGAGCCATTTGAACCATTTTGAGTGTCAGGGAGCTACAACCAACAGGGTACATGGCGGCCCCACCACAACGGACTGGCTACCGTACTGGATGTTAGGTGACATGTGGTTCATTGTCGTCGTCAGTGCAGAAAGTGGCACTGCACAGCGCAAGGTGGAAAGTGCACGCGGGAACGTACCCATGCCCAAAAGATGGAGAACAGGCAGCACTGCAATGCAACGACAAGTAAACTGGCGCAAGGTCTGATCGCAAGATGGACACAATGCACCAAGTAAGGCGCCCTTCCCCAATCGGCTCGCTCTTCGGAAGAATTTTGAGATATGGAGGTTAAACCCAACAGGGGACCATCACATAAGGCCGAAACGTTTGAGATTCCTTTTACTCGCCTCGTACGACAGGCAGGAATACCGCGGGCCTATTCTTACCCCCGAACTCGCAGGGGGGCGAGCGGTTCTGGGCGCTACAGTCTGGAACGGCGCGACCACTACGGTCGCATGTTCGAATCCTGCCTCGGGCGTGGATATGTGTGATGTCCTTATGTTAGTTAGGTTTAAGTAGTTCTAAGTTCTAGGGGACTGATGACCTCCGTAGTTAAGTCCCATAGTGTTCAGAGCCATTTGAACCATTTTTCCGACAACCCGATGACGCAAATCAAGGAGTCTGCAGCCTACACGGTCACAGAACCGCCTGAGCCTCTGTTTCAGACCCTCCACTCGGCTCTACACCAAAGGACCACAGTCAGTTCTATGGACTATGCTGCAGATGCTGAGCTCCACCTGAATCTCGGAAGCAAGACTGGCAGTTTTTACCATTTCCGCTAGCCGCCCGATGTCAGAGAGAATATCCTCCGATCCAAAGTGACACACGTCATTGGCACCGACGTGTGTCACCATCTGCAGTTGGTTGCACCCTGTACTCTTTATGGCCTCCGGAAGCACCCTTTCCACATCTGGAATGACTCCTCCTGGTATACACACTGAATTCCTTCCCCTCCTTGGCAGCCATGTTCCTAACGCGCCTAGAGTTGGAGCTCCCAACTTCCAGCAACCCCCCCCCCCCCCCCCCCTCCCAGGCCCCCTCTGTGGATGCCCAGACCTTGTGGGCCAAGAAACTTCCTCTGGAACAGTATCGACGACTGCATCCGGCTTAGAGACATCGTCAGCCACGGATAAAGCCCGAAATCTATTCATCAAACAAACTGGGGAGGTCTTACGATCGGCCCCTCGGAAAGTTTTCCGCTGCCTGCCAGACTTTGGAATGACCTCCCACTCGACCACGGGTGAGGGGTCAACCTCAGTGCAGGCAGTACCTGGGGCGTCCACAGCAGTGGACCGATCGGGGGGCACGGGGGCGTGATCGACGTCCCTCGTATCCCCGCGTTCGATCCCCCACAGTGATGCCCCTTGGCAGCAGCCTCAAGCAGTGTGACGGAAGACAACGCAACATGGAGCTGTGAGCGAAGGGTCACCAACTCAGCTCGCATCTTTACATAGCAACCACAGCTCCTATCCATTACTGCAGTCACTCCTGTTTGGAGCTCCTAAAAATATGTGACAAACGAACGATGTACTCGCCTTATTAGCTACAGGAACACGAGGTGCTCTGTCTCTGATGGTCTACCGGTTGCTACTGCTCATGCAGAGCACGCCAGGCACTTTGGTCACCCACATTCAGTCTACCTGCTATGTTTCTGGTGCTCGTCGTCGTGCTCTCTTCCACTGCTTGGAGTATGGCCTCTTCAAACTCGGGTGGGCGGCGCCCCCGTGAAGCACCACAGTCGGCCCTGCTGGTGGCGAAAGTACCCGTCTCCTAGACGCGCTGGTTCACAGGAAGTGCAAAGTTGTCTGGCGGCGTGGTAAACGCTCCGAATTCAACTGACGAGCATCTCTCCCAATGCACAGATTGTCGTTGTGCCAACGTATTCCGCAAATGTGTAGTTCACCATGGTCAACAGCAACACACTAAAAACGAAGGGTACGTACAGCTTGCATTCTGTTCTGTAGTGAATGATTGCCACTGTACAACTGTACATTATGAACAAATATTATGAGCACAGTAGCAGATACAGAGCTATGTGAGCAGATCACAAACTGAACTGAATAGCATCAAAACAATCTGTAATGTACATGGGACATTAGGTGATCGGCGAATGACGTATGTAATACCCTAATGAGTGACGCCGAAAATGCGGGAAATTAGAACGTGTGTTGCGGTATTTTGAGTGTAGCGGGAAAACGGTACGTTTCCGAACATGAGTTCCTCCTAAAAGTAACCGTCTTGGTTCCAACTACAAGTCCTCAACGTCTATAAAGGGAATTTATTTGCCCCTCGTACGTTCATTATCCTCAGATAGTCCTATTTGGTATCGATTGCAGACACTTGAGCAATAGTTTAGTATGGGTAGCGTGAGTATTTTGTGATCAATCTCTTTTGTAAATTGAATTCATTTACCCAGTGTCTTCCCAGTGAACCGAAATCAGCCATATTCCATACCTACAACTGAGCTTATTATGATCATTCCATTCGACTCACAGGTATTTGTGTGACGTGACTGATTATAGCTGTGACTCGTTGATGTAGCCGTAGAATACTATTTCTCTACGTTTTGTGAAATGCGCAGTGTTATGCTTCTGCACATTTAAAACAAGGTTTCTGTTTTTGCATCCCTCTGAAATCTTATCAAGAGCTGACTAGATATTGTGAAGCTTTCTTCAGGTAATACTTCATTAGAGATAATTGCTTCTATTGCAAAAACTTTGAGGTTAAGATTGATATTGTCTGCCAAGTAAATAATATACACATTAACAACAAAGTTCCGAGCACACTTCCTTGGGGTACGCCTGAAATTAGTTGTGGTTCTGTCAGAGAGCCTAAACCATGACTGTGCATCCTTCCTCCCAAGATAACCCGTTTCTATTGCAGGTGACCCGTTCGTAATAAGTTCGCGATAGTCTCTTATTCGGTAAATGGAGCTGTAAAATTTCGGAGTTGTTATAACATAAAAATATAATTATTAAAATGGTGATCTTTATCGATAAGAATTTGCCCATGGCAAGAAAGGCTGTCGTCACATTTCTTTTTCTGATCAAGTAAGCAGGACGGAACATAGTAGAGGTCAACTTTTCCTGCGATGTCCTAGTCAACTAGGATTTGATCAGGGATTTTTTTTCGTTTCAGAACTACGCTTTCAACTAAGTAAAACCACCGTAAAATGTTTTTTCCTTGTTCTTGAGTGGCAATCCGCACCCTCGTGAAGTATAACTTCTTCAAAAAGTTGTGCCTGCATGATTTTCAAATCATATGAGCCTGCGCTGAAGAATAAGATTGAGGACGACAGTTTAGTCCCGGAAGGGTACTGTTCACTGTTTTATCAAGGTTTCTGCTTTATCAATATTCACCAAATTAACATTTGTATGACAAAATTAACCAGTTATAATTTTCAGTCTATATTATTGCAAATATCTTAGTTTGAGCTCACGTACAACAGTCTAGGTTTTGAGGAGTACAACAGGAATTTCATAAAAGCTAAAATAAAGAACATATGACTCGTGCGAAACTATTCCCATGCGCGTTCTGGCAGATAAGTAAGACATCTCGTCGATACTATCTGCGAAAGTATTCCTTGCGGTGGACAGATATTATCGGTTTAAAAGTTCTAAGAATCTACAATCATCTGATTACAGCTTCTGAGACCAAATGAGAAGCATGATGTACGAGACTGATACAACAGATATCACTTCTTTACGGCGAACGATCTGTGTTCTCCGACTGTTGAAGACACGGAAGTATTTTCCAAGAATTTGCACTTCTTTCATGGGAAGAGTGGAAGTCTGTCTTCAACATGGAGGTTGCACACTCTAAAACGCGGTGATGCACAAACGTCTGTGAGTCCTTGAGTTACCACTTGTTGAAACGCTCATTATCAGTTAAAATATGCTTTTCTCCGAAGTGATAAATTTAGGCTAGTTGAGCAAAAACTACATTAGTTCAATTTGAAGAAACCAAACGAGTTGCCTCTGGGAGGCTGCTCGAATCTGAGCATCCGATGACCTGACTGACTAACATCAGTGCTAAATAACTCGGAAACGGCGCAGCGTGTCGAGGTATTTTCTTAACAGTTATATCACAACACAACCTTCCCTGTAACACCGTTACAAGATTTTCAGGCGGTTGCTGACCGCCTCATGTAGTCACGGTTTTCTATTCCGACCATTTTCTGCTTCCTAATTTCAGTCGTACAAACAACGTGCGTAGGATTAATTACTCGCATCCGTAGACTTCATTGACTGAAAGACTCATTCGCTGTCGTATCTTAAGACGGCCTATGCACCAGCAGTACAATTCTGTTTATTTTACGAGGGTGAATCAAAAAGTAATTCTCCTGTGTCATAAATAAATTAATGATGAACGTATACTTTATAGAAGAGAGGACGCAACAAGTAATTTTGGATGGACAGACATAGACGTAGAAGCAGCTACCTTCGGGTGCGCTCCAGGGAAGTGTGCTGGGACCCTTTCTGTTTATGTTACACAATGACTTTGCAGACGATATTGATACTAACTTCAAACTTTTCGCAGATGATGTCTTTATTTATAATAAGGTATTGTCTGAACAACTATATAAATATTCAGTCCATCTTGGTAAAACTTCATAGTGGTGAAAAGATTCCCAACTTGCTTTAAATGTTCCGAAATCCCAAACAGTGCCCTTCACAAAACCAAAAAACGTAGTAGCCTACGACTATGATATCAGTTTGAAACGATCGACTAGTACAAATACCTGGGTGTAACACTTTGTAGTAATATGAAATGGAATGGCCATTCAGTCTCAGTCGTGGATAAAGTAGGTGGCTGACTTCAGTTCATTTGTAGAATATTGTGGAAATGGAATCAGTCTACAAAGGAGATTGCTTGCAAATCACTCGTGCGACCCATCTTAGATTATTGTCAAAGTGTGCGGAACCTGTATCAAACTGGACTAAAGGGTATATTAAACGTACACAGAGAAGGGCAGTCCGAATGGTCGCGGGTTTGTTTGTACCGCGAGAGAGTATTGCAGAGATGCTGAAGAAAGTGGACTGGCGGACTATCCCGAGAAAGCCTACTTACAAAGTTTCAAGAAGCGGTTTTGAATGATCAGTCAAGGAATATACTACAGCCGCCTATATATCTCCTCCACGGGGATCGTGAGGACAAGGTTAAACTAATTACAGCACGCACAGAGGCATTTAAACAGTGGTTCTTTCCGCACTCCGTATCTGAAAGGAACGGGAAAAAAACTGTGATAACTGGTACGATGATATGTACCCTCTGCCTTGGACTTCACAGTAATTTGCACACTGTAGATACAGATGTAGTCGTAGAAGCAGAGGTAGAAAACAGCGGAACTGGTACAGAACTGTCCTCAGCAAAACACTGCCGTTCAACATGGCCCCATGCACACATACAGATTTGCAACAAACCCAGTTTGGAAAAATTCAGGCTTTTGCCTCTTGACGCGAGATGTCGAAAACTTAGGTTTCGTATTGATTATGGGCTCTAATTCGTCTTTCTTCTCGAATCCCTTCATCAGCATGTCGGCGATTTGCACCTGTAGCAGATGTTATTGGCCAGGCGCTGGGCAGCTAAACCGCCACGTCCGTTTCTCCGTTACCAGACTTCTTCACCCGACGCCGCACCTTGCTAATGTCCATTACAGCGTCCCCATACACCTACTTCATCGATAAAACGGCTTAGCTTACGGTCATGGGTCAAGAAGGAAAACCGTGAATTTTTCCTAACTGGTTTTGATGCCTGATTTTAAATTGGCGCAAATCTGTACAAATGCATTGCCACTATGTTAAATGGTAGAGTGTGACGACAGTTCAGGCTATGCTCATTTTTAAATTTTTTTTATAAAACTGGGGGCATTACTTTTAAACAACCCTCATATTACAAACAGTGATCCTAAGGTTACAATTTTAGTAAAACTATTTTTATTTCTTCCAGTTATTTCTGTGGCTCCTTAGTGCCATATAAGATACTCGTAGATTGACCCCCATTCCAAACGAAGGAAGGTTGACTTTTTTCTGTAGCTTAATTAATTTCTATCTAATATAAAAATAACCTAAAATCAGGTGCGGCTCCTGTATTGGTGTGTAGGATGTGCTACCCCCATGAATAATTTTGTTTAACTGTGTGAGCTTTTTATACAAGAGGAAGAGTAGGGCACCATGTATCTCTTTTGAAATGCCCGAGCTGTAAGCGCCGTGCCGAATGCAGCCGAATAGGACGGAAATGTACCGACCGCGACTTGGGGTTGCACTGCGCTTCCGAATGCAGTCTAGGGTGTGTGTGTGTGTGTGTGTGTGTGTGTGTGTGTGTGTGTGTGTGTGTGACTGGGGCACGGGGAGGAGGCAATGCTTGGCAGCACAGTTCTCATACACCGCTCCAGCCTTAGGTATATAAACATTCCATGTGAGCTCCAGAAACACTGGCAGAATTGTTCCGAAGAGAACCGGAATGGTCAGATCTTGGAACAAAGCGAGATTCTCGCGCCCCCTTGACGAGTTCACGCACAGCCGCGAGCAGAGTAACTATTTCCTGTGCATTGTGTCCGTTATTTTGGAGTGTGCTACCGTGGATTTTGAGACTCAAGTAACAAGTGAATACGTTAAATAGTAAATCAGGTAATTTGCTTGCTCTCTGAATCCTTTCACGTTACGCAAGTTTGAAGAAAAATTAGAAATCAAGAGATTGTCTAGGCCAACTCCTACTTACAGTTTCGCAAACAGAACTAAAAGGCGTCGTTTCAGTAGAAAATTTAACACTGAACTATACAGCAAGCAGTAATGGCTGCATTTGAAAAGCGCCTTGTTTTGTTTTCCCTGTTATTATTTGGAGGAGAGCTTTGGTGGACTAAACAGAGTCTGTGGCATTCAGTACGTGCATGACAAAATTAGGAAAAACCAACTTCCTCCAATAATATAGCAGTGCGTTTAGTGTTAAGAAGAACAATGTTCCATGCATGTCCGAAGGAACATCGCATCTTTCTTCTTGACAACACAGGCACTGCAATATCTTATTTATCCGCTAATACTGGGCAGCTACAATAAATTAAAATGTCCTCCCCTGTACGAAAGCTACACAATGTGTGTACGAGTACAGGTTGCGACTCAGACAGACGACATACGGAGGTTCGGGTCTGGCCGTGAGTCCTCCACGAATAGCCAAAGCATTGTAAGAATTAGAAAAGCATTGCTTGCTGTGTGTCTTGCCAGCACGGTAGCTCAGCGTCTTCGGTCAGAGGGCTGCTCGCCCTCTGGAATGAAAAACTGACTAAAGGAATCAACGATCAGCTTGAACTGTCTTGTGACGTCCGCCCAGACCAAACGCAACGAGCAATACCGAACAAAATGAAAAAAAGGGGTTCAGGCGGCGATTGTTCGAGTAAGGCGGGAAATCCGGGTTCGAACCTCAGTCTGGTACAAACTTTCACTGTCGTCATTCCCCTGTACAGTTGTTGGCTGTTCGCATTCACAAATGCGAATGCATTTCTTGCACGAACTTTCTTCGATCTATGTGAATAACGTTTTGAATCTGCGAAGACTAGGAAATGTGAATATACACTCCTGGAAATGGAAAAAAGAACACATTGACACCGGTGTGTCAGACCCACCATACTTGCTCCGGACACTGCGAGAGGGCTGTACAAGCAATGATCACACGCACGGCACAGCGGACACACCAGGAACCGCGGTGTTGGCCGTCGAATGGCGCTAGCTGCGCAGCATTTGTGCACCGCCGCCGTCAGTGTCAGCCAGTTTGCCGTGGCATACGGAGCTCCATCGCAGTCTTTAACACTGGTAGCATGCCGCGACAGCGTGGACGTGAACCGTATGTGCAGTTGACGGACTTTGAGCGAGGGCGTATAGTGGGCATGCGGCAGGCCGGGTGGACGTACCGCCGAATTGCTCAACACGTGGGGCGTGAGGTCTCCACAGTACATCGATGTTGTCGCCAGTGGTCGGCGGAAGGTGCACGTGCCCGTCGACCTGGGACCGGACCGCAGCGACGCACGGATGCACGCCAAGACCGTAGGATCCTACGCAGTGCCGTAGGGGACCGCACCGCCACTTCCCAGCAAATTAGGGACACTGTTGCTCCTGGGGTATCGGCGAGGACCATTCGCAACCGTCTCCATGAAGCTGGGCTACGGTCCCGCACACCGTTAGGCCGTCTTCCGCTCACGCCCCAACATCGTGCAGCCCGCCTCCAGTGGTGTCGCGACAGGCGTGAATGGAGGGACGAATGGAGACGTGTCGTCTTCAGCGATGAGAGTCGCTTCTGCCTTGGTGCCAATGATGGTCGTATGCGTATTTGGCGCCGTGCAGGTGAGCGCCACAATCAGGACTGCATACGACCGAGGCACACAGGGCCAACACCCGGCATCATGGTGTGGGGAGCGATCTCCTACACTGGCCGTACACCACTGGTGATCGTCGAGGGGACACTGAATAGTGCACGGTACATCCAAACCGTCATCGAACCCATCGTTCTACCATTCCTAGACCGGCAAGGGAACTTGCTGTTCCAACAGGACAATGCACGTCCGCATGTATCCCGTGCCACCCAACGTGCTCTAGAAGGTGTAAGTCAACTACCCTGGCCAGCAAGATCTCCGGATCTGTCCCCCATTGAGCATGTTTGGGACTGGATGAAGCGTCGTCTCACGCGGTCTGCACGTCCAGCACGAACGCTGGTCCAACTGAGGCGCCAGGTGGAAATGGCATGGCAAGCCGTTCCACAGGACTACATGCAGCATCTCTACGATCGTCTCCATGGGAGAATAGCAGCCTGCATTGCTGCGAAAGGTGGATATACACTGTACTAGTGCCGACATTGTGCATGCTCTGTTGCCTGTGTCTATGTGCCTGTGGTTCTGCCATTGTGATCATGTGATGTATCTGACCCCAGGAATGTGTCAATAAAGTTTCCCCTTCCTGGGACAATGAATTCACGGTGTTCTTATTTCAATTTCCAGGAGTGTAGATACCAATTAGACACTGGTTACAAGATCCGTGGCATTACCCACCGAAAAACTTACCAATGATAAATACACACTGAATCTAATTATTAACTGCATTCGTTTCCGTAATGCATTGGAACTTGCCCTCAGACGACATAATGAGACTGAATCATCTTCCAATCCTGGCATTTTTGTTCCTTAATTAATTTTAATGCAGAATTAGACTCGGTATTAAAATCGCATTTAGAGGAAGTAAAATTTTGAAAGGCGCCTCTGAAACCATCCACAATGAATTCCTCCACTTCAAATTGCAACAAGAAATCAGAAATCGTATTATGGTTGCTGTGTTTATGATTGTAGTAGCTGACGAAACCAACGACGTATCCTGCGTTTTCCAGGTGGTTGTAGTGTATAGAAACATCATCAATGGAAGCCCAGTTGAAAGACTTTATGACTTCATAGCATCAGAAAAGCATGATTCCCAGTCTTGGCAACGTGCATCACAGAACAGATAAATCACCATTTGGAGAATTGTTCACACAAACTAATAGCACGAACATATGATTCTGCAGCAGTAATGACTGGTTCATCATGCGTAGTGCAGGCTATTGTTAAGCAAAAGTTTTCAGTTGCTTCATACATTCATTTTTACGCGTACCAGTTGAATCTGATTATTCTTAAAACTACTTCGATTAATAAAAATGGGTGAATATTTTTCACCAAACTTCAGAGACTTTGCAGCCTTTTTTTTCTTTCAGCATCTCCACAAAGAACAGATTCCTCAGCGAAATAGAATGAAAATGGCTGCCACGTTCAGTGCCTCCTCGTTGGAGGAAAAAATGTGTAATCATAATACCGTCCTACAAACCTAAGCGTTAGTAACTATTTTGTGGATGAAAGATTCATTTTCTGGCTCTTGTCTTTTCATAAGATTATGACCCATGTGCATATTTTGTACAATCAGCTACAGAAAATGTATATTGAATCAACATGTACACTAAATCAGCTGACAGCCTTTGAACGTGAAATTACAAACATTAGAGAAGACACGACTGAAAATTTAACAGTTTTGCGTAAGTATCATAAAAGAGAGCGAACTAAAGATAGAAGAGTGATGCGTAATCTACTGTGGGGCGAAAAGAAGTATATGATATTATAAGCTATTAGGGAAGAAGGATTCAAATTCAATGGACACCTGATTGCAGCCTTCCTCTTTGTCAGAGAGAAATTCAGCAGTTACTCTTCCAGATTTCCAGATAGTTTTTTTAGACCTAGTAGTGAGTGCTACTCGTTCATAGAAGGAAACAAACTTCGAATGGAACTCTGTTATTTATGGAAGAGATGAGCTGAAAAGTATGTGATGATTTTTGAGCTTGCTGGATTACCCAGCAGATAATCTGTTTGGTACACTGAATGAATCTATGAAATCTTGAAAGCAATAATTACAATGACAATGACTATGTCAGAAGCAGAACATTGTTTTTCATCACTGAAGCGTATCAGTATGGAAGAAGAAAAACTGCGGCGCGCTGTGACCGCGCGGTTAGAGGCGCCCTGTCACGGATTGCGCGGCCCCTCCCGCCGGAGGTTCGCGTCCTCCCTCGGGCATGGATGTGTGTGTTGTTCTTAGCATAAGATAGTGTAAGTTAGTTTGTAAGTCTAGGGACCGATGACCACGGCAGTTTGGTCCCTTAGGAATTCACACACATCTGAACCTTTTTGAAGAAAAACTGTCAGCGCTCGCAACACACTCTACTACAAGAGCCCTCAATTTAGAAATTCCTGACTTCAGTCAAAGGATGACTGAAAAATTTTTAACTATGAAGAAAATAAGAACGGAGTTTCTTGTACAAGTTATTACCACCACATCAAACAGCAGAGATACAAAGGAACGGTGTCAACATTGATCCTGCTGAAAACAGTGAGTAACGCAACCCTATTACTCTCTGCGTACGTGGAGTTGCAGTGCATCTTAATTTCTTATTACGAGTATACTTTTCAGTTACATGAGGGAGCGAAAAATGGTTCAAATGGCTCAAGCACTATGGGACTTAACATCTGAGGTCATCAGTCCCCTAGAACTTAGAACTACTTAAACCTAACTAACCTAAAGACATCACACATATCCATGCCCGAGGCAGGATTCGAACCTGCGACCGTAGCAGTCGCGCGGTTCCAGACTGAAGCTCCTAGAACCGCTCATCCACCGAGGACGGCTGAGGGAGCGATCTGCATATATCACGGAATACGAAAACATGACCAGTGTGCTGATTTTCTCTCTTTTGTTGATGTTTTTCTTTTTGAGCAAACTGTATCTTTTTAGGTCACAAGCCGCCACTGCGTAAAATGCATATCTTAGTTAACTTCTCCAAGAAAAAAAACCTGCCAGGCTAGTGCTGCCGAACATTTAATAGAATGTACATTACATTCAAGTACTAACCCGTAATTAATTTCCAAATATATAGTAATCAAACTGAGGATGTGGAGAGGTAATGTGGGACGGCAACCAAAGATTGCAAGACTGTCTCTTTGCTATTTTGCAACAGGTTTGGCCTCTCTTGAAATCTCTGCTGTTTTGTTCAGAATCAGCCAGTTTTATTCATTTCGTGTAAATTCACAGGCAGCACAGAGGCAGCCCGTTCGAATAAACGTGGCGTTCCTTCTGATGCTCTACATTCACAAGCCGGTGTTAAGTCATTCCAAATTTGGCACAGTAATGCTAGGCCAGGTATAAGACCACTGGGGATAGATGAATCTCGCGGACACTGAGGAATACTTGAAATTTCTCCCTCTCTCTCTCTCTCTCTCTCTCTCTCTATGGATGCTATTTGTTACTGCTGTTGCAACTTACTTCAGGCTACATTTCTTACTCCACTTTTATTGCATACTTGGCCTAGCATGAGTTTCACGTGTTCAGAATCCTTTAACGAATTAAGAAGTAATTTGCTGCTTGTTGTTTGACTGTCAGATCCCAAAAACATTTTATTGCCGGCAATGATACACACCAGGTAAGCATCACGTCATTACACTTGGGCACCGTCATTACACTAGTAGTACTTCTGATGGTTACAACTTTTTGTTAATACGTACAGGTATATAGTGGTTAATCATAGCAGCACCTCATCGTAATGGCCATAGCAGCACCACATGAATGACTATTGCAGCTGTAAGAGATGTTACAGAAGCTCCTGTGCTTCTCAAACTGACATTTCTCTGCGCTCTCCCCACGCAGATTTCGTAAGATTGAGTCCGTGTTCCTACGTGCTAGAGCCCTAGAGTACAATTAATCAACTAGAGTGTTATGATACAACTTGGTAATATCTGGTGACTGATTTTTAGTATCAATATCGCTTTCTTACTTCCTTGATAATATGTGACGTAAAACTTAAAATTGTTTAATTGCACTCCAAAATGTTTCTCTTTTGGTTCCCTTTCTAATTTTGGATTCCTGTAACCTCGTCTCGGGACTGCTTGTTAACAGATTTTAAAGTAATATGTAATTTGACTTCTGTGGAACAAATTGTGTTTGCTCACATCGCTGGATTATCGACCCAAAATCAGTTCTGGCCTTCCAGTACTCTTTCGGTATTACTTACCACTAACAGTAGTAGGTGAGCATAAGCCGTTGACTCATAACTGCATCGTCATGCCGTGAGATTCTCGGCAATGGTTCTGTATTTGCATCTCATAAATAACTCAGGTCAGCTAGTAAACGACCGCATATGCTGCTGCCAGCCCGCCCCGATGGGGAATTGAAATACAATAAAGAAAAAAAAAAAGAAAAAAATAGTAAACGACGAAACAGTTTTGAGATTTCACTGTAGATGTCTCTGGGTACACATACTACTAGTCGGTATCCGTTATATGTTCTGATTTTCTTCAAACTGACGCTCAACTGGTACCTCTGACTGTGTAGCGGGACAGGATGTAGGTTCGGTTTGTGAAGTATTTTTCCTGGGGGTGAAGAGGGGGAGGGGGGGGGGGGAAGGAGGAGGGAGCGGCTTCCCTCCACTGCACCGACGGCTGTGGGAGTTGCGATAATTGAGCCATGTCGCGCTGACGTGTCCAGGTGCTCCTTATATCATGTCATGAGGTCACTATTAGACCAACATTAGTAGGCCTACTTGTAAAAACACCGCCCTTCCGCGTTAGCGGGAATGATGTCGTGCGGGCAGATGTGGGTTTTCGGCCGCCCCTTTGACCTCGATCTCTAAGAACTTTGCCGGAGGCACCTCTCCGCTTACAATGCCATATATATCGCCTACTGCAGCAGTGGGCCTTGCGGCGCGGATACTCAAACGGAAGCCGTTTGTTCGGCGGTAACTGAGCAGTGGCTGCTCTCACGGTGGTCAGGCAGGGACCCGCTAGGCAAAACCGTGTCAGCGGTGCTTTGCTACTTGACGCGCCATACAGGTCCCGTTCGGGTGTTCACCGGCATGTTTCGTGACCCGCGGACATTAGATTCGCACCATTGGGTGGGTCTGAAAATTGCCGTAACGGGAGGGAGGTCAGCTGAAAATTAGCTCTGTGCTCCGTATGACGTACTCTAAACGCGAAGCTTCATCTCCATCTCCAGAAACAGCTAAAACCACAATTTCAATGCTTTACGACTATGTAGATAGATACAAATCATTTTTGGCACGTTAAAGTTGTTGGTGATCTTTTTTCGCATAACTAAATAGTCACAAGAGACTTATAAAACTACGGTCGCGTGTTAGAATCCTGCCTCGGGCATGGATGTGTGTGATGTCCTTAGGTTAGTTAGGTTTACGTAGTTCTAAGTTCTAGGGGACTGATGACCTCAGAAGTTAAGTCCCATAGTGCTCATGGCCATTTGAACCATTTGAAACTTATAAAATAGTAAACAACATGTTACTGTAACCTCATTAAATATCGAAACGAAAATTTTAAAAAAGTTTCCTAAAAAGAAATTTCCGATGAAAGAAATAAAGTGAAATAACTTTTTAGTAGAGCTAATAGCTAATTACGAAATAAAAAGCATTTCAATTTAGGACTTGTGTTTTATTAAGTGCCAACTGGAATTTTATGTCACTATTAGCGAAAACGTACAGCGCTGAGGCAATAATCAAGCTTGAGTGTTAGTTTCTTACAGTTTTAAATACGAGGGTTCGAACTTAAATAGTGGCAACTATTTATTCACAACCGATACAAAAGAGTTACATGTTTGCACCTGTTACTGTCCTTCAAAGTAGTCACCAGCGTTGTGTAGAACCCGTTGCCAGCGATGTGGAAGGCGTAGTATACAGTTAGCAGAGCCTGTTCTGTTGATGGTGCGAATGGAGCGGTCTACTGCCTGTCGTATCTCTGAAACAGTTCCGAAGCGAATGCCACGAAGTGGTTCTTTCTTCTTCGGAATCAAATCAAAGTCACGAGGACTTAAGTCCGGGGAGTATGGTGGATGGTACAGTACTTCCCAGTCCCATCGACCGAACAGAGCAGCCACAGCTAGCGCTGTATGCGCCCGCGCATTGTCGTGCAAAATGGTTGGTGGGTTGCGCAGAAAGTGTCGCCGCTTCTTTCGCAAAGCTGGTCGCAAGTGAAGCTCCAAAAACGAACAGTAATACGACTTAAGTCCCTGTGACTTTGATTTGATTCCGAAAATGAAGAAACCACTTCGTGGCATCGCTTCAGAACTTTTCCAACGGGGACTGGCAGGTATAGATGCACTCGCGTTCTCTTGGGAAGTAACTGCAGCTACCGTGATTATAGGGCTGGTCTATTGTGCGGCTCGTTGTAAGTATTCGCTGTCGACCACCGAGTTGAAAGCAATCGTTTTGGCTAACAGAAGTCTGCCACCGGAAGTTAGGTGCTCGGAACATATTTTAAAAATTCTTTCTGCAAATAAACATCTTCCGGTTTTCCAAAAAAACCATGAAAAAAACAGCTCTGATATACCGCAGCTTCAGAAGATGTCGCAAAGTTAGTGCCTAGTCACGAGCACTGTTTTCTAGCTTTTTCCGGGATTCGTAATGTGACACCACACGTAGCAGGTAGTTTTTTTAAGAAAAGAGGGTAAGAAATTGAGATCATTGGTTTTTTGACGTTTCGCCTCTTCTTGGCAATTTTTTTAAGAAACAATTACGCCATTCGTGGGCCGCTGTATGGTCGAGTTTTTCTTGGCTTGTATAAGGGAACAGTCAGTTCTTTAATAACGGAAAGAGAGCCTTGATTTCCAGGCCTTGATCTGAACACATCGCTTCTCTGCAGGCCGTGCTCTCACCTGGAGGGGTCGTTGACAGAACGTCCCCAGCGTCAGACTTCCTGGAAGTGTGACACATTGTCAGCACACTACTCGTACCACACTGAAGTTTACGGTGAGGATAGCTACCATCTCCGGCAAGTTAGGATAGTCGTGAGTCTGAAGTTCAGAATCATGGTAGATTTCACTGTCCCATGTTCGTCAGTGCATCCTCAGATCTCTGGGTTTCTTCGGTCCTCTACACAAACAGTCAATGTTATTGTTAAATAGTCAGGTTGAGATAAATGACACAAAGTGAGATGCGAGATTATAACGCAATCCGAATGCCATCGAGTAATTTTGGCAACCAAAAGTTCGAGTTTTGTAATTCTCATGGTTAATTCTGTGGTTGTACCTTCAGTAATTTTATGACTGTTTTTGATGCTTTCTGATTTTAATGCTGTTTTGTAATGAACCACAGAGTTCATTTCAATCTTGTTTGTACTACCTCATTTAATATTTTTCACTGATAAAATGCGAATTCTCCACTTTAGAATTCGTTGCTAGGCTCACAATATTTCATAGCGTTCATCAACCCATTGCGTACATTAGTACCTGCTTTGGATCTCAAGGATGTGATTATCATTATTAATTTTTATTCAGTTAAATTCACTTAAACATACGTATGGTATTGTGAATCGTTCGAACTGTTTCAGAAAACTCTCAGATGCCCCGTCCATAAGAACAGTTCCATTTTCCCACAGGATTTTCTCCAGTTCTTCACAACTGAACACCAGGTTCTTTTGTCAGAACAGACTCATCGTCAATTACCTTCAGTTAATTTGAAAATGTCTCCTCTCAGCTGAATCTACGAACTAGAGCCAGTGTTTTGGGCCGCCCCAGCAGTGGAACTCTCATAATTTAGCATATTTGCGACAAAATCTAAACATTTATCTTTCAAATCTTGAAATACCTTTTTCAGAACTTCGAGAACAGGCACTGTCTTTCCTTCGCGGACTCTTTTACTGTAGTTATGCATTCGTTGTTTTTTTTTAATCTGCACATCTGTTTCCCCAGGTGAGGAAGAATTTTGCTTCTCAGCCATGACTTTGCCATTTGAAATTTTTAAGCACCCTCGACACTTACACCTTTCGGAATTCACGCACTAACAGTTCGTCTACGCTTTCTGTACACCCGTTAGCGATGACCGTCCTTAATAAGACACAGCTTCCCCTTCGCTGCTGTAATTATGTGCGTTACTCACTTTTTACAGAACTCAAGCAGCGTACAAAACTGCACGGAAGCGAAGGCTGTCGGCAAGGGCACTGTCTGACTGACTGTGACAACATAACTGCTGCAGGTGAATGACCCGCGTAAATCAGCAGTGGTGGAGGTTCTGGCCGTAAACACCACGGTGGTCGGAAGTGCCACGGTACTTGTGGCACCTACAGTAGGATCGGAAAAGCCACGGTCGGAAACACAATGTAGCCAGCGGCACGCCATCAACAGGAAGTCCCGTTTCTACTTCTCCTTCCCCCTCCCCCAGACATGCACTTTATACTTTTTTCTTTACATCGTTACGTACCATATAATAAACGGCTGAGTCTGCAGTGACAAATGAGCCCAGTTCATAAATAACAATTAGTTACAATATGAAATTTGTAAGTCATCCCTGATACAAACTAATTTTCGAATTAGTCCACTTTTAAATCACCATTGTTCCTGTGGTGTCACCGCCAGACACCACACTTGCTAGGTGGTAGCCTTTAAATCGGCCGCGGTCCGTTAGTACACGTCGGACCCGCGTGTCGCCACTATCAGTGATTGCAGACCGAGCGCCGCCACACGGCAGGTCTAGTCTAGAGACACTCCCTAGCAATCGCCGACTTCGCTAGCGATGGTTCACCGCCTACATACGCTCTTATTTGCAGAGACGATAGTTTAGCATAGCCTTCAGCTACGTCATTTGCTACGACCTAGCAAGGCGCCATATTCAGTTACTAGAATGTATTATGAACAGATAATATTGTGAATCATGTCCCATCAAGAGCGACGTTTCTCATTAATGGACTAAAGTTAAGTATCAAACTAATTACGTCCGCTTTCTGAATTCTAATTCCTTGTCATGTTCCAGACCTCACGTCAGTATGATCCTTCCCTCCTCACGCCAGCCTGCGTGAGCTAAAACGCGTGCATTTCGGCCTCCACTAGTAACACGGTGTTGGCTCTTCTGCCAACACATCAGTTCCAGTACGTAAATCTATACCTTAATTGCGATTCTGAAAGTTCTACATAATTATGCACCTACGTCTGATGATGATGATGTTTGGTTTGTGAGGCGCCCAACTGTGTGGTCATCAGCGCCAGTACAATGTCCCAATTTTTACACAATCAATTTTCTTTTCACAATCCAATCTAGTCAATCTCACAAATGATGATGATGATATGATGAGGACAACACAAACACCCAGTCTCCGGGCAGGGAAAAATCCCCAACGCGGCCGGGAATCGAACCAGGGACCCCGTGATACCTACGTCTGACGTAATCTTTCCAGTGGAGTCTGTTTCCAGTAACAAATTTATTCAACTGAGAGAATACATGGGAATTATACCATGCCAATCTAGCGAACAGGTAGGATGACCCAAAAATTTGGATTTCACGTTCCCTTCGTAGGTAAGAGTATTGCCCCGAACATTGCCGAGAATTTCGCCTTCGCATGTGTTCGTGATCAGCATACATACGGTGAAAGGTGGCTTCTATCGCCCTAAGTATAAGTTGTTACACGCGACATTATCTTCGAAGCTGCGCGCGTGCGTCAATTGTCTTTGCGACTCTCTTCGGGCTGACGTGTGGCACGATGACAAATCGATGTCCCGCGGAACTCCTTGAAGCTGTGGCCAGGCACAAGTTGGCCGGCGAAAAGGGCTGCTGTAGGCGTTCGAGATAAAACTCCCGTTTTGAGAGGACGTAGGTCTAGATGGAGCCGCATGGTGCTTTTTGGTGAGATCATATGAAGCACTTGCAAGTAAGGAATGCATTGCTATTATAGTACCCTGCATTAACTTACAAGTCATTCTATTTCTAACAATAAATTCAGCTTCCATGTTAGCCCTGTTTGTAAAATTTTAGACACTAAATATAGAGATTCTCAGGCAGGCCTCATCAAGGCGTGAGTCATTTTTCTTGAGATTTATTTGCTTCATCACTTACCACCTGTCTCTGCCCTTCATAAGCCAACAACAGGAGGTGCTATGCACATGGCCCTATCTAACTACACTTTCATCTTGTAGTCCACACTCCCTATTATACAGTTTTCAATGTTGTTGCCAGTAAGTAAAGAAAATAAATTAAGAAAGGGCAGATTACAATGGACTGATAAGAGCGGAAAAAATCGGCGTAAATCTTGGCAGTCGTTCCGTCGTTAATAACGTGATGCGTGACCATGAAAAGACAATAAATAATTTCGTTGTAAGTAGCGACTCTTCAGAATAACATCGGACTCCGTAGAAAAAATGTATGTGGAGGCAAGTTCCGTCATCAATCTTGCGATGTGTAATTAAAACTGCTACGATGGCGGCTGATAAATTGCATCGCCGTATTAAAAAAATCCGACTTGATTCCTATTCTCCAACATTAATTGCTGGAAAAATATTTAGAAAAAACGAGTCAGGACAAAGAAATGTTTAAAGTGACAAATAAGAGCAATATGCATCTTATCAAATTTGTGATCAGCTAAAATATGCAACAAAGAGTGAAACCACTTCCTGCCTGGCTTGCGGTCAGGAGGAGCGCCAAGAGAAAAAAGACGGTAGCAAATACTGCCGTTCCAGAATTTGTTCTTAAACAAATTATAACTGAAAAGCTGCCTTTTAAACTGCATATGCATTCTGTCAAGTCATCTTTGCATCTGGGAAGTTGTCAATCTTTCTGTGAATGTTTTATTATGCACTACAGATGTCTTGCATTACTAACTGCGTAGTTATTGATACACTAAAACTTTTAGTCCTACAACGTAATTCGGCGAGCAATGCATCCAGTGACCACACACACACACACACACACACACACACAAATTTTTGTGAGTTACAATCATCTATTTGAATGATGAATTAATCTTACAGTCGGTGGCGTATCCTCTTTTGCCTGGTTCTCAATGCGTTCATATAGATTTGCACGTTATGCAGTTCGTACCCTAGTGTTCCAGTCGAGTTAAAGTTCTCAATTGTGTGTTATACATTTTCGGCGCCCAACATTGATGTATGGAATAAACTGAGATTAACTTCATTTATCACTACATGAGGTGAGGTAAAAACTGTTGCATCAAGCATGACGGTTAACTTTACTACTTCTGTGCTACTAACTCTATTCGCAATAAATTTCGGAAACAGTATCCACATATGGCGGTAAATGCATCTACAAAATTATATGATAGCTTAGGAGGCACTACGTCATAAAGACGTATATCACGAAAAATTGCCGCACTGAGAGTGACATTTAAATTTATTACTTCTTTGCTACAAACTCTTTTCCTAACACATTTTGCTGACAGTATCCACCACATATGCCGCTGAATGTGCCTACACAATTATGTCATTGTACGACAGATAGTTCAGGAGATATGACGTCATAAACACTGAGTTGCGCGAAGAACTGCAGCGTTGTCTATGCCGTTAGAACACATTTAGTCCTTGCTACTAACACACTCCTACATCGCAGTCAACTTAAGGAAATCCGTCACACCTGGCAGCGCTTTTGACAGCTACCAACTGCGAAGCTCAAACGGCTGTGGGCGCAAACAACTGCCGTCTATTGAGCAACAAAGAGGCATTGCGATAGAGACGTGTACAAAAGTAGTCATTCGAAACAGCTACACCCAACGTACAGAAATATTATGACTTCTACATTTGTATATTATGCATATTTCTTCGTGCGAGTGTTTCATTTCCGAGGTATTTTCACGAATACATGGAAATGATTTTTTTCCGATATTACACTGCACACGCAATTCATTTTCTTTATTTTCGTTTCTAATAGAAAATTGAGCAAATGAATACCTGGGCAGCGCCAGGTTTGTCAGCTAGTTCACTATAAACATTAACTACAGCTACCTTACAACGGCAGACTTTTGCACAAACGTTTCTCGTAGTTTCAATACAGTGTGTCAGTCCAAGTCGCATTAATTTTAATTTTGCTGGGGATTATCGGTTTCAGTCTAATATTATATCCATCATCAGACCCATTTCAAGTCCTTGTGAGAAGGCAGCATGCGGAGCCTGTGTTATTAACAAGCCATAATTTTTTGACGGAACCACTTGATAATACCGTACTCTTCCTTCCTTCTTCCATCCACCTGGCAATAACGCAGCGGCTCCACGCACTAGTTTCTCAAACGGACTTCAAATTTGGTTTATGGTGGTTATTATACAGCAATGGGAAAAAATCGCAAAACCAGAAAATAATTAAGATAGAGTAACAAAATTTCGGGGTTACATTTGTCTAGGTAACATATTTACGAGATTAACATTGCTAGATGATAGATTAATAAGAGCGTGATAAGCCGTTGCAAATGTGAAATGCTCGTACATTAACAACCGGTGTGAGAGCCAAAACGTCGAATGCAAGCATGCAGACGTGCATGTACGATTGTGTTGTACACGTTCCGGGTATCAGTTTGTGGGATGAAACTACATACCTGTTAAGCTCGGTCGGACAATACAGGAGCGGTTAGTACTGGTTGTGAATGGCGCTGGAATTGTCGCCAAGGGTGACCGGTGTATGCTCGAATGGAGACAGATATGGTCATCGAGCAGGCCAAGGAACCATGTCGACACTTCATCGAGCATGTTGTGTTACAGCAGCGGTTTGTGGGCGAGCGTTACCCTCTTGAAAAAAATCCCTTGCAATACTGCTCATGAATGGCAACACAATAGGTCGAATCACCAGATACACATACAAATTTGCAGTTTGGTTCGTGAGATGACCACGAGAGCGCTCCTGCTGTCATAGGAAATCGCACCCCAGACCACAACACAAGGTGTAGGTCCAGTGTGTCCAGCACGCAGACAGCTTGGCTGCAGGTCCTCAACTGGCCTCCTTCTTACCAACACAAGGTCATCACTGGCTTAGAGGCAGAACCAGCTTTCATCAGGAAACACAACAACCTCCACCCTGCCCTCCAATGAGCTCTGAGCTCCCGCTTGACACCGATGAAGTCACAAGTGGCTGTGGTTTCGGGGTCGGTGGAATGCACGCTGCAGGGCGCCTTGTTCGGAGCTGTCCTTGAATTAAGCGATTTGTAACAATTCGTTGTGTCACAGTGGTGCCAACTGCAGCTCGGACTGCTGCTGCAGTCGCAGCACTATGCGCCAGCGCCATGCACCGGACACGATGGCCTTCCCTCTCGCTACAGCCACGTGGGCGTCCGGAGCCCGGTCTTCTTGCGACCGTACATTCTCGTGACCACCGCTGCCAGCAATCATCGTACAGTGGCTACATTCTTGCCAAGTCTTTCTGGAATATCTCAGAAGGAACACGCAGCTTTTTGTAGCCCAGTTACACGAACTCGTCCAAACTCAGTGAGGTGTTGATAATGGCCTCCTTGTCACCTTAAAAGCGTTCTCGACTATTGTCAGCTCACCACGTCCAATCTCAAAGTTAACTAACGCTCACGGCGGTTATAGCGTGTATTTCAAGCAAACCAGATTTGCGTGCTCGTAGCGGTGCTACTAGCGCCACTCTTATGCGACTGGTGCGAAATTTGAACAGACGTCATCTTTCAGATGTAGAAACACCACTACCAACTTTCATTTATGTCGCACAACTCCTTGTTGATGTGATTTTTTCCATTAGTTTATAATTGAAACTTGTTAACACTAACAAAATTAAAATTAATTTGATTGAGACTGATATTTTTTTGTTTTTATTAATTACAATCGATGTGGTTGTAACAAAAATTCTTTCTCTTAGTATTTATTCTTGCAAAGTGCAATTTACACACACACACTTTCTCTCTCCTGACATGTCCATGACGTCAGCCGTTTCATATACTTATAACCAACGATCGGCCAGAACTGTGTTGTGCACTTTCACGATGTTTTTAAGTTCATTTGGGTCACCTTCAGTCACATTTCAGTTCATCCCTTTCTTAACTGCTGAAAATCAGTGATGATTTTCCATCCGTAATAAACAGTCCAAAACAGAATTTTACGAGTCACTGTATTTTGCTTTGTCCGTTGAAACAGGACGCACACGGCAACTTTAAAAAAAATTGAAGTTACAATTCTGCTACAGTTTGTTCCTTTAACTCGCGAAATTAGTCCTTGCAAACTTTTCGCAAAGAAATTTCGTAATCAGTAGCGATATTTTGTGCAGACTCTGTGGGTCTATGTTTCTCTTGGAAATTGTGGTGGTACCACGAGTTCCGGTCGCTTCCAGCCAATCAGAACAGTGGGTGGTATTGGCCCATACAGGTGAGTCAATCTGAATACAATCTGCGTTCCGAGGTCATTGCATTTCTGAAGCGGCGCCTACACTTCAGGATTTGGTGAGATTGTTCCAATTGTATATAATATATAATTATATATTATATATTATATCTGTCAAATATCATAATCAATAATATATAATATATAATAATATACAATATATCAGTAATATAGCCGGCCGGAGTGGCTGAGCGGTTCTAGGCGCTACGGTCTGGAACAACGTGACCGCTACGGTCGCAGGTTCGAATCCTGCCTCCGGCATGGATGTGTGTGATGTCCTTAGGTTAGTTAGGTTTAAGTCGTTCTAAGTTCTAGGGCACTGATGACCTCAGAAGTTAAGTCCCACAGTGCTCAGAGCCATTTGAACCGTATCAGTAATATACACTCCTGGAAATGGAAAAAAGAACACATTGACACCGGTGTGTCAGACCACCATACTTGCTCCGGACACTGCGAGAGGGCTGTACAAGCAATGATCACACGCACGGCACAGCGGACACACCAGGAACCGCGGTGTTGGCCGTCGAATGGCGCTAGCTGCGCAGCATTTGTGCACCGCCGCCGTCAGTGTCAGCCAGTTTGCCGTGGCATACGGAGCTCCATCGCAGTCTTTAACACTGGTAGCATGCCGCGACAGCGTGGACGTGAACTGTATGTGCAGTTGACGGACTTTGAGCGAGGGCGTATAGTGGGCATGCGGGAGGCCGGGTGGACGTACCGCCGAATTGCTCAACACGTGGGGCGTGAGGTCTCCACAGTACATCGATGTTGTCGCCAGTGGTCGGCGGAAGGTGCACGTGCCCATCGACCTGGGACCGGACCGCAGCGATGCACGGATGCACGCCAAGACCGTAGGATCCTACGCAGTGCCGTAGGGGACCACACCGCCACTTCCCAGCAAATTAGGGACACTGTTGCTCCTGGGGTATCGGCGAGGACCATTCGCTACCGTCTCCATGAAGCTGGGCTACGGTCCCTCACACCGTTAGGCCGTCTTCCGCTCACGCCCCAACATCGTGCAGCCCGCCTCCAGTGGTGTCGCGACAGGCGTGAATGGAGGGACGAATGGAGACGTGTCGTCTTCAGCGTTGAGAGTCGCTTCTGCCTTGGTGCCAATGATGGTCGTATGCGTGTTTGGCGCCGTGCAGGTGAGCGCCACAATCAGGACTGCATACGACCGAGGCACACAGGGCCAACACCCGGCATCATGGTGTGGGGAGCGATCTCCTACACTGGCCGTACAACACTGGTGATCGTCGAGGGGACACTGAATAGTGCACGGTACATCCAAACCGTCATCGAACCCATCGTTCTACTATTCCTAGACCGGCAAGGGAACTTGCTGTTCCAACAGGACAATGCACGTCCGCATGTATCCCGTGCCACCCAACGTGCTCTAGAAGGTGTAAGTCAACTACCCTGGCCAGCAAGATCTCCGGATCTGTCCCCCATTGAGCATGTTTGGGACTGGATGAAGCGTCGTCTCACGCGGTCTGCACGTCCAGCACGAACGCTGGTCCAACTGAGGCGCCAGGTGGAAATGGCATGGCAAGCCGTTCCACAGGACTACATCCAGCATCTCTACGATCGTCTCCATGGGAGAATAGCAGCCTGCATTGCTGCGAAAGGTGGATATACACTGTACTAGTGCCGACATTGTGCATGCTCTGTTGCCTGTGTCTATGTGCCTGTGGTTCTGTCAGTGTGATCATGTGATGTATCTGACCCCAGGAATGTGTCAATAAAGTTTCCCCTTCCTGGGACAATGAATTCACGGTGTTCTTATTTCAATTTCCAGGAGTGTATAATATATAATATCGGTCAAACAGGTTGAGCTCTAGCTACTAGATATAAGAAACATATTCCCACTAGAAGTGGTGACGGTGCGCGAGGTTCCACCTTCGCTGAACATCTTGCACAAATGGCTCACGCGCTTAATCCCCCAGCCAGTACCGAGCTGCTTCATTCTGAAGTTAAGGGTATGAAATTAAACATATTAGAAAAAATGGAGATTTTTGAACATCTATGGTATGACATAGACTGCATCCTTAACGACCAATTCCAGTTAAAAAACAAACAATTTTTCGAAGGTTTTATCCCCTTGCTCAGTGCTTCACATTCTACCATACGGCATAGAAGGTAACCGATGCATTCATGCGGTCGCTTGGTGTCACGGATGGTCAATTCGTTCAGTCACGCTCTAGGTTCCCCTAATTTTAGTTATGACGGCAGCCCATACAAACATGGGCACACTAATACAACACACATGCTTTTTTTGTTTCATTTAACGCCTCATAATGAGTGATTCTTGTACATGTTCACAGTAATCTCACTTCTTACAAGCTCCCAATATTTCTAATATGGTCCAAATAGCCATTCCCACTTAGTTATAACTATCCAAGTTGAATATGGTGATGCAAGGATGTTTTTAGTCATATTCATTCCAAGTCCGAACTCTGTCCTGAAATTACGAAATAAATCCTTAATCTTTTTTTTAAAACACGTTGAAGTGACGTCGTACGTCTCTTCGCGCATATACACATAACTTTGCATACCAGTTTGGTAACACCTGATAACACTAATCACTTGACCTCTGTCGGTCAATAGATAATAAGGGCGATGAAAGCGACGTTGTACGTCCTTTCACGCATGTATATTAAACCCGTTACATTATTTGACCTTTCACGCCAACAGCTATTAGAACATAAAGGTAGTTTGTCTGTTCCACGCTATATGCGTTCACAGGCCTCACTTGATTAAGCTTCATGGTTCAGTATCTCAAGTACCTGATTTTAAGAAACTAGTTTAGCTTTCGGTTCTTTTTACACTATTTTGGTACATACCCGATAGCACTATTCAAAATGACCTCTGTCGGTCATTAGATATTAAGGGCGATGAAGACGACGTTGTACGTCCTTTCACGCAATTGCGCTAAGCCTGTCATACTAATTTGACCCTTTTCTGGTCAATAGCACTTAGAATTTAATGTAGTAACTTAACACGCTTATCCAAACGTAGTCATCAAATACTGTCACCGACCCCGAGTATTTGAAAAATGGGTCATACATCCCCCATATTTTTAGCCTGCTTCAAGCTGATGGTATTTTGTCTGTCCTGTCTGCATGCGTTATGACCATCCGTAGAATTTGCTATCCCACATATATGGTTTCAGCCTATCCACGTTCTATAGTTCTATAAAATCGTCCTCGAGCTATGACATTATCCAAACACACGCATTAACTTCCTGCGCCTTTGACCCTGTCTTCGGACCACTTTCGTAACACATTTTATGCCAATCACAAGGAAGAAGACGATTTCTCAATTTGCGCATGCGCGTTCCTTTCTGACATTCTCACAGCCTACCTGCCGGCGGCACCTCAGTTTACCTGAGAGCCCGCGGCCCACCGAACGTTGGCTGGGGTGAGGAAGCACGCTTCTGACGTTTGAGCTGAGTACAGCTACTGACATGGTACACACGCATCGTTTATTATACATTTTATGCGAGTCTTTCACCCCTTTGGGCGTTCTGCATTAATGTTGGACCATGCCTCTTTAGGCAGTTTGTAGTTTTAATATGTTCCGAAGAAGGCTTGGTTCTCCGCGCCGAAACCTAGATCAACATTCGGTTTCTATTTGCAATCGAGGCGGATTCTTTATAATCATTAAATTATTCACGATTGCTGACGCGCTGCAATATTAAAAGTCCTCGTTTTTATTCAGTCCGAAGGATTATACACTCGATTTTGTCATTCTTTCCAGCACTTAAGGTTATCCAGTGCTTTACTGAAAGTCGTATAGAGAAAACTTATGCTTTTGTTCAAATGGTTCAAATAGCTCTGAGCACTATGGGACTTAACATCTGTGGTCATCAGTCCCCTAGAACTTAGAACTACTTAAACCTAAGTAACCTAAGGACATCACACACATCCATGCCCGAGGCAGGATTCGAATCTGCGACCGTGGCAGTCACGCGGTTCCAGACTGAAGCGCCTAGAACCGCAAGGCCACACCGGCCAGCCTATGCTTTTGTGACTGCTAGAATTTCAACTCATGTTTCACGTGCATTGTGACTCCCACGTACAAAATGCTCAATGTTTGATTAATCTGATGTCAGTACAAAACTTCTATTCAAATGTGCTGTTATTCGTTTCTGCTTCCGTGGCTATTTACCGAATTAACACACTTGATTGTGACCCATGTTTTGTGTGATGCCGTCTTGCCTACAGCTGCCGTTGGTGAGCCCCTTTTTGCTCACGATCAAGGGAGCGAAATAGTTCACACACCCTATTAATAATCATCAATACTCCACTCTGTTGCATGCAGGATTTTCAGGTTGTGAAAGGTAGTTTTTGGTCGCTGCTTCTCGGATTGCTGTGTTGCTCTTCCAGACTTCCTACAGTATATGTGCGATCGTGTCCCCACGAAATAACTTGCACAGAGCATCACCTTCCGCATTTCTTAGCAATACCTTCAGAGTTTGTCTTTCGGAGCACCTCATGATTCAATTACTTTGCCGTACTGTCGGCAATGATTTACTATTTTCAGATTGAGGTACTGTTATACAGCCCAAGGGAACCATCCCTCCGCACTGCGTTTGGCTGTACGTTGACCGCTCCTACACTCTGTAGTTTTGGTAGGATTTCGCTAGTGATTTTTGCATTGTTTAATATTCAGGTATACAACCTATACCTGACAATTTCTAGTTCAAATCCCTCTGAGCACTATGGGACTTAATATCTGAGGTCATCAGTCCCCTAGAACTACTTAAACCTAACTCACCTAAGGACATCACACACATCCATGCCCGAGGCAGGATACGAACCTGCGACCGTAGCGGTCGCGCAGTTCAAGACTGAAGGGCCTAGAACCACTCCACCACACCGGCCGGCCAATTTCTGGTTGCGTTGTTTCTTGTTAGTGCATTCTGCTGTGATTATTTCCTTTTCTTATTTTCGAAGTCACATTGCGTTACAAAATGATTATTGGATCATCATTATATATGTAACAAAGCGTAGCGTCTGCAAATCATGGTCTTAGTCTATCTACCTGTTTTGGTACAATATAGCGTAACACAGCAGGCCACTTTCAAGCTCTATAAACAAAATTATTCCGTGGATGAAAATTTCTGACACTTAACTTACTTTATCGTGTAACAAGTACCAACAGAACAGAAACACAATTTCATGGATGTCAACGCTATATCTGCGACAGGGGACGAAATTTTGTCTCTAGTCGGCTAAGCCTGAGGTGTTCTCGTCTTACTGGCGGATGGGACTACAAGCAAACACTTCCAGTCTCTGTGACGTGCTGGTCTTTGTAGTCACTTCACGACTTCGTCCCCCCCCCCCCCCCCTTCCTCGCCCCCTTGAGAAACCAGTATATCTAAAGACGACGGCAACGCTAAGACCGAAGCCTATTAGCTTCTTGAAGAGTAAACAGTGCCATAAACGTCTGCCAACACGGTCGCCGGCGCACGTCGTGAGAACCCACCTGCTGTCTGAGTATGGAAGACAATTACCGAGCAAAGTGGTTAAGAACTTGCAGAGTAGGGTTTTACGTTGCTGTCTGCTCTTCCAGTAAATCATATGAATACTGGCATAGCAACGATTAATTCCGTATCCTATCCTTGTTTACAAATACGTTTGAACATAGAAGTGTAACAGCAGCGTTATGAGATTCAACGAACAAGTAAAAACTGTAGAAGGAAAGAGGAAACAAAGCCAAACTTGGTGTTAGGTTCTCAAAAGTACGGTGCATGTGTTAAAGAAACTGCGCACAGGGGTTTCGAAATCCCCATTCCAGTATGTGGCGTACTTTGATATTATCCATCAGAGTGGAATAATTTCAGACATGGCTGTTAGGATAGCACAATCGTTCTCAGACTTGATTCGTCAAAGAAAGAAAGAACATTAGGGTTTTAAGCCCCATTGACGATGAGATTATTACAGACCGACTACAGACTCGGAATGGGGAAGGGTGGCCGTGCCCTTTCGCCTCAGGGTATTTACAGAAACCACAGAACACCTCAATCTTGACGGCTGGATTGGGATTTGAACCGCCGTCCTTCCTACTAAGAGTCCAGCTTCACGCGACAGTAAGATCCGTCGGAACAAAGGCAAAATTGTTTTAGCACGGTATGAAGTATTGTCTGAAACAAGCTGCACGAAAGTTCAGTCAGATCTTGGAAAGATTAAAGTCGTGCGAAGTTTTTCAGCTGCCTTTACATGTATAGAAATGTAAAATTGTGTATTTTACAAAACGTAGAATGTAGTATCCTATGACTATAATACCTCCGAGCCACAGCTGGAATTAGTCAGTTCGTACAAATATATGGAGGTAATAATGTGTAGGGATGTGGATCAATCGTAGGAAAAACAGGTGGAAGACTTGAGGTTATCAGCAGGATACCGGGGAGACTGCTTACGAGACACCGATCGATCTATCGTAGAGTACTGCTCATGTCTGAATGATCGATACCAACCACGACTAGCAGCCGATATTTGACATGAACAAAGAAAGGCAGAACAAATGGTCACATCTTTTGTGTGTCTCCCGAGACACGGAAATGCTGCAACGCCACTACTGCCAGACGGCCGAAGAAAATTTCAACTATGCCACGAGCGCCTAGTTAGAAAGTTTCAAGAACCAATGAATCGAGGAAAATGCTACAGCAATCGGCGTAACTATAACGTGCACAGAGGGGTTTAAACAGTCATTCTTCCCGTTGTAAGTGGGCTGCTTCTGTTTTGGTAGCGTTGTGTAGCGCTTTGCATTGGATCTCTGACTGCGCTTTCCTTGTAAGAGACTCTGTGGCTGGTTGGACTCGTTGTTGAAAGTTAATCGCCAGAAGCGTGGGGCAGTTGGAAGTCAGTCGCCAGCAGTGATGGAAGCACAGTTGGGCAGTTGGAGCTGAATAGCCAGCAATGATGGATGTTAGATGTGAGAAGTTAGCATTGATGGAGGGTAAAGGTCTGAAGTGTTAGCGTAGGCTGACGATCTGTACGTGTTCGACTTGGAGACTGAATATTATTCATGATTATATACCTTTGTATTAGATGTCGATAACGATTTATATTTGTGTTTGAACTGGATGGCCGGTCGCGGTGGCCGAGCGGTTCTAGGCGCTTCCGTCCGGAACATCGCGACTGCTACGGTCGCAGGTTCGGTTCCTGCCTCGGGCATGGATGTGTGTGGTGTCCTTAGGTTAGTTAGGTTTAAGTAGTTCTAAGTTCTAGGGGACTGATGACCTCAGATGTTAAGTCCCATAGTGCTCAGACCCATTTGAACCATTTTTGAACTGGATGTCACATTATTAAGGTAAAAAATACATTATTTGGTTTGCAACAAAATCTGTCTTTTGCTAACCACATGCCTATTAGTAGTTAGTGGCTTTAGTAGTTAGAATCTTTTATTTAGCTGGCAGTATTGAAGCTCGCTGTATTGCAGTAGTTCGCGTAATGAAGAGTTTTGTGAGGTAAGTGCTTAATGAAATGTACAGGTTATTGTTAAGATTTCTTTTTAGTTAGGGACATTCTTTGGAATTAATTATTTGAAGTCAGGTTGTAATTTTTTTGAGCAGTCAGATTGCATTGCGCTAGAATATTGTGGGTCAGTGTTGACATGATAAGAAAAAGCAAAGAGAAAGTAGGCTTAGTACGTTCAGTTTTACTCGGCTGTTTCGGAATCAAATAACTTAGAAGTTTCATCTTCTCAGTCAATCTGCATTTTGAGTACAAACACACTCATTTAAATACAGAAGTTTCACCGTCATCCATACGCGAATTCAGCATGAGCACAGTCTAAGACGTGCTACAATGGGGAGTACCCTCTGCCATTCACTTCGTTGCCATTTGCTGGGTTTGGATGTAGTCTGTGCTATCTTATCAATAGTATCCGGACACCTATCAGTGGACACTAATGTGGAGTGTTTCCACCCTTCGCTTGAAATCTACTGATATGTCTGAATGTTTGTGGAGGTGTATTAGCCCATTTTCCCTCGGAGCCGAAACCAGAGAATGTTGCGAAGTCGACGTTCTAAATCATCCCAAAGGTCTTCCATTGGCTTCAGTTCGAAACTCTGGGCAAACCATTCCATTTCAAGAATGTTATTGTCCACGACCCTCTGCCTTACAGGTGCTGCTTTATGACTCGGTGCGTTGTTGTGCTGACACAGCCGTCGTCTCCGAACTGTTCCTCTGCAGTACGCAGTACACTATACTGAAAAACGCGTCCGTATTCTTTCGCATGTAGAGATCTCCTAAGCGCAATAAGGGGACCACACCCCATCCACGACAAACACCCAAATACCTTCACCGAGCGAGGTGGCACAGTGGCTAGAACACTGGACTCGCATTCGGGAGGACGACGGTTCAATCCCGGGTCCGGCCATCCTGTTTTGGTTTTCCGTGATTTCACTAAATCGCTCCAGGCAAATGCCGGGATGGTTCCTTTGGAAGGGCACGGCCGACTTCCTTCCCCGTCCTTCCCTAATCCGATGAGACCGATGACCTCGCAGTCTGGTCTCCTCCCCCAAAAAACAACCCAACCCAATACCTTCTAAAACCATCTCCTCTGTACTTCACTGTCGGCGCTACCCAAGAGGGCAGGTAATTTTCGCCAGGCATTCACGAAACACAAAACCTCATATCGGACTGCCACAGAGTACAGCGTGACTCATCACTCCAAATCACTTGCTTCCAGTCATCCACCGTCCAGTGGTATCGCCCGTTTCACAACCTCAACTGTCGCTTAGCACTGAGTACAGAAAGGGGTGGCTTACGAGTAGCTGCTCGATCATTGTATCCCTTTAACTCTCTAAGCACAGACGCTGTGCTAGCTGGACTACTGATAGTACTTTGGGACTCGTGACTTACTGTTCCCTCTGATTTCATGCGATTTTTCTAGTGACATCCTCTTAATGCCCCATGGTCCCTTTCCGTTTGTATATCAGGTCTGCCTGGTCTTGGCCTGTCTCTGATTGTTCCTTCGCGTTTCCACTTGGCAATCACAACACCAGTAGTCGATATGAGCAGCTGTAGGAGAGCTGAATCGTTCCTGATGGTTCTGTTACTCATGTGACATTCAGTGACTCGCCCACGTTTGAATTCAGTGAGCTCTCTTGACCGACACATTCTTCTGTTACTCCTTCTCAACCGACAACTCAATATTCCCTGACTCTTTTCTAACTGGCGGGTCCGCCTCTCGTGATATTTCGTTTGCAATTTTGCGTTTCATAGGAGCGTCAGGTTATTTTTGATCAGTGTAGATGTCGTAAATCCCCTTTGCCTAGTTATATTATTACAAAATTTTTACAGTTCATGAGAACAAAACGAGGTAAATTAGGACCAATGTAGACACATACTGACTTTTTTCAAGCACTTCAACAATGGATGTCAAAAACTAATATGTCGCCAGTTGGGATTTTTTGTGGTCTCTGAAAGGCCTTCATTCGTGTAGCTCCTGATACTCTCTTAGAAAAACTCAGGCTTTATGGAATTGATGGCTTTTCACACAGGTAGTTTGAATCATACGTGGCAACCAGAATACAAAATACAGCGGTGAATAATTCAGATAATGCTGGAAGGGTAGAAAATTTTAGTGACTGCAGTAAAATCACAAACAGGGTCCCATAGGGTTCAATTTTGGTCCCACTCCCATTCTTTATATAGTATATATACATGAATGACCTTCCATTTAACCTTCAACAAGTAAAATTTGTAATTTTTGCAGACAATACCAGTCATGTAATAAATCCCGTTAGACAGAAAGCAACAGAAGCGTTAGTAAATGATATTTTTCAAAGAATTATTAAACGGTCCTCTGAACCCAGACTCTCCCTAAATTTTGAAGAAAACACACTACATTCAGATCTGTACAACAAAGTCATACCAATAGTCAGCAAGTAGGATAGGAAGCTTCAAATTTTTGGGTTTACATGCTGATGCAAACTTGAACTGGAAGAAGGATATTAATGAGCTTCTCAAACAATTAAGTTCAGCTACTTTTGCTCTTCGTATAATTGCTAATCTTGGAAAGAAACTATCAGCCTTCTCACATATTTTGCATTTTTCCTCTGGTCTAGGGGTAGCGTCTTTGATTAGTATTCAAAACGTCCTCGGTCCCGGGTTCCAAACCTGCCACCATTTAAATTTTGATTAACAATCAACATTGGCAGCCGAAGACTTCCGGCATAGGAAGTCACCCCTCATTTTGCCAACGACATTGTGAAAGAGGGCGGAGGAGCGGACAGGGGTTCAGAGCATTCTGTTGCCCTTGGGGTGGGAAACTGCCCCTAAATGCGAAAGAATCAGCAGTGACCAACGGCGTGAGGATGCAGAAGGAAATGGAAACCACCGCGTTAAAGACACATAACGAGTATCCACAGTACATACGGCCTGTAATTGAAAAAGTGTTATGACCATCTCTCCATTGGCAAAAGATTCCGGGATATCCCCCCATTCGGATATCCAAGAGGGGACTGCCAAGGGCAGGTGACCATGAGAAAAATATTGAACAACGAACGAAACGATAACGTTCTACGAGTCGCGGCGAGGAATGTCAGAAGCTTGAACGTGATAGGGAAGCTAGAAAATCTGAAAAGGGAAATTCAATTCTCACTCTACATACAGTTGGCGTCAGTGAAGCGAAATGGAACGAAGATAAGGATTTCTGGTCAAAAGAGTATAGGATGAGATCAACAGCAGCAGAAACTGGTATAATGGGAGTGGGATTCGTTATGAATAGGAAGGAAGGGCAAAGAGTACGTTACTGTGAACAGTTCAGTGATAGGGATGCTCTTATCAGAATCGACGGCAAACCAACACCTACAGCGATAGTTCAGGTATACATGCCGACATCGCAAGGTGGAGATGAAGAGATAGAGAAGTATATGAGGATATTGAAAGGACAATACAGTACGTAAAGGGAGATAAAAATCTAATACTCATGTGGGATTGGAATGCAGTTGTAGGCGAAGGAGCAGAAGAAAAGGTTACAGAAGAATATGGGCTTGGGACAAGGAGTGAGAGAGGAGATAGACTAATTGAGTTCTGTAATAAATGTCAGCTCGTAATAGCGAATGCTCTCTTCAAGAATCGCAAGAGGAGGCGGCATGCTTGGAAAAGGCCGGGTGATGCGGAAAGATTTCAGTTAGATTACATCATGGTCAGACAGAGATTCCGAAATCAGATTCTGGATTGCAAGGCGTACCCAAGTGATCACAATGTAGTAGTGAAGAAGGGTAGGCTGAATTATAAGAGATTAGTCAGGAAGAATGAATATGCAAAGAAGTGGGATACGGAAGCGCTAAGGAATAACGAGATATGCTTGATGTTCTCTATGGCTATATAGACTGCGATAAGGAACAGGTTAGTAGGCAGTTCAGTTGAAGAGGAAAGAACATCTCTAAAATGGGGAATCACAGAAGTTGGAAAGGAAAACGAAGGTACAAAGAAAGTACCTGCGAAGAAACCATGGGTAATAGAAGTACTTCAGCCGATCGATGAACGAAGGAAGTACAAAAACGTTCAGAGAAATTCAGGAATACAGAAATTTAATTCGCTAAGGAATGAAATAAATAGGAAGTGCCCGAAAGCTAAGAGTAAATGGCTGCAGGAAAAAGTGAAGAAATCGAAAATTGTCGGAAGGACTGACTCAGCATAAAGGTAAGTAAAAACAACATTCGGTGAAATTAAAAGCATGGTTGGCAAAGGGAAATCCGCTGTTAAATGCAGAGGAAAGAGCGGATAGGTGGAAAGAGCACATTGAAGGCCTCTATGAGGGGGAAGATTTATGTAATGTGATAGAAGAAACAGGAGCTAATTTAGAAGAGACAAGGGATCCAGTATTAGAATCAGAATTTAAGAGAGCTTTGGAGAACTGAAGATGAAACAAGGTAGAAAGGGTAGATAACATTCCAACAGAATTCCTAATATCAGTGGGGGAACTGGCAACAAAACGACTATTCACGTTGGTGTGTAGAATGTATGAGTCTGGCGACATCATCTGACTTCCGGAAAAATATCATCCACACAATTCCGAAGACTGCAAGAGCTGATAAGTGCGATAAATATCGCACAATCAGCTTCGCAGCTCATGCATCCAAGTTGCTGACAAGAATAATGTACAGAATAATGGAAAAGAAAATTGACAGTGTGTTAGATGACGATCAGTTTGGCTTTAGGAAAGGTAAAGGCACCAGAAAGGCAACTCTGACATTACTGTTGATAACGGAAGCAAGACTACCACGGTGTTCGAAATTCTGAGAAAAGTAGGGGTAAGCTATAGGGAGAGACTGGTAATATACAATACGTACAAGAGCCAAGAGCGAATAAGAAGAGTACACAACCAAGAACGAAGTCCCTGGATTAAAAAGAGTGTAAAATAGGGATGTAGCCTTTCGCCCCTGCTGTTCAATCTATACATCGAAGAAGTTATGATGGAAATAAAAGAAAGGTCCACGAGTGGAACCGAAATTCAAGGTGAAATGATAACAATCATACAATTCGTTGATGACATTGCTGCCCTAAGTGAAAGTAATGAAGGATTACAGGATCTGCTGAACGGAATGAACAGTCTAATGAGTATAAAATATGGAATGAGAGTAAACCAAAGAAAGACGAAAGTAATGAGAAGTAGCAGAAGTGAGAACAGCGAGAAACTTAACATCAGGATTGATGGTCACGAAGTAGACGAAGTTAAGGAATTTTGCTACCTAGGCAGTAAAATAAGTAAGGTGGACATCAAAACCAGACTAGCACTGACAGAAAGGATATTCCTGGCCAAGAGAACTCTACTAGTATCGAATATAGGCCTTGATGTAAGGAAGAAATTTTTGAGAATGTACATTTGAAGCACAGCATTGTATGGATGTGAGACATGAACTGTGGGGAGACCGGAACAGAAGAGAATTGAAGGATTTGAGATGTGGTGCTACAGACGAATGTTGAAAATTAGGTGGACTGATATGGTAAAGAATGAGGAGGTTCTAAGCAGAATCGAAGAGGAAAGTGGAAATCACTGACAAAAAGAAGGGACAGAATGATAGGGCACCTGTTAAAACATCAGGAAATAACTTCAGTGGTACTAATGGGAGCTGTAGACAGCAAAACCTGTAAAGGAAGACAGAGACTGGAATACATCCAGCAAGTAATTGAGGACGCATGTTGCATGTGCTTCTCCGAGATGAAGTGATCGGCAGAGGAGAGAAATCCGTGGCGGGACGCATCAAACCAGTCAGAAGACTAATGACTCAAAGAAAAGAAAAAAAAGGAAAGAAGAAAGAAAATTTCATACGAAATAATTTTCTGGGGAAAGTCATTACTCAGAAAGAAAGTACTGATTTGCACGAAAGCGAGTGGCATGAATTATATGTGGTGTTCACCTAAGGACGTCATGTAGGCACCTCTTCAAGGAGCTAGGCGTTTGAGCTTCATCGTCACGATACATATTTCCGGTAATGAAATTCACCATAAATAATCCATGACAATTGAGAAGAAGAGTGATTTACATACCAACGACATTAAAGGGAAAAATGACCTTTACTGTCCATTGTTAAAGCTGTTAGTGGCTAAGAGGAGTCCAGTATGCAGCAATAAAAATATTTGATCGTTTGTCCGATAACATAAAATGTCTGGCAGGTAGCGAAGCAAGTTTTAAATCTGATATAAAATCGTTTCTCCTGGCAAACTGCTTCTATTCCCTTGACGCATTTCTGCTTAAAAACTGGTAGCTTGTAACTTGTTTTAAGTGTAGCTGCAGGAGTAGGAATAAAAGATAATGTACTCATTATCGTTAACACTGGTATGCATACATAACCTGCAAACAGACCCGTTCCACATTATTTCGATAAAAGAATCGTTTAAATGATATATGGAACATGTAGCTAGGAACATGTAAATAGCTACGGATGTGGCACTGTGGGGTGGCGGGTGGAAAATTTAAGTTCTTATTTATATTATTTGTTGCTGTTCTCAACACAGGCTCTCTAACTACAATGTTGGCAACCAGAAAGTGATTAGCAAAAACGTGATGCCTGTAATTACGGTTCACTGTACTCACTCTGATGGAGAATAAAAGTTGTTGATTATTGAAGTTCATTACTCTGAGGAATTAGGATGATGTCTGGGATTCATAGAAAATGCAGTTTACTATAATAATTTTCACTATATTCTGAAAACGATAAAGTGTAAAATTCCAGACAAATGATTACCCATATCAGCTATTGTACTATCAGAGCTGTTTAGAGTCTACTGCGCGGGTCCTGTTATCCTTAGATAACGAAACTGTTCAATAATCGTTATCGATGTAAATATTCAAGTGGATGCTAGCCAAAATTTGGTGTCAATACTCATCAAACGCCACGCTAGTAATGGTTGAAAGTCTGTCCTGCGGAGACACGTGAAAATACGATATACGCAAGCTGAAAAATAAATCACTTGAATCGTTCCGTTATTAACTCTTTACCCCAATGCGAATTCATTGTTACATGCGTACTGAGTTACATAATACGGCATCCGCGCGGGATTAGCCGAGCGGTCTGAGGCGCTGCAGTCATGTACTGTGCGGCTGGTCCCGGCGGAGGTACGAGTCCTCCCTCGGGCATGGGTGTTTGTGTTTGTCCTTGGGATAATTTAGGTTAAGTGGTGTGTAAGCTTAGGGACTGATGACCTTAGCAGTTAAGCCCCATAATATTTCACATTTGACCATTTGATTTGAATAAGGTACCCAAGGCTGTTCCTAGCAACTGCACAAACGCGACGCGGCTTCCGACACGCAGTGCGCGCTGATACGAATCTAGAAGAGAACTGGGGCCTTGCTCTAGCTCGCACGCTCTTATTTATGTAGCCGCGGTGCGGACCGCCGAAGGCGCAGCCGACATTTGCCTTACTGACTAGTCGCTGGGCTAACAAAACACCACTTCAAATTACTAAATAATTAATTGCTTCATTCGCTGAAGTCCAATGAAGCTCTCGATTTAATTGTGCAATCAGCACACAGGTAAGTACCTCTATAATAAAATTCTAATGCGGTTAGGTTAAATACTTTTGGCGAGAGAATTATTTTAGTTATACTGCACGCAATAGATGAGCTCTGAACTTGCTCTTTGGAGAGACGCTGCAGCTATAGTTTTATAGCTACCTTTTTGAAACTTCTCATATCTTTGTTATTATAGCGTATCTCCATTCTACCTAAATCTAAACATCCTAGCTTTATCTAATCACTTACTTAATCTATCTTGCATCCGAACTTTTAGGACACTAAAACAGAAAATCATGAATTTCAACTAAAATATTACTTTGCGAAGTCCAGAATGCTGTTAAATTACAATGAAAACGGAACCCAAATATAAATTTTGAAATTTCTAACTCCTTCCTGTTGCGTCAATGATTTTTACGTAAAATGTCCAAATTTCTAAAACTGTGAGAGTTAAGCTGGCCGGTGTGGCCGTGCGGTACTAGGCGCTTCAGTCTGGAACCGCGGGACCGCTACGGTCGCAGGTTCGAATCCTGCCTCGGGCATGGATGTGCGTGCCGTCCTTAGGTTAGTTAGGTCTAAGTAGTTCTAAGTTCTAGGGGACTGATAACCTCGGATGTTAAGTCCCATAGTGCTCAGAGCCATTTGAGCCATTTGTTAAAGTTACTAAACTAAAACTTAACACATTATTATTTTAGCATCACTCATGACGTGCTATCAACTTTTCAGAGTATTTACTTTATTTTTAAGGTATCGCGCAACATTCGTGACGTCATAGCTAGGCTGGCACACAATGGAAAGCATATGAATTTTATATGGCGTGGGTAGGCTGCTTCCCTACAGTACGAATCGCCTTCAGCATTCCGCTGAACAGCAGCGCGAGCAGAATATATTACATGCAGAATAAAGCAGAAAAACTTAAATCACTTTTTCCCGGACGAACATCATTTTTCCAAATGTAAGTCTAAGGTTTCGGACACCCACTTGCAGACCTCGCCTTTCGTGACCTGACTGCCGTCTAAATGCTAAAGCCTACGCAGAAAATAAATGATATCCCAAAGACAGGAATTCCTGCTGCACCCGACAGGAGTGACGCGGCTGATGCGACGCGGGGAGATGTGTCGATAAACGTCAGAGCGGCGCCGGCGAGCACACCGCACGCTTATCTGATCGTCCAGAGACGGCGCTGGCGGCGCCTCGCTTGATGCATGGCCGCGATAGGAATCAGTTTCCCCCATTAGCGAATTTACAACCGGTCGCATGTCATACGCACTTAAGATACACAGTGATAAAATTAAATTACACGAGGCGCCGGTGACAAACCGGTTCGGCATTCGGCGCATTTAACTGCCTGTGCCATTTGGTGGAAAGCCTTAAGCGGATCCGTAATTTGAAGAAGTGACGTCACACAAGCGGGCGAAGTAACTGGCTGCTTCGCGGCGTCAGCGACAATGTACGCGGTCGGTGGTCTCCCATCAGCCGCACGACAGCGCCGTCTTCCGTCATGTTTTCCAGCTCCGTAATTCAGATACGTGCCAGCGAACTACAGCGTTCTCAACAGACGTTAGAGGGCGTTTCTTAGTTCAAGAGTAAAGGTCGATTCACATCGTTAAGGGAACGGAAGGTTACGTCACCGTCAGACGGAGGCGACTTCACACTAGAGGGAACGACAACACAGTACCGCGTAGCCCAGTACCGAACAGTGACAGAGACGTTCTAAGATGCCATCGACGATAAAAAAAATCGGAATATAGTATGAGAGCGAAGGAATTGGTAATGATAGAGTTTATTAATCACCAAAGAAAAAGTCGTACAGGATCTTCTTCCCAAAAGTTAACTAATAAAAGTGAAGGAAAAATAACTTCCAGGTATTTCAAAACATCGACATTTATTCACTCACGAAAATACCGGGTGATCAAAAAGTAAGTATAAATTTTAAAACTGAATAAATCACGGAATAATGTAGATAGAGAGATACAAATTGACACACTTGCTTGGAATGACGTGGGGTTTTATTAGAACCAAGAAAATACAAAAGTTCAAAAATGTCCGACAGATGGCGCTTCATTTGATCAGAATAGCAATAATTAGCATAACAAAGTATGACAAAGCAAAGATGATGTTCTTTACAGGAAATGCTCAATATGTCCAGCATCTTTCCTCAACAATAGCTGTAGTCGAGGAATAATGTTGCAAACAGCACTGTAAAGCATGTCCGGAGTTATGGTGAGGCATTGGCGTCGGATGTTGTCTTTCAGCATCCGTAGAGATGTCGGTCGATCACGATACACTTGCGACTTCAGGTAACCCCAAAGCCAATAATCGCACGGACTGAGGTCTGGGGACCTGGGAGGTCAAGCATGACGAAAGTGGCGGCTGAGCACACGATCATCACCAAACGACGCGCGCAAGATATCTTTCACGCGTCTAGCAATATGGGGTGGAGCGCCTGGTTCTAATAAAACCCCATGTCATTCCAAGCATTTGTGTCAATTTTTACCTCTCTATCTACATTATTCCGTGGTTTACTAAGTTTTCAAATTTATACTGACTTTTTGATCACCCGTATATACGTATAAACACATCAAACAATATTTAGAAGGCAATATATGGAGCCTTTTTTACTTTATTCACTACGTCTTGTGTTCTAAGTACCAAATACATCTATATCTACATACGTACTCCGCAAGCCACCTCTGGTGCATGGAAGAGGGTGCCTTGTACCACTACTAGCTATTTCCTTTCCTGACCAACTCGCAAATAGAACGAGCCTTAATATCTCTTATCTCATCTTCGTGGTCACACGAAATGTTCGTCGGTGTCAGTGGGACCATTCCGCAGTCAGCTTTAAAACCTGTTCTCTTATTTTCTCGACAGTGTTCCATGAAAAGAACTTCGTCTTCCCTCCAGCGATTCCAGTCTGGGTTTTCGAAGCATCTCCGTAATACGCGCCTGCTGGTCTAAACTACCGATAGCAAATCTAGCGGCTCGCCTCTCAACTACTTCCATGTCTTCCTTTAATCCGACCAGGTGGGGATCCCAAACACTCGAGCAGTACTCAATCAACGGCCGCGCTAGTGCTCTATCCACAGTCTCCTTTATAGGCGAGTTGCCCTTACTCTCAGTCCTGAAATCGACCATTTTACTGGGTGAAGAAGGAATTCATTACTTTGGGAAGTCATTTACTTTTCGACTTTCCCGTAACCGATACGATTTAGACGCGTGGCAGCTCACGAAATAGAAAGGTTCGAGCATATGGGTTAGGTTCTCAAAAATGTGAAATGCTCGAAGACTTCTTATGTAAGGGAACACAAATGTTATCCTCGACGGCAAATGTTCATCACAGACAATGATATCGTCAGGAGTCTCCTAGGTAAGTGTGGCAGGACCACTCTTATCTATATACACAAATGATTTGACGACCAGGCTGAGCAGCAATCTGCGGCTGTTTACTGATGATGTTGTGGTGTACGGCAAGGTGTCGTATTGAGTGATTGTAGGACGATACAAGGTATGTTATAGCTTGCTCTCAAAGTAAGAAAAAAGTGAAAGCAAACGAGTAGGAAAAACCATCCCGTAATGTTGAAATACAGCATTGGTACTACGCTGCTTGACACAGGCACGTCAATTATACACCTAGACGTAATGCTGCAAAGCGATCTGAAATGGAACGAGCATGTAACGGCCGTAGTATCTGGGAATAGTGTAGGCTTCTTGTTTGTCGAGGTGTTGCAAAACCTAATTAATTTTTCGTTTCAGGCATGTGGCGTCTTTTGTGGAAGAACACACATAAGAAAAATGTCCGTATGGGTGCTCTGCAAAGTGTCACGAAAAGAAAGCAAATAATAAGATAAATATTAAAAATAAATAAAAGCGAGTGGTTGGAGAACGGTTAACGTCCAACATCATACAAATTACTTACATTATAAATTGAAGTCTGGATATGCATCTAATTACATCAAAATTGCAAATAGAAAACTTTAGCGCCCGGTACCATAACCTACATTTGAAACACTGATTTAAGTGTTCTGTTGGGACGGTGTTTTCTGAACTCAAACATCAATTAGCAGAAAACGAGGGGAACGGGAGATAGCAGATACACTCTGTTTCAAAACATATACACAGCAAATGAAAAATCAAACGACACCATAGCATAATTGAACGTTAGCTATCAATAATCACTCAAACTGAAATCTAGACATGGCCTTAATTTCTGTGTAAGACAGAAATTTTGTAGTAAATATCATCTCTGTTGTGGTATATTATTCTCGGCACAAGATTCTTCTTTAGCTCTGTTGCGGTATACTGTTCTCGGCACGAGACTCTTCTGTTGGTGGCTTGCGAGGGAGCAGGTGGTCTTCTAGGCTGATATAAGTGTGAGGCATGCACGACACAATTTGTTGCCTCGTTATCCAAAGAGTTGGTCGTACATCATCGCTTTAAAACCCGTACATATAGACAGAATTGATTCATAAGCCTTTTAAGTAAACAGATAAGTGAGCGAAAAAAAAAATATATATATATAAAGGCAAAGTGACTGGATAAAACCAGTAAGATTAATGTTTTTGCCGACACCAGAGGTTTATTTTTTTAAAACCAAACCCAGATTTATTAAATAATATTCACTGGTGTGTGAATAGTGATCTCGGATTCCAAAGAAAAACAGACGATAATTAGCGTATGTAGTGCGAGCAGAGCACCAAATACAGAGACTTGTGTGAGCGAATTCATTTAACAATACATTAATTCTCGAAATTCAAAGTCTGAAAGTGCAAAAAAAAAAAAATGACTAAGTACTATGGGACTTAACATCTGAGGTCATCAGTCCCCTAGACTTAGAACTACTTAAACGTAACTTGTAAGTAGGCTGTTTAGGTTTTTTATTGGTAACGCCACCTCTGTATGAAAATCACTGGCTGTGCTGTGTGCAGTCTGTGGCTGCTTTGCATTGTTGTAATACTCGCCATTGTAGTGTTGGGCAGCGGCAGCTGGATGTGAACAGCGCGTAGCGTTGCGCTGTTCGAGGTGAGCCGCCAGCAGTGGTGGATGTGGGGAGAGAGATGGCGGAGTTTTGAAATTTGTCATGAACTGCTATATTTATATATGATGATATCAAGGTAAATACATTGTTTGTTCTCTATTAATATCTTTCATTTGCTAACTATCCCTATCAGTAGTTAGTGCCTTCCATAGTTTGAATCTTTCATTTAGCTGGCAGTAGTGGCGCTTGCTGTATTGCAGTAGTGGGAGAAACGAAGATTATTGTGAGGTAAGTGATTTACTGATTTGTGAAAGGTATAGTTTAATGTTAGTCAGGGCCATTCTTTTGTAGGGATTTTTGAAAGTCAGATTGCGTTGCGCTAAAAATATTGTGTGTCAGTTTAAGCACAGTCGTGTATAAATGTTCAAAGGGGATGTTTCATATGTCGACCCTTAGCCGAGGATACCTCACTGGAATCTTCTGATTTTTTCTTGTAGTTTGTGTAATTAGTGTAGATTTTGTTTATTGCTAGCGCGTAACTGTAGAGAGAATCTCCTTTATAGTTGCAGTCTTTCATTGTTGTACAGTAAAACAGTTGTGGCATGCATGTAGATTTGCACCAAGTATTTCGCAGCTGCAATTAACTAGATATTATTTTCAGTGCTATGTTAATGTGTTCTCTTATTTTTGATCTTCAAATTGTGTTTTTCTGTGTTGTCGTGTGAAATACTGTGACAATAATGGCGTGTGAAAAACGTAATACTAGGCTCCAAAGTAAACTGAGAAATGACAGTGAAAATGAAAGCAGTGTGTTAGCGCCACCGAGTAATGAATTAACTGATGTTCAAAGTAGTAATTTGGTAATTGTGCATAGGGAAATGGAGCGGGCTGCAAACAATGGTGTAGACATTGAAACAGGTAGTGAACAGGGAAGCATAATCGATCGATCGGTCGGCAACAGCTCGCCTCAGGAATCGGGAATGACAGAACACAATATCGCAAATACTGTAGATTCAGGTTTTGGGTCATCACCGTTTTCTCAAATAAGTCAAGACACATTTTCTGCTTGTCAAAATGTGAATGTTGCCGGTGCAAATGCACTGCCGAAAAGCGTAGAGAAACAGATTCCAGACACTAATACATTATTATTGCAATTAATGCAACAAATGGAACAAAATCAGAGACAAATGGGACAAAATCTTAAAAAGTTAGACACAGTGGAACAAAATCATAAAAAGTTAGACACAATGGAACAACACCAGAGACAAAGACAGCAACAGTTAGACGCAATGGAACAAAATCTTCACACCACACATGAACAAACACGTGAAGATTTAACTAGTGAGTTACATAACATTGAATCGAAATGTCAAAAAGTCTGTAATGACGTAAAAACACAAATTTGTGAGCATTTTCAACCCATTTTTTCGCGGCATGAAAATGTATTACAGAATCACGAAGCAGCCATAAAAGAACTGCAAACCATTGTTCATGACAATCACGACACCTTGCAAGCTAAAATTGACTCAGTTGCATCTACCGATTCGGTTAAGCAACTTGCAAAAACTCAGGAAAACTTAAAGGACACAGTAGATTCGATTTCAACACAAATGGACACTCTGAAACTTGGTTCAGAAAAACACACTGAGGAAATGTGTTCACTATCGGAGAAAGTAGCCGAACTTTCGGATCAGGTCACTAACTTATCTACAAAGGTAGATGATGATCTGAATAACACAAGACCTGTAGCCTTCACTGACACAGAACAGTATGAACAAATTAGAAAATTCAAACAGAATCAAAATCAAATCAATACACAGTACAAAAGAGAAATCCGGGAAGTACAAGATCAGCTGACACAGGTAATACAAGAATTACGTATTTCAAAGGATACTCGCGCCCCAATACGGGAAGAGGGACACAGAAATACGGAACAGCCACAAAATAATAACACAGGGCATTTCGGAAGTTATGAAAGAAATTGGCAATGTGCACCGAATTTTGAGATGGAACGGCCGACACGGCCTAACAATGACCGATATGCGACTCGCCAACATGATGATTTTGACTATAAGCTGTTCATTACTACACGTAAATTCAAAACGTTTGAGAATTCTGCCAACGACATTCATCCACAAGCGTGGCTCCATCAATTCTCGCATTGTTTTCCTCCCAACTGGTCGTTAGAACACAGATTAGAATTTATGTGTGGCTACTTGGAGAATGAACCAGCTGTAAGAATGCGATCGGTCATTCACGATTGCCACAGTGAAGGAGAATTTTACCATGCCTTCCTCTCAGCATATTGGTCTCAAGCCACGCAAGACCGAGTAAAACATGGTATCATAATGATTAAACATTTCGAACAATCTGAATTCTCCAGTCTTGTGAAATATTTTGGAGACATGTTGCACAGGAATCAGTACTTGTCAAACCCATACAGCCCCTCAGAACTCATCCGCATTTGCTTAATCAAATTACCTGAACATTTACGACATATTATTTTGACAGGACGTTGCAAAGACGACATTGAAGCTTTTCAGGGACTGTTACAAGAACTGGAAAGTGACACTGACAATCGCGGAACGCAGGAGCACAACAATTACAGATCACATCAGTCGCAATTCCGTGATGAAAGAAATAATAACTGGACAGGACAAGGCTATTCTCACAACACAAATCGTGACCGAAACAGACACCACCCGTATTACAACCGTTGGCAGAGTAGTAATAATTACAGGGAAAGATCACCTCTCCGCCGTAGTGACTATCACAGAGACAATCAGAGAAACAGACAATTTGGGAACCAAAATAATTATTATCAAGGGAGACAGAATAACTTTAGACGCAACGGTCCAGTGCGCAGTTACGATTCAGGGAGAAATTCTCCACCACTTAACCGACAAGAAAGAAACTACAGAAACTACCGACATAACGACAGACCTGAATTTTATCAGAACTGGCGGGATTCAAACAGAGCAGGGCACTTTCGACAACGTGAATTTGTAGAAGCTAGGTCTCCTAATCCCAATAACGACACGCGCCAACAAAGGAACAGACAATGACTCGCACAGCAGGCAGCCGCGTGCGCCCGCTGGCTCCGAGAAAAATAACATAAGACGCTAACCTTGAGAAAAATTTTAGCACTCCTCACCGACGTATACCGCATGATAATTCCGTTCAAGTTGAAACTCTGAGTACTAGGAAGAGTAAAGGTTTACACCACATTTCACATGTAAAACCGTTTATTGAAAGATAATCTGCTCTTTAACTTTGTCTTTGCCATAAAACTTTTCACTTCACATTTCTAGTATGCTTTGTCAGACTTAAGAAACTGTTAACATGCAACAATGTTTGAAGTTAAATATCCAGTCAAGAACCAAGAGAACTTATTTAAACAGAAATTACGAATGCATTGTTATTGTGACCAGACGACACAGTGTTATTGTGTGTGTACATTCTTGCTTGTTAGTTGCACGATTATGGAACGACTATAGGGCTTACATACTTAGAACATTTACCAGTACTGCTAATGAGATTTTAATGCAACATGTTGGTTTACTTGAAAATACATTCTGGATTTAAAGTACTTTCAGTGAGATACCAGATGGCACAGTGGTTAGTTTATGTGACAGCTACACGATTTTATCACGACGCTACTAATGAGTGACAATTTACAACGTTGCTTTTGCAGTGTTTCTGTTTTATATCTGCACAGTTTTCTGAATTCTTCTGGAAAGTAAAACATGTTTTAGTAGTAACTTTTGTGGTACAGCAACAATAAGATTGCCTTTTCCGTAGCACAACAATACGTTATAGCACAGTACTTTCCTCATCATGGCAATAAGCGTAATAACTAAGACATTTATACGCAAAGCATTTCACTTTTGTGTATTATGAGGTAAGTACATTGACTTCTGCAGAACTTAGCTTTCGGAGGACGATAACTACAACACTTCCACACAGATTATGTTGCAACAAGACGCACATTTAGCGCTACAGTACACGTATTTGAGTGATTAATTTTGTACTTAAACCATTTATTTTTCAAGAGTTTTGAATTACAAAGAAAGTTTTTCGTGATACATTTCATTCCATTGCTGTATCTGTAACACCTGAGGGTATAATTACATTAATCCTCAGGGGGGTACACGCTTACTTTGTGTACCATGTGTGTGCCAACCACAAGGAACCCTAGCTAATATGGTATTTGCTTATACAACTTTACACATCGGTACCATATTTCTCTAAAACACAAATTACACAGCTATCTGATCATGTAACTGAGAGATAAACTTTTTTTATTACATCAGTGACAGATGTTTACGCAATTACACAGTTGGATAACTTCACACTTATGAAATTGTATTTTGTCTGTACTTTGTGAAATGCTCATATTTTTTCGGAACCATTGTGATACTATGAGAGCTTTGAATGATATATTTGGTAAGGGAGCATGATTTAAAGTACGTTTGAGGCAGATGACACTTTTGACATGAGCAGAGAATTTTTTTAATTATTGGAGGAAGCTACGAGGATTTTGAGATTTGACTGAGGTGTTATGATGTTATTTTTACGACGACGATGTGTATTATGCTGCTGAGGTATGTTTATGATTAATAGGCTGAGGCTATATGAGTTATTTGATTATGCTTCATATTTATAATGACGAAATATTGACGAGTGTCGATGGATACGTATATGTGTAATAAGGTAAGGAGTAATGAATAGTGGGTAGGGACTCTTGACTTGTGAAACAGGATGTTGGAAACCAAGAATCGTACTTTAAGAGTTATGAAATGTGTGTAAATGCGTGAATGTATCACAATGCCGGCGAAAATTTTTTTGGACACTTATATTTATAGGATTTTGTTTCTACAGATTTGCAACGCTAATTCTTGACCTGTGAAATATTTTTATGTGAGACTGTCACTGTAGCGGAAACTGCTGTCGTAAATATTTCCGTAAGAAAGTTAAGTGACCACCTGCACGTAATGCGTCGCGGGCACCCACCTGGGCGACAGCCGCCCGAAAAAAAAAAAGCCATTAGCCTTTCAGCGGCACAGGTAGAAAAAAAAGGGGAGGCCATAATCCTCGCTATTGACGTTCCTTTGTAGAAAGCATCGCAAAAACGACATGGTCGAACTTGAAAACATATGGAAAATGCTTATGAATTGATGGGAAATATTCTTACATCTGCAAACCTGATAATGACAAGTGTCTTTCTACGAGAGTTGAGAGCTACTGACTTACGAAATGCCACATAGCTACTGAATGATGTTTTTATGCTTTGGTTTGCGTAATTGCTTATTTCATTTGACATCTGTTTTCCAGCTGTGTTGCAGCATTGGTTTCATAAAATAAAATTAAATGCATTTGCTAATGTGAACACTTTCTGTCAACAGATCTATTAAATAATAATTTTGTGATCCACATTCTTCAAAAAAGGAGCACTTGGAAAGGAATGAACAATAAGAAGGGGCTAGTAACAGTAACTGCATACATAATATTCTTTTCAAGTACATGGTAATATTTCTTTTACAATAAGTTGTTGTGGTGCACCACTTTAATTACTTAGACATTAAGATGTGATTATACATTTCCCTTATCTGCATTGTTATCTTTAGTGTACTATTTTTTCTGCTTGAGCTATGTCATGTTTAGATATAAGCTGCTGTTTGCCAGGCATAGTGCTACTGAACTTTAATTTGTGTTACTTTGCTAAGCCAGATTTATTTTTTTGTTTGCTGCGCATTGCCTCATATTAGTTGTCATGTTGAATTGCTTGGTAATTTAGATTTACTGTAGCTTGCTTTGCGATTTTCCATTTTTTTTCATTGCTGTTTATATTAATTGTTTTATGTGCTGCTGCATTGCCTCGTCCCTTAGTTTAGCATCTGAGCTCAGTAGATTTAAGTTAGCTTAAGAGGGGGTAGACTATATAAGAAGCTAACTATGATGAATTGGAAGAAATGCATTGAGAAGATATAAGATAACGGTTTGGCCAAAAAAAAAAAAGAGGGTAGTGTACAGTGGAGAAAAACTATTTTGAAAGAGGATGTGAACAGAATACAGAAAGCAGGCTTAGATAGGACTTTTTGGGAATAATGATGAATGAAGGGAGATCTCCAAGAAGTAATGAAAGTTTTGTTTCCAAAATACTGCAGTAAAACAAACCCTGTCCTTTCCTTTTGTGTTATCCCACTATGTGTTTGTGTACCCTTGTGTATTTGTTTTCTTCCTGTCTCTGTGTACTGTTTCATAGAACTTTTTTCTCTTCTAATACTAAGTTACATTCACTATGATGAGGAATATTGTTATCCTCAAATACAATTGGCATTAATAATGTGTTATTTACTTTGTAAAGATGTTTAGACATTATTTATTCTGTTTTGTGTTAATGCTCTTGTGTGAAGTTGATGTTTCGAAAGTTATTTTGATCTTTTATGTATGTACTCATGTCATAATTCCTGTAACACTGACATATATGTCTATTTCTATTCTTTTGTAACGCCTGTTTTACTACAAATGTTATCTGTATTGTTATGTTCTTTAATGATGTATTTTGTACCTTTGTTATTGTATTCTTATGTTATAAAATTGTAATTGTCATCAGTTCATGATATTATTAACTTGTTAGTTACATTTCACTGCACACGTTTCTGTTGGTCATAGTATATGGACAATATGTGAGAAGTTGGGACTGTTAGTGTTTGCACATGTGTTAATAATTCGGCAAGGGACTGGATAACAGCATTGCTGGATCTAAGGACAATTCCAAAAACTTTGTGAGTGTACAAGTGGTGGTTTATGGACTTGCTATATTCTCCGCAAGACTCTTCGATGGTGAATGTGCACCTGCACAATCGCAACAGATGGCTGCTGGCCATCTCTACAAGGACTACAGTGGGTCTGCACCTCTGGTGGCCCACCAATACCATTATTTCTACAAGGAATACAGTGGGTCTGCATCTATGATGACCCACCAACGCCATTATTTCTACAAGGACTGCAGTGGGTCTGCACCTCTGGTGGCCCACCAATACCACAATCTCTACCAGGACTCCAGTGGGTCTGCTCTGTGATGACCTACCTACCAATATTCTTCAAAACTTCGAATGACTCTGCTGTGGGTTTGCTCCATTGTGGCCCATTACCTGTCAGCATGTCAAGAGTCAGCACTGTCTTTCCGTTGGAAGGACAACACTACTTCTTCAAGACTGCATGGAAATCCACCACTTCTGTGTGCAATTTCTTTTACTAATGAGACTTTGTGGAAAAAAACCTGTAATTACTATTATGATGAATGATCAGGACTATCTTTATGGACTGTGAGAAAATTTTAGCTTTTGACCAACATAGTATCAATAAGTGTGTGCATTTGATTTCTTTGTTATTGTAATTATGAAAAAATTTTTTCAAATCTGTATTGGCCACTGCCCAATCCAATTTGTAAAATTTTTTGTGGGGAGCATGGGGGCTATGTAAGTAGGCTGTTTAGGTTTTTTTATTGGTAATGCCACCTCTGTATGAAAATCACTGGCTGTGCTGTGTGCAGTCTGTGGCTGCTTTGCATTGTTGTAATACTCGCCATTGTAGTGTTGGGCAGCGGCAGCTGGATGTGAACAGCGCGTAGCGTTGCGCAGTTGGAGGTGAGCCGCCAGCAGTGGTGGATGTGGGGAGAGAGATGGCGGAGTTTTGAAATTTGTCATGAACTGCTATATTTATACATGATGATATCAAGGTAAATACATTGTTTGTTCTCTATTAATATCTTTCATTTGCTAACTATCCCTATCAGTAGTTAGTGCCTTCCATAGTTTGAATCTTTCATTTAGCTGGCAGTAGTGGCGCTTGCTGTATTGCAGTAGTGGGAGAAACGAAGATTATTGTGAGGTAAGTGATTTACTGATTTGTGAAAGGTATAGTTTAATGTTAGTCAGGGCCATTCTTTTGTAGGGATTTTTGAAAGTCAGATTGCGTTGTGCTAAAAATATTGTGTGTCAGTTTAAGCACAGTCGTGTATAAATGTTCAAAGGGGATGTTTCAAACCAACCTAAGGACATCACACACATCCATTACCGAGGGGTGATTCGAACCTGCGACCGCAGCAGCAGCGCGGTTCCGGGCTGAAGCGCCTAGAACCTCTCGGTCACAACGGCCGGCTTCCGAAAGTGCAGTTTTCCAATATCGATCACGACATAAAATAACGTTCGTTATCCTGAATAACCGCTGTGAAGAACATGCGCCAAGTATATCATAAACAAAAATAAGTATAGGGTGTTTCAAAATGAATATGCCGGTATTAAGGCTTTGTAGCATTTACTAAACTCAACTTGAATTATAAATAACACGTCAAATGAAAGAATTCTCGAACAGTATTGTTTATATACCAGCGCTCAAAGGAAGAGTATGGAACAACCAAAAAGTGACTGAAGGACTTGATGAACGAGTGAGAGTCTTTCACGCGTAGCCCCAAAAATTCAGATCGGAACGCAAGTCGTGAATTGGACTTCCAGCGGCGTATGTGTGGAGACAAGAAAGGAGACGCTTACAACTACGTGCTTATAGTTTGCAGTTGTTACAAACTCTAAAGCTTACGGATTGCGGTTTACGTGCCAACTTTGCAAACCATATGTTGCTGCATGATGATGAAAATTTTCTCGATCGTGTCGTTTTCGATGATGAATCGACATTTCACCTACGTGGAAAAGTGGACACGTATAATGTGTGCATCTAGGGGTTATCAAATTCCCACGAGGTGGTACAGCCGCAACTACACTCCATTAAATTGAATGTTCTTTGTGCCATATCCCAGCGCAAAGTTCACGGGACTTTATCAGTGAAGCAACTGTTAGTGGTGTCTCTTATCTTGATGCGCTAGAGCTATGGCTCTTTCCTCAACTGGAGGAATTTGAACTCCAGCAAAATGGTGCGCCGCCTCACTGGCAATAACTCAGTACGCGACTGGTCAAACTACATTGCACCCGACCACTGGATTGTATCCTTGATCATTTACACACGATCTGAGGCCATGAGACTTTTACCTTTGGGGGTTCATAAAGGATCATGAGTACATGCCTCCGCTACCAGCTGATGTACCCGACTTTAGAAACATCATTGTTGCAACAATACTTCAGACACACTGATTAACGTCTAGGAAAAACTCATCTATCGACTCCATGTGTGACGAATAGTGCTCACATTGAACACTTGTAAGAAAAACTGTTTGTGTTACACTTTCATTTGATGTATTATTTAAACTGTAAGTTGAACGTAATGAATGCTACAAAGCCTTAAAACCGTATATTCATTTTGAAACACCCTGTATAAACTACAATAAATAATTCAGCATAGCTGCATCAAATTTTGTAAACCAATTTAAATTCGTATAGTCTAGCAAAATCAGTCACAAGAAACACAGTCAATATAAGTGCAGTCGAAAGTTAAACTACGTAACTTGCGCTCACAAAATTATTTCGAGACCATTGAAAAATTTAAGCACTTAATCTGTGCTTACAAAATTATTCCGAGTCCAACGAAAAGACAACTCATGCAGCTACTCGACAAACTGACCAACAAACCAAAGCACGAAGACCATCGACAAAAGACGCCGAAAAAGACTAAATACCTGTTACGCCCCACCGCTCGCCCTTAAATACTTCCTTTGACGTCACACACTACTGCATCCACGATAGACACTTAAGTAATGATCACAATTCAATTTTAGAGCTAACTTTAAGTGCACATAATTTAGCCAGTGTCGTAACTCACACAGACAGGTAGCGTTTTAGACTACTGACTGTCAGGTGTTAACTGTCAGTAGCCTTTACGCAACTTGTCTGAGTGATTTACGACACTGACTAAATTATCTGTATGTTACATACTATTGAGAGGTGTCGTCGTATTTGGTATGCCAGTGATCCTGTGTGACTAATACGCATTTTTAATCCATCCTTCCAGTGATGATGGTTGTGAACACCAAAACCGGCAAAGAATAAAGTTGAATGTGTACAGCTGATGGTCACAAAAATACTTTTCTTCAACTACATAACAGCTGTAGTAAGTTATCTACGCATCTGTGGTTCTTTGAACACTTGTATGACTTGAAAAGTAGTTTGTTGTGGTATTTACTGCCAAAGTCAGCTTTCATTTTATACTTCACGTGCTTCGACCGCTCCAGTCGGTTAGTTGTCATTAGAGGTAATTTTTATAGTCTGTCGTCTTTGAAAGAGTCCCAGCTTTTCGAATATTAATCCTAGAATCTGCAATTAGCTCGTCTCATCACCATTATTTTACTGGTGCACTTGGTTTTTCTGCATCATGTCCGCAGGGCCTGTAGCATAGTTTCGTTGAAAATATAATATTCATCTTTCATTTCAACTACCTTAACTGACAATGAGCTGTCCCCTCACTTCAGTCTAGGCTGAATGCTCCGGCCTCGGGAAACATCCACATCCAGTGTTCACTGTCAGCCATCTGCACTCGTATTTCTCATACGATCGGCTAGCTGCCACGAGCTGTCGAAACATTCACACCTGTTGCTTGACAAAGAAAACCTACTTAATGACCAGCTCCAATTGAGAAATAAGAACTTTTTCGAAAGTTTTCAAAAAAAAATGGCTCTGAGCACTATGGGACTCAACTTCTGAGGTCATTAGTCCCCTAGAACTTAGAACTAGTTAAACCTAACTAACCTAAGGACATCACACACATCCATGCCTGAGGCAGGATTCGAACCTGCGACCGTCGCGGTCTCGCGGTTCCAGACTGCAGCGCCTTTAACCGCACGACCACTTCGGCCGGCCGAAAGTTTTCAACCTTTGCTTCACCGGTCCTGATGTTACGTTGCCTTTGCAGTTGCCGACGCCTGACGCCACTTTCTTTAGTCGAATACTAATGTATTCAAAATTGAAGAATAATTTTGCCGAATAGTAGCTTGTCTTTCTTACGGGCTCCGAATCCGTTTGTAGGGTTCTCATTCTCCTCAGATATAAGTTCGGTTACATATTACGCCATTAACAGTTTTAATGCTTATACTAATCCAATTCTAACGTAAAGGTAGCTACTGTTAAGCATCTATATTTCCACGCGCGCATGAGCATGACCATCAGCAGTGCTCGGTACATAGCTGCTCGCTGCAATTAGTCCCGGGGCAGCTCTCTACGGCCTACCGACCTCGTCAGCGAGGTGGGGCCTGCTTTTTCTCTTCAGCTAAGTAATGTAGATTTATGACTGGATACTATGGTGTTATAGTTTTATACGTGACATGGCCAAACTTTGGCATGCAATAGTTATAGCTTCTGAAGATGGCCAAATTATTTTGACTGACACCTACGTAAAGATTGGTTTCTATTTGCAACTGAGGCTGACGTGTTATATGTTTTATATGTTTATTCACCGCTGTCGTTTGCACTGTGATCCAGCTTCTCTTAATGTGAAAAGGTCGCACGCTTACTTCGGAACCCGCTGCCGCTAACAGTTCATCTGACGACTTATCATTCAAGGAAACTATTGATTTCTTCCTGGTCCACTCAGCTGTAATGCACTCGCTTTGAAGAAGTAACTTCGTTTATGACATCGTACTTACTTAATCCTTAATGTACCTAATGGCTAACAACCAACAACCTGTGAAAATCATTTACGTTTCGAAATCGAAGTTTCTCAGTTAAACAGGCCAGAAGTCCATTACCCGCAGGAGGCGGCTACACGGGTTGCAGCAGCGGCTGTGCGGCGTCGACTGGGCGGTTTTCTAGGTTAGACAGTCACGGGGAAACACAAAAAGGGCTTCAGTCTCAAAGTGTGCTGGTCAAACACAGGAAGGACGTAGATCCAGGAACCGGCGGTATAACAGTTGTGAATTGTCGTAACTGCGTTGGGAAAGTACCAGAGCCCCAAGCGCTATTAGTAGACACTGATGCTCAAATTGTTATGGGCACTAAAACATGGCTAAGGCCGGATATAAGATCAGCCGAAATTTTTCCGAAGGACCTAATGGCGTTCAGAAAGGATAGGCTAAACACAATTGGTGGTGGCGTGTTTGTTGCTCTTAAAAGTAGTTTATCTTGTAGCGAAATTGAAGTAGATGTTAGAAGTTAGCATGGGTAGAGTGATTCTTGGCAACCGGAATAACGTAATAATAGGATTCCTTTACCGACCTCCCAACTCATATGATACAATTGCTGAAAAGTTCACAGAAAACTTGAGTCTAATTTTAAACACGTACCCGACTCATACATTTATAGTCGGTGGTGACTTCAGTTTACCCTCAAGATGTTGGTGAAAACACGTGTTTAAATCCGGCGGTACGCATAAAACATCGTCCGAAATTGTGGTGAACATATTCTCTAAAAATTATTTCGAGCAATTAGTTCATGATCCCACTCGAATAGCAACAAATAATCCTGAGCTGAAAACGAGCCTCAAAACGAATACAGTGATTAGTGAAAACAGGCTTCCCGTAGCGAGACTGAATATTGTAACTCCCACATCCTCCAAAAATAAACGAAAAATATACCTATTCAAAAAAGCAGATAAAAATTCACTTGACGCCCTCCTGAGAGACACACTTCACTACTTACAAATTAAGAACGTACCGGTAAGTGTGGACGAGATGTGGCCTGAAGTAAAAGAAATAGTGTCTACAGTAATTGAGCGATTTATACTAAATAAACGCACACAAAACGGATCAGAATACTGTTGCAGAAAGAACGAAAAAACCATGCTAAATCAAAACGAACGCATAATTTCCGAGATTGGCGTCTTTTACAGAAGCTCGAAATTTAGCGCAGGCTTCAACGCGAGATGCTTATAATAGTTTCCACAACGAAGCTTTGTCTCGAAACCTGGCAGAAAATGCAAAGAGATTCTCGTCGTAGGCAACGTATGCTAGCGGCAAGACACAATCAATGACAGTGCAGCTAAAGCAGAGTTATTAAACACAGCCTCCCGAAATTCCTTCCCCAAAAAAGACGAAGCAAATATTCCAGACATCGAATCAAGAACAGCTGTTAACATGAGTAACTTAAAAGTAGATATCCTCGGAGTAGTACAGAAAATCAAATCACTTAATAAAAGCAACACTTCCGATACATACTGTACACCAATAAGGTTCCTTTCAGAGTATGCTGATGCAATAGCTCCATACTTAACAACCATAAACAACCGCTCGCTCTACAAAAGATCCGTCCAAAGATTGGAAAGTTGCGCAAGCCATTCCAATATTCAAGAAACGTAGTAAGAGTAATCCATTAAATTACATGCCCTTATCATTAATGTCGATTTTGGAGCATACGTTGTTTTCGAACATATGAATTACCTCGAAGAGAACGGTCTTGCGACATAAAGTCAACATTGATTTAGAAAACATTGTTCTTGTGCTGTTGACATGGGATTTCAAATTGATTCCGTATTTCTAGATTTCCAGAAGGGTTTTGACACTGTACCTCACAAGTGGCTTGTAGTCGTATTGCGTGCTTATGGAATATGGTCTCAGTATGTGACTGGATTCGTGATTTCATTTCAGAGAAGGTTAGTTCGTATTAACTGCCGAAAGTCATCGAGAAAAACAGATGTGATTTATGGCGTTCCCAGAGGTAGTGTTATTGGTCCTCTGCTGTTCCTTATCTGGATAAACGATTTAGGAGGCAATCTGAGCAGCCGTCTTAGGTTGTTTACAGATAATGCTATTGTTTATGGTCTGTTAAAGTCATCAGAAGGGCAAAGCAAATTGGAAAACGATTTAGAAAAGATACTAGTATGGTACGAAAATTGGCAATTGACTCTAAATAATTAAAAGTGTGAGGTCATCCTCGTGAGTGCTAAAAGGAATCCGTTAAACTTTGGTTACGCGATATGAGTAAACCAGTCAAATTTTAAGGCCGTAAATTCAACTAAATACCTAGAATTACAATTACGAACAACGTAAATTGGAAAGAACACCTATAAAATATCTGGAAGGCGAACCAAAGACCGCGTTTTATTGGCAGAACACCAGAACACTTAGAAGATGCAACAGATCTGCCTTGTTTGTCCGTCTTCTTTTGGAATACTGCTGTGCCGTTTGGGATCCTTACCAGATAGGATTAACAAAGTGCATCGATAAAATTAAAAGAAGAACAGCACTTTTTGTACTATTGAGAAATAGGGGAGAGAATGTCACTGACATAATGCAGGATCAAATAATGTTGCGTATCAGAATTCAAATGTGATCGGATACTACAACTATCGACAAGATGGCAACTGGAAGAGACTCGGAGATATCATAGTGAACAATAATCCGTACTTGTGGCAGTCAAAAACAAGTAGATACAATTCTAATAGGTGGCCAATCAAACAGGCAAGTCAATCTAATCCGAGCTGGAGCCACCTGCTGGATCCAAACACTACTGGAATAATCATGAGCACAGTAACGTGCAGGGACAAGTGCAACAGCATCAAGACCAAAGCGTAAGAATCGTGGAAGTAGTAGATGGCAGCCAGCCTGGCCCATCCACACCTTTAAACTAATGTCGACCTCACTTTCCCCTCTGGTAGTTGTCAGGGAGAAAAGTGAAGGTACCTCTACGAAAGACATAAACATGTGGTGATTCAACAACGGCCAGGTCCTGCAGAAAGTGTCATCACTTCTGTCTCTAAGCTGGTCGTAGATTGTGTTCCAAAAATGAACAGCATAGAGACAGACATGATAACACTTTCTACAGGACATGACCATCATTTTGCAGGACAATGCTCAAGCACGTACAGTGCAAGATGTTACTGATTTGTTTGACTTATGGGCCTGCGAAGTGCTATACCACCTACTGCACTCCCCTGACTTAAGCCCTCGTAAGTTCAACTCGATTTCTAAACTGAAGGAAACACTTCACGGCATTCGCTTCAGATCTGCTACAAATTCGTCGGGCAATAGACCGCGCCGCTCGAACTGTCAACACAACTGGCACTGCTAAGAATATCCTATGGCTTCCACATCGCTGACAACGGGTTATACACAATGCTGGTGACTACTTTGAAGGTCAGTAAAACTTTTGAAACACGTACCTATTTTGTAAATAAATAGTTGCCACTATTAAAGTTCCAACCCTTGTACATTGTGACATGACAATTTCAGGACAGTTTAGCAGAAATAACACTGAACAGAACAATATCAAATTAAAATAGAAGGTTCTCTACAAGATTTTTCTGACTTCTAGACATTGAAGTTGGCCAATATTACAACAAATCATCCGATTCCGGTTCGCAGTTCGGTACTATTTAGGATGACAATCAAGTCTACGGAGGATGGTTAGTTTCTGTAACAAGATGAGCAAAAGATTACTCAAGGTTGCTCGACTTCAGAGTGGATGCAAGCTGGTGATCCAACAATTTATGCCTCTGCCAGTGGCAATTACCTTTAGCTACAATGTGCTGTCCGTTGCATGGCTGCTATCGCCCTCTGAGAATCCTATAAAAAGCTAATCAAAATCTTTACTGATTTTATCAACTGAAACTGTTCTACGTTTCTCGTTAGGCGAGAAAACATGCATTCATCCTTAGTGTGGAAAACATGGCGATATACACGTGCATAGATGGAGCAGCATGTATGCTTTAATGCCCTCTCAGTTCTCTCGCTAGAAAAATTAACTACGTGGCTGTTTCGTTTCACCGCTATCAGAGCTCAGCGACTCTTCAAGCTAATTTCTAGCTGAATGTCAGCCAAAGTGAATGCAGTGTTCACACAAAATTCCTCTTCTGGCGTCGTACAGAACGTGATCTGCCCAGTTCTACACTTGACGCTGGTTCAGAGGAGAGTCCCCGAAGTTTTCAGTATTGTGTCTCTCGTAGCAAACTGTTCCCCACCTGGGTCCTTTTGTGCTTAACGTCACAGCTTTTTCAGACCAATGACAGCGTTCCTTCCGTCTTGTGGAAACCACCCCTGCCAATCGCAAAGGGCCTACCTTTAAACTGCATCGAAACATAGCCCCTTTTTCTCCTTCTCAGTTTATTTCAGCCAATCGGACATTTTGTGCCTGCTCCTGACGCCTAAATGTTACACGCATACATCACGAGTGTACCAAGGGCCATTCATGTGGTCAACTGCGTCGCTGGTCTGTTGATATCCATCTAGAAACTCCCCAACGCAGTTTTCTAAAGAATATCTCCGTTGCAAGCAACACTGGGCCACTACCTGCTCCCCTTGCTGTATGGCCCAGCTCGTTCGTTGTCTCTCTCGCTGCGGGTCACCAACCCTTGTATGCGGGCCGTGTCTGCTCCTAAACTAAAATGTTTCTTACGGAGCTTTTTCACCTTTTGCTCATTGACATGCAAAATTTGGGTTCGGTGTGTTAATGCCATCGAACTGAGTGTTGTCTCTTTGTATTGCATACTGTACATTTTGATAGGCAAATCTGCTCACTATCACTGAAGTGTGTCAGGTAACATATCCTTCTACTTGTTATGCTGTATAAAATCTCATGTAAGGCTCGAAATTAACATTCATTGAAGCTGCCACCTTACAGACATTTGACATTGGAGGATTAGTGCTCCTATGGATCCATCCCAAGACTTTGAGCCTTGAAAGGTAGAACAAAAAATAGTGACTTTTGTGAACGGGTCCCTACAAGGTTGTAGAGGTTACAGGTGGGGACAGTTACAGGCTGACACAACCTGACAGTATGACTGTCAAAGGCCTGTATCCACATAAGGTCTTGAAAAACTTTACAGAATAACTTGTAAAAAGAAGTGTGCATCTTCTCTAGATAATAATTGTTTTGTTTTCTTATTAATTCTTGTTTGTCATGTAAGTATGTTGTATTTAAGTAGTATATAGTAGATTTTAATCTTATGTAACATTGACAGTGCAATTGTTAACAAGATGACCAGCAAGCAACTAAAGCGGAAATCAGTCCACACAAATAACGTCTATTGCATTTAAGAATTGGCTTTAAAAAATGTTTTTCAAGCATTTTAATTATGTCTCTTTTGTAATATTTTGAACAGGGATAGAACATCATTAAATGCTATTTACTGTAAATGATAATTGCTGATGGTTAATCTATCTTTTAATTCAGATTCCTTTCCTTAAAAAGTTCAATGAGAATAGTAATCTTTTTTTGCATTTTGTAAACTAGAGTATAAGAACATTAGGATAAGTGTCATTTTGCATACACAAGTAAACAACAATCCATTATTTACTTAAATGTCCTTACAAGATGCACCATGGGTTATTGGAGTTTGAACCGCTTTGATATGAAGTTTTTCTTACTGGATCTAATGGCAGTTTTGTCGCTTAGCTTTCGCATTTCTGATGGTGTCCTGGCGACAACATGCATGGGGGCTTAATTATAAAAATGATGAAATGCGATTGTTTTAGTAGCTGTGTGTCCGGTTACGAAGTCTCGTAAGTGGTTGGCCCTGACTAGTATTAGTACACAATCTGACTGCATAAAATTACAATAAAGAATGAAAGGAAATTTCCGTTAACACAATTGATTAATTATGTCCCCTGCAACTATAAAAGCTACGAAACAACAAAGCACAAGTGTAACTGTTCTGTGTGTGGTAGTGTGGTTCAACGTACATGTATCTGGCACGGTTCTTCCTCAATACGACAAGAAATTTTAAACACCATTTACAATGAACTAATTGAAAAACCACAAATACTATAATTGCACATAGAAACCAGAATTACAAGTCTAATACATAAACACGAGCCAGATGCTTTGTTGACTGAACCTGTGACCAAGAGGCATTATTATTAAGGAGATTTGAAATAAAAAAATTTTTGTTACCTCCATATATATTGACGAAAAATACACTGTGATCATTGCAACATCTTCCATATATACATTACACAAACCGAACAGTATCAACTCTCTCGGCCAGCAGAAGAACAACTGCACACGACATGCTCTCAACTAGTACTGCTCTCGACATCCTCTCAACAAGCACTTACCACGGCAACCTCTGAACTACAACTGCCCTCGACATTCTCTGAACAACTACTGCGCCAGTGGAGGCGGCGGAATAATACTCTTTGGCGCAATCTCTGGCGCTGTGACTCGGTGTAGCCACCTTTCAAACATTATTCGCAATTAGGAACCACTAGCTTGCTTTTCTGAGTAAATAGGAACATGCACTGGTGTCCTCTACAGACGTAACTGCATTCTTGAACATGAAAAATGATACACTGGCCGTTACTTCGTAAAAGTCAAGCCAGAACCTTGAGTGGCAGAATCCAGATGGCCAATTGATCATAAAATGTAGATTGGACAGATACATTGTAAGCTCACGTGAGAACATTATGTATCCAGAAAAGTTATGTACACATCTGTACGATTATAATATGCACCAGTAATGTGCAGATGACTAATATACATACTTCGAGTAATCACGAACAGTATGTAAAATGATGTCATAAGTGACACATGAAAAACTGTATGTTCGATGTATAAAGAACCAACAGTGCTAACTGAGCCATATGCGGCTCACATTGGTGCCGTTGGTAGGTTGACATCGTGTAATAGGGATAATGGCGTGTCGTTTTCTTTTTGTGTTTACTGGCGCCACTACGTTTGCTAGCGTTTTCTGTCGACGAGTGGCAGCAGCAGCGTTTATCGATATCTAGTACTGTCGTGCTATCTTTGGAAGGACATGAAGTGCTTTCTGGGTCGTGTGTGTCAGGAGCTCATTTGAGACGGAGCAGCAGTGGGGTCCAACAGAGCGAGAACATGCCAGGACTGCTGGCGGCACGCAGGCACTGCCAGATCGAGGGGCTGTAGTTGCGAGGGCGACAAGCTCGTTCTCCACCGGACCCAGGACGGTTGGGTAGAGAGAACATTAACCCAGTAGTGAAAAATCCACTATTTTGAGATCAGGCCGTTTGTTCGCGTGTTGCTGCTCGTAGGGTCGCTGAGACGAACAGCAATGAGTAGAGTGTTTGGAGTTGGCGAAATTAATTAGCCATCCTCCACATTTTATTATTAATCATTGAATTCCTTGTATTTATTGATGAAGTTCAACCAGCGGTATTTTTCTGCCTAGTGGCCGCTAACGCCCCAGTTACCTGCCCTGGAGGTTAGCGTATTTTCGCGGCAGTGTAGAGGATCCTTCTGCTTCTGGATGTTCTAAACACCGGATTCAGAAGGCGCAATGCTGTCAGCCGGTTCCCCTTGCCTGAGGTTCTCCATCGTTGTGTTGGTTATCAGACGTTAGATAGATGTTGCAAGAGTGTTGGTCCGCATTTAAACTGCCACTAGCTTGAGTTGCCATCTGGTTAAGTGAATACAACTCTTGGCTGCCTGTCTCACTGTTTACGAAGTTGAGCGACTTTCCCAGGTCGACCCTTGGAGCACTGTCTGAGGCCCACTTTTCTCTTGATTTGGTCAGATTGTGATGATTGTCAATAAGGCCTTCAGCCGTGAATGAGGTTGGTCTTAAGAAGTTTTAATTAGATATTCTCTTAATATGGCTTTCCTTTTTTATAATATTTTATTAAAAATTTGCTATCTGGGCCTCCAGCCGTCAAACTGTTTTCGAGTAATTACTATTAGGGCCTTCAGCCAACCAATAATTTGAATTTCTTTTAAATATTTTAAATAAGATCTACAGCCGTGAATGCAATTTGTCTTAAGGATTTTTAATTAAATATTGTCTCTTAATATGATTGTCTCTTTTTATAATATTTTAGTAAGAATTTGCTATCTAGGCCTTCAGCCATCAAATTGTTTTGAGTAATTACTACTGGTGCCTTCAGCTGACAAATAATTTGAATTTCTTGTCCGTAAGGCCTTCAGCTGTGAATGTATTGTCTTAAGAACTTTTAATTAGATATTCTCTCTTAATATGATTGTCCCTTTTGTATAATATTTTAGTAAGAATTTGCTATCTTTGCCTTCAGCCATCAAATTGTTTTTCAGTAATTTTTATTGGGGCATTCAGCCGACAAATAATTTGAATTTCTTGTCAGTAAGGCCTTCAGCTCTGAATGCAATTTGCCTAAAGAATTTTTAGTTAGCTATTGTCTTAACAGTCAGATTTGATAATTGTTTCCAGAATGAGATTTTCACTCTGCAGCGGAGTGTGCGCTAATATGAAACTTCCTGGCAGATTAAAACTGTGTGCCGGACCGACACTCGAACTCAGGACCTTTTCCTTTCGCGAGCAAGTGCTCTACGAACTGAGCTACCCAAGCACGACTCGCGCCCCGTCCCCACAACTTTATTTCTGCCAGTACCTCGTCTCCTACCTTCCAAACTTTACAGAAGCTCTCCTGCGAAACTTGCAGAACTAGCACTCCTGAAAGAAAGGATATTGTGGAGACATGGCTTAGCCGCAGTCTGGGGGATGTTTCCAGAATGAGATATTCACTCTACAGCGGAGGGTGCGCTGATATGAAACTTCTTGGCAGATTAAAACTGTGTGCCGGACCGAGACTCGAACTCGGGACCTTGTTCCTTATTGTCAACCTTATATGCAACTGGTTCCAAATAAAGTGTACATGATTTTAAAAAAAGACTATGCAACCAACGGTAATTGAGTAAGGCCCCGTCCACGCTCCTTTCCCTACGTACCAAGTCTCGCTAATGTCAGTGACGTGTGAACAAACTCAAAAGTGACTAAAATTTCCAGTCGAATGTCATGCATTAAAAACTGCAGCGCAGCGAATGGTCGAGACTTACGGGACAGACTGTTACAGTGACAGCGCAACGGTGCTTCGTAACTTTTTGGGCGACGGCGACTGCCATTGCTAAAAACAAATTATGAAAACTTTCAGTGCAAAGTAAACATTTTTGTGGTCGATAAGACAATGCAGATATATGCAGTCACCATTGTGTAGTGAAAATGTGAATAATTTTCGTAGAGACAGTGAAACTGTGAAACCTCCCCTTAGAAAAATTTATGAATTACTGGGCTGATAAACCTCTTACGTTATTTCATTTTCAAACAGCTGAGCAGAACTGAACATACTCAGACATTTCTCTCTTTACTTATTCTGATCAACACTAAACTGACACACAATATTTTTAGCGCAACGCAATCTGACTTTCAATAATCGCTACAAAAGAATGGCCCTGACTATCAATAACCTATACCTTTCATGAATCACTTACCCCACAAAAATCTTCGTTACTCGAACTACTGCAATACATCGAGCGCCAATACTGCCGGCTAAATAAAAGATTCTAACTACTGAAGGCACTAGCTACTGATAGGCATAGTTATCAAATGAAAGATTTTCATAGAGAACAAACAATTTATTTACCTTAATAGTGTTCAAAAGTCATAATATATCAGTTCATGACATCCAGTCTTACAAACTTACTCTTTCTGATGGACACACGTCCAGATCATCCGCTCTCAAAACTCCGCCATCTCTCTTCCCACATCCACCACTGCTGGCGGCTCACCTCTTAACTGCGCAACGTTACGCGCTGTTCACATCCAACTGACCAACACTACAATAGCGAATATTCCAACAATGCAAACCAGCCACAGACTTCGCACAGCACAGTCAGTGATTTTAATATAGAGCGCTACGTGGCGTTAACAACATACCAATCTAAACAGCCTACTTACAACTAATGTTTGGTGCAATAACTAATTTTGAATACGAGAGCGAATTCTGTGAACTGGATCCAACTTTACAAACAACATAAAAACTCCACAAAAAGATGTGATAAAGATTTTTGTGTGACACTAACAGTGTACTAATCTGTAAGTGTTCTTTCCAGCGGACATTGTCATAAAGAAATTTTGATTCGACTTCGGAAATTTTAAAGTTCGCGGTTCCGGCTGAGCTGTCGCCAAGGCCAGCAGGAAGCAATGGCGAGCGTCTGCAGCAGATCCGGATGCTGTGTTCCTGACAGGCGGGGACACACGACCACGTCCAGATCACCAACGCCGCTTGCCGACCACACACGCCGACGTCGATATTTAAAAACTTGATATTAATGTATAAATCTTGCATATCACTAACTTAGAACAACGAATTATATTGTGACACGACTTGGACACTGCGGTCACGTCAAGAACTAACTATAAAATTTGTGAAATAAACTGTATTGTGCCAGTGAGCACTGAACAGATTAACAACTTTATGACGTGTTAATCAAACTTTAATTGCACCTTGATCTGCAAATGAACTACATACTTTGCTATTGTACAAAGAACAATTTGAAACATTTTATGACTCGTTAACCAAACTATAATCATCCGTATGCATATGGATTACACAATGTGCCAGTGGACACTGAAAAAGTTAACCACTGTAATTAGTTCTTCATGAAAACGCAATTGTACATTCCTGTAGCCTTGGCAACTAATGTATTCTCATGTGTAGCATTGATTTTGACTGTCGTTGTGTGTGCCGGCCGCGGTGGTCTCGCGGTTCTAGGCGCTCAGTCCGGAACCGCGCGACTGCTACGGTCGCAGGTTCGAATCCTGCCTCGAGCATGGACGTGTGTGATGTCCTTAGGTAAGTTAGGTTTAAGTAGTTCTAAGTTCTAGGGGACTGATGACCACAGATGTTAAGTCCCATAGTGTTCAGAGCCATTTGAACCATTTGACTGTCGTTGTGCGAAAATCACATACAATTAGTCCGAAGGCTTCAACCCGGGTTTTACGCTGTGGTTTTCCTTGTTCTTCGCCGAATTGTGAAGCAAAGTACTCTATTCCCTGGCAATTTAACTTGATTCCGGACTAACTGTATCTGTGACAGTATAGTAAGTGGCAAGATAACTGAATTAGTCAAGGAATAGTAAGTGACAAAATGCAACGAAATGATATTCACTTAATAATTCTCAATGACCTTCAACCAAAATGTGAATTATTAAAAATGACTTATTGATCCTGCATAAACGTTACGAAGCGACAGCTCCTGGAAACTTAAAAGCAGGACTTGTGCGACAAGCATACTCTCAACTTTCCAGGGGGCGTAGTATAGTCTCCTGGAAGGCCTTCTGAAAACCGTAGTATAATTTTATTACAACCGCAAGTGAACTGTGTTAATAACGAATAAAAATATGGGTGTTTTTGTATGTAAATGTGCTATCAATGATGAAATATTATTTTGGAACAAGAAAACTCTACACCTTTACGTGTTTTGAACAGAAAGATATTAACAATAAATATATTTCTGTGTAAAAAACACTAAGAATAACAAAGACCATGTCATGTCAAGTAATTGTGAGATAAAAGCTTGGATGAATAAAATGATCGCTCTTGTGTCAGCTCTCGAACCTATTAGGCGCTTTTGTACGAGATTTCAAAGATAGGCAGGGCAGATAAGTGCGAGACCTATAGCACAATCAATCTGGCAAGAATAACACACAGGAGAACAGCAGGGATAGTTGAAGTTTTGTTAGATAATGATCAGTATGGGTTCAGGAAAGCTGAGGGCAGCAGAAAGGCAGTTTTGATGTTACGATATGTGTTGGAAAAAAGAGTTAAGAAACAACAGAATACGTAAATAGGATCTAAAAAAAGTGTTCAGTTATGTAATATAGAGCAAGGACTACTAAATTCTGAGAAAAAGAGGGGTCAGCCATAGGGAAAGGTGGGTAACGTGCAATACGTACAAGAAGAAAGAGGGAACAATAAGAATGGATGACCAAGAAAGTAGTTCTCGAATTAAAAATGGTGTGAGACTAAAATGTAGTCATTCGCCCTTGTTGTTCAATTTATACCTCGAAGAAGCGATAACCATGGCCCATTCCCCTGTTACTGCTTCTTTGCTGACAATACAATACTTCCCGTCTTTTTTTATAGCCGCGCGGAGTGGCCGTGCGCTTAGAGGTTCGAGTCCTCCCTCGGGCATGGGTGTGTGTGTTGTTCTTAGCATAATTTAGTATAAGTAGTTTCTAAGTCTAGGGACCGATGAACTCAGCAGTTTGGTCCCCTATGAATTCACACACACATTTCATTTATAATGGCGGGTTCGCCTCTCGTGAAACTTGGCGGTCATTTCCACATTACGCAAGAACGTCCGGATATATATATATATATATATATATATATATATATATATATATATATATATATATATATATTGATCAGATAGTGCACGAGATGCATAGCTTGAGGGAGGCCACACTTCATTCACGAAGACTTTATCAGTGCACTGGTGCATTGATGCCAACTATTGAGAGCGACTCGTCTTTTTAGGAAATATCTTGACTGTTGACCATTTAAATTGTAACACCAGGAACGATAGCATATTTCGAAATTTTACTTATTAGGCACAGTTCTAGTGTGGCACTAATTTTCAGTTTCCGCCAATGATTTATTCAATGCCTATAGGCAGCTGAAGTCCTGATTTCTCATAATATAGTTTCTTTAAGTGGGTACCCGCGGTCTAGGGGACAGTCCGGCTTTCGCCGCCGTGCAGTGCGGACGTGTTGTTGTTCCGCTTGCGGAGCGCGCACGCTCGGTGTTGTTTACATTTCAGCGACCCTCACTTACGTGTCGCTTACGTGCACTAGAACCATGGCCAACCGTTTTCGAAAATCAACTTTACGATTCAACTTCTGCAACGACTACGCACCACCAAAGGCCTTGGAAGTGGAACGCTTCCTACGCGACATTGCTAAGATCCCAGCTTCTGACATCTTGGGCATCCATTTGTCCATATTAAGCAGTACTGTGTACGTCAAAGTCGTCAATGACGCGGTATGTGAAAGAATACTTCGTGACACCAACCATGGATTATGCTTTTGCCACGCCGACGGCAATGTCGGAACGGTCACTGTCGACCATGCCGGCTTAGGAATGCGCACCATACGAGTTTTCGAACTCCAGTTCGAGCTTCCGGCGGAAGACGTTATCGAGGCTTTCCGCCTCTACGGCACTGTACATGGCCACACTGCCGAACGCTGGGCGCAATTCCAAACGTACTCCGTTCTTAACGGTGTACGGCAGATCACCATCGACCTCCATCGCCACGTGCCATCTTACCTGCAAATTAGCGGGTGCCGCGCGGTTGTCATATACGGCGGCCAACCCAAGACCTGTTCCTGGGTGCGGCAAAGAAGGCCACCTCAGATATGAGTGTCTTCAGCCGGCCGAAGTGGCCGTGCGGTTAAAGGCGCTGCAGTCTGGAACCGCAAGACCGCTACGGTCGCAGGTTCGAATCCTGCCTCGGGCATGGATGTTGTCCTTAGGTTAGTTAGGTTTAACTAGTTCTAAGTTCTAGGGGACTAATGACCTCAGCAGTTGAGTCCCATAGTGCTCAGAGCCATTTGAACCATTTTGAGTGTCTTCAGCGACGAATCACCCAATTGCCAGCCGCTACCGTGGCACCTCCGGCTCCGACGACGGTTTTACCGATCACCTACGCATCGGCTCTCTCTTCTCCTCCCACCAGCCGCCGCCCATCGGACCACGTACCGGTGACCCTTCCAGCTGCTACGGATAACGCCGGGGCCGACACGTCGCGCTCAAAGCCTGACGCTACTCCGGCGCCACTGCCAACAGCGACGACTTCCGACCCCCACCCGCCTGAACATATGGACGCCCCTTCATTTGACGTTCCCGCGACGGCCTTCCTATCAGAGCGACGCGACTCCCTTCCGTCTTCCGACACGGAGGGACGAACCCGCAAACAACGTTCACCTAAGAGGCGCAAGAGGAGGCGCCGTACGGTCTCGGAACGAGACGGATCACCTCCCCCTGATACTCCAGAGGCCGTCCGACCCGACGAGGCCTCGGAGAACCTACACGACGATACGAATGACGACAACATGACGCAGGGCTGTGGATGCGTCGATGCGTACTCTACTGGCTCGCTCAAGTGCTCCTGAACCTATGGACTCCACCGATGCGACTGCCGCCGAGACGTCCTCCGCCCCTACGACCGAAGTGGAACGTACGACCATCACAACGACAACGCCTTCAATGGTGTGGAGTGAGGACGTCGATGAGGACCCGGACCACACGCTGGGGACAGAGTTACCCCAGACGGAAGCATCGTTACGCCGCTGATAATGCCATCAGGTGGCGTACGGCACGACTCACCGTTGCCTCGTCCCTCTTCATCCTCCGCCGGTGGAGTTCCCCTCCACGGCGGGGTACGGCTCCAAACCTACCGAATAGCGACGATCAACACTAACACCATTAGCTCACCCGTGAAACTTCAACTGCTGCGAGAAATGACATGGGCGTCGGACGTCGATATCGCACTACTACAGGAAGTACACTTGGCCACACTTCCAGACGTCGCGGGATATAACACTTATCCTTCTCCTGGTGACCACCTGGGACGCGGCGTAGCCATCTACGCCAGAGAAGGCATTCCAGTGGCCGATATCACATACCTTCCATCTGCCAGAGGCATGGCCGTCACCGTCATGGGGACGCGTATCGTCAACATTTACGCTCCGTCAGGCTCCACCCGCAGACGCGACAGGGCACTCTTCTATTCAGAAGAAATCGCTCCTTTGTTTCTTGGACGCTGCGACCATTACTTGCTTGGGGGTGATTTTAATTGTGTCTTGCATCCTAAAGATCAAGTGCCCCACTACAACACCTGTCAAGAACTGCGTCTTGTCGTCCGAGATCTGTTGCTCCGCGACACTTGGGAATTTCGGCACGGCGACGCTCCTGGACATACTTACCATACGAGCCACTCCGCGAGCCGCCTTGATAGAATTTACGTCTCTCGGGAACTCACACCTGCAGTCCAAGGTGTAGAACTTTGGCCCCTGGCCTTTTCGGGCCATTGTGCCTACATCTGCAACATCCTCTTCCCCAAGCAAGTGGTCTGGCGTAGTCGTGCACCGTAGAAGCTAAACACCTCCCACCTTCATGATCCCGAATGTCTTCAACGTGTTACCGAGACATGGGCCACCTGTGAACGTCGCTTACCTAAATACTGCACGACCTTGACCTGGTGGCTGGAATGTGCCAAACCTGCCATTCGACGTACTTCGATTCAGTATGGAAAGGAAGTTGCTACGTGGCGCCGGCACACTACCGACGATTTCTACGCCGTTCTCCGCGACCTGGACGCCCAACCGCCCACCCCCGACACCCAGAGGGAACGCAGCAGGATTAAGGCGCAAATTGTAACTTTGACATGCCGTAGACTGCAGAGGGCTATGGTGCGAACCCGATGTCAAGATTCGCGACCATAACACCACCAGTACCAGTCGGACACATTTCTGATTTCATCGTCGACTTCAGTTATGCTCACACACACTTACTGCAATGCAAAGGCTCAATCTAGATATAGTAGGGGTCAGTGAAGTGAAGTGGAAGGAATACAAGAATTTCTGGTCAGATGAGTATCGGGTAATATCAACAGCAGCAGAAAATGGTATAACCGGTGTAGAATTCGTTATGAATAGGAACGTAGGGCAGAGAGTGTGTTACTGTGAACAGTTCGGTGACCGGGTTGTTCTAATCATAATCGACAGCAGACCAACACCGACAACGATAGTTCAGGTATACATGCCGACGTCGCAAGCTGAAGATGAACAGATAGAGAAAGTGTATGAGGATATTGAAAGGGTAATGCAGTGTGTAAAGGGGGACGAAAATCTAATAGTCATGGGCGACTGGAATGCAGTTGTAGGGGAAGGAGTAGAAGAAAAGGTTACAGGAGAATATGGGCTTGGGACAAGGAATGAAAGAGGAGAAAGACTAATTGAGTTCTGTAATAAGTTTCAGCTAGTAATAGCGAATACCCTGTTCAAGAATCACAAGAGGAGGAGGTATACTTGGAAAAGGCCGGGAGATACGGGAAGATTTCAATTAGATTACATCATGGTCAGACAGAGATTCCGAAATCAGATACTGGATTGTAAGGCGTACCCAGGAGCAGATGTAGACTCAGACCACAACATAGTAGTGATGAAGAGTAGGCTGAAGTTCAAGACATTAGTCAGGAAGAATCAATACGCAAAGAAGTGGTATACGGAAGTACTAAGGAATGACAAGATACGTTTGAAGTTCTCTAACGCTATAGATACAGCAATAAGGAATAGTGCAGTAGGCAGTACAGTTGAAGAGGAATGGACATCTCTAAAAAGGGCCATCACAGAAGTTGGGAAGGAAAACATAGGTACAATGAAGGTAGCTGCGAAGAAACCATGGGTAACAGAAGAAATACTTCAGTTGATTGATGAAAGGAGGAAGTACAAACATGTTCCGGGAAAATCAGGAATACAGGAATACAAGTCGCTGAGGAATGAAATAGGAAGTGCAGGGAAGCTAAGATGAAATGCCTGCAGGAAAAATGTGAAGACATCGAAAAAAATATGATTGTCGGAAGGACAGACTCAGCATACAGGAAAGTCAAAACAACCTTTGGTGACATTAAAAGCAACGGTGGTAACATTAAGAGTGCAACAGGAATTCCACTGTTAAATGCAGAGGAGAGAGCAGATAGGTGGAAAGAATACATTGAAAGCCTCTATGAGGGTGAAGATTTGTCTGATGTGATAGAAGAAGAAACAGGAGTAGATTTAGAAGAGATAGGGGATCCAGTATTAGAATCGGAATTTAAATGAGCTTTGGAGGACTTAGGGTCAAATAAGGCAGAAGGGATAGATAACATTCCATCAGAATTTCTAAAATCATTAGGGGAAGTGGCAACAAAACGACTATTCACGTTGGTGTGTAGAATATATGAGTCTGTCGACATACCATCTGACTTTCGGAAAAGCATCATCCACACCATTCCGAAGACGGCAAGAGCTGACAAGTGCGAGAATTATCGCACAATCAGCTTAGCAGCTCATGCATCGAAGCTGCTTACAAGAATAATATACAGAAGAATGGAAAAGAAAATTGAGAATGCGCTAGATGACGATCAGTTTGGCTTTAGGAAAAGTAAAGGGACGAGAGAGGCAATTCTGACGTTACGGCTACTAATGGAAGCAAGGCTAAAGAAAAATCAAGACATTTTCATAGGATTTGTCGACCTGGAAAAAGCGTTCGACAATATAAAATGGTGCAAGCTGTTCGAGATTCTGAAAAAAGTAGGGGTAAGCTATAGGGAGAGACGGGTCATATACAATATGTACAACAACCAAGAGGGAATAATAAGAGTGGACGATCAAGAACGAAGTGCTCGTATTAAGAAGGGTGTAAGACAAGGCCCCTACTCTTCAATCTGTACATCGAGGAAGCAATGATGGAAATAAAAGAAAGGTTCAGGAGTGGAATTAAAATACAAGGTGAAAGGATATCAATGATACGATTCGCTGATGACATTGTTATCCTGGGTGAAAGTGAAGAAGAATTAAATGATCTGCTGAACGGAATGAACAGTCTAATGAGTACACAGTATGGTTTGAGAGTAAATCGGAGAGAGACGAAGGTAATGAGAAGTAGTAGAAATGAGAACAGCGAGAAACTTAACATCAGGATTGATGGTCACGAAGTCAATGAAGTTAAGGAATTCTGCTACCTAGGCAGTAAAATAACCAATGACGGACGGAGCAAGGAGGACATCAAAAGCAGACTCGGTATGGCAAAAAAAGGCATTTCTGGCCAAGAGAAGTCTACTAATATCAAATACCGGTCTCAGTTAGAGGAAGAAATTTTTGACGATGTACGTCTGGAGTTCATCATTGTATGGTGGTGAAACATGGACTGTGGGAAAACCGGAACGGAAGAGAATCGAAGCATTTGAGATGTGGTGCTATAGACGAATGTTGAAAATTAGGTGGACTGATAAGGTAAGGAATGAGGAGGTTCTACGCAGAATCGGAGAGGAAAGGAATGTGTGGAAAACACTGATAAGGAGAAGGGACCGGATGATAGGACATCTGCTAAGACATGAGGGAATGACTTCCATGGTACTAGAGGGAGCTGTAGAGGGCAAACACTGTAGAGGAAGACAGAGATTGGAATACGTCAAGCAAATAATTGAGGACGTAGGTTGCAAGTGCTACTCTGAGATGAAGAGGTTAGCACAGGAAAGAAATTCGTGGCGGCCCGCATCAAACCAGTCAGTACACTGATGACCAAAAAAAAAAGTTTCTTTACGGCCGCTGTATCACCACCGCAGAAAACACGCCACACATCTACGTATCTACATTTTTCAAAAGGTTGTAAATTATTTTTAAGTATAGACTTCATGAATTTCTTTGCAACATTTCTACCATGTGTACCTTACCTCCAAGCGTAAATATTTATCTCTCTACGTATAAAGGGCACTGTTCCGACTGGCTTATTCACTCACTGGCTCATGATCGCCTAGCGCAAACCACTAAGGATAGAAACCTGAAATTTTCAGACGGTGTTGATCTTATTCTGGTGGGATTTTTGAAGTTCCACTACAAACGGGTTGAAATAGGGGATGTAAGGTTTTTTGAAAATATGCCGCTATTAAGACAATTTTAAAGCTAGTCCTACGAGAATTGGTATTTGGTTTCTCGATTAGAAATAAAGAAAAAAATCGATGTAAATTGATATCTGACTTCTCTGTTAGAAATAAAAAATAAGTCTCTCAGCGTTTTTGGAAATTCAAGCCCCTAAGGGAGTGAAATAGGGGATGAAAAGTTTTATGAAGTTATTCACTATGAAAGCCTTTTCAAAGCTAAACCTACGAAAATTTGTATTTGGTATGACTGTCAGAAATTAAAAATTCATGTTTCATTGTTTCTGGAAATTCAGTCCCCAAGAAATTATCAAAATGTTTAACAAAATATTATGTTATATTAGAAAAAGAGCTAAATTGATGGAAATTGGTATTCCACTTCTCGGTTAGATATAAAGAAATACAGCGAGAGACAAATAAAAGTGGCTCGGACGAGTGGATACGTTTGGACGTGAACGTATGCATATAGCCAGACGGCGTGAAACGCACACTTTGTGTACGCCCGCCACGTGATCCACACCGGTCCAGAGCGAAGTGCGGAGCAGTGCAAAGGGGACGACGGCACTCATTGCGGAGCAGCGGGTGTTCGTTGTCATAAGTTACGTCACTACGAAGTCGTGGAACGATGTGATCAGATGCTTGCTGGGAAGTTTAATGGTGTCAAAGCGCCAGCAAAGAGTGGCATGCAACGTTTAGTCCAAAAATAGCATAAGACAAACGTTCCTGCACACTAGAAAACCTGGCTGCAGTTCACCAGAAAATGCTGCAGATTTCCTACCAAATCAACCCGACCCCTGTGGCAAGAGACCGACATATCACGTCGATCTTGTGGAGGAATACCCCAGCTGGACCTGCACATGCATCCATGCGAAGTGTCTGTAGTTCGTGCATTAAAACCAGCTCCTCCAGTTTTTTGAGCGGCTGTTCGCTGAGGTAACAATGAATGGCTTTGACATGGATCTGTTCTTTAGGTCTGATGAAGCCTGGTTTCACCAGAGTGGTTATGTCAACTCACTGAATCACAGGTTCTGGGGAGCGGACAATGCGCGTAACTTCCACGAAACACCATTACATGGTCAGGAGATTTTGGTTTGGTGTACAGCAGCGTCTGCACGCCCCATCTGCACGCCGCATTATTGGTCCATGTTCTTTCATCAGACGCTGACTTCGGCACGTTATATTGCCTACATTTTGAAACCATTTGTGCCAGTATTAACGGAGGAGGAAAAGACCTACAGTTACTTCCAACAGGAAGTTAGAGCACATTTACACAATCTCAACTCCTGACAGTTGTTAGCAGAGGTCAGTCTGGTCGCGGCCATAGATGGCCACCCAGGTCACCTGATCTGTAAGCACGTGATTACTTTGTGTGAGGAGCCCTCAAGTCTAAAATGTATTCCAACAACCCTCATACTCTCAACAACTGCAACAGAACATTTCGGATGAGCTTGCAGCAATTCCAGCATTAGTCCAGTTTCGATACCCCTTCATCAACATGCTGACAAGGGCCCAGAAGTACGAACGCATGAATGATAGTCACTTTCAGCATCTGCTATAGCCAGATTAGTACTGTATTTACTTTCCTCTGCTGCGTTTCTTTGTACCCTGTTGCTCTGTTCTCCGGGCCACTTTCATTTCCCAACCCTATATGTGTTAGGGAATGAAAGTTTCTGTGGAAATATCACCATAACAGCTCAAAAGGCATTATTAACAAAAACCTTGGACTCCAACTACCGGAATCGCTTTTTGTCAGAAGTACATTTGGAAAAGGCTATGCTTTAGAAGCCTTAATTACCGTCAAAAGTTTAGAAGGTGTTTCAGCATGTGAACTAAATCACATAAATCTATTTAACAGTCACAACGACAAATTGGCTATGTCAGAATAGCATAGAAAAAGTAACGGCTCATTAATACATTAATTTTCAATAGCCTCAATACATGTTTATAAAGTAATATTTGATGTGATTACTACGCAAACGCAAGCGAAGCAGGAGGCGCTAAGCTAATATTTAATACTTGTGCGCTACATATGTCAACAGCGCTTGCATTAAACTTCCGCAACAACATTTAAGCAATTCAGATGAAAACTTTCGAGTTACATGGCGGCAGAGACGACGTCATCGTAAACTATTTTTTCCACCACACAAGCTCTCTACTTACTAATTGTTAGGTAATGAGATCAACAGATGACAACACATTCGTGTTGTACAAATTGGGGATCTATAGGCGGATTTTTACATGCTTTGATGCAGTTTAGCATGAGGTTGTGTTACTTTCGAGTACCCCACCCTTTCACCATTAACCTTTGAAGTCATATTGTGTTATTAATGGCTCGAATTCAATATCCAGGGTATATTTCACCTCAGCAGCCAGATTCATAGTATTACACCAACACTCATGTACAGTTACAAAAAGAGATCGTGTGAATGCATTCAATATCAAACAGCACAGCCTCTTTTCAACGACTTATTTAAAAGTGAATATGCCATCTTTACATGAGCGTCTCGCTCTAAACCCATTTTGCTTCTACGGCGCCGTTATTTTTGTGTCTACTTTGGGAGACAATCTGAGCAGCAGTATTAGATTGTTTGCAGATGACGCTGTCGTTTATGAACCAGTAAAGTCATCAGAAGATCAAAATAAATTGCAAAACGATTTAGAAACGATATCTGTAAAGTGCCAAAATTGGCAGTTGACCCTAAATAACAAAAAGTGTGAGGTTACCCACATGAGTGCTAAAAGTAACCCGCTAAACTTCGGTTATACGATAAATCTGTAAAATGTAAAGGCCTTAAATTAAACTAAATACCTAGGAATTACAATTACGAACAACTTAAACTGGAAGGAACACATAGAAAATGTTGTGGAGAAGGCTAATCAAAGACTGCTTTTATTGGCAGGACACTTAGCTGTAACAGAACTACTGAGGTGACTGCCTACACTACCCTTGTCCGCCCTCTTTTAGAATACTGCTGCGCGGTTTAGGATCCTTACCGGATAAGATTGACGGAGAACGTCGAAAAATTTCAAAGAAGGGTAGCACGTTTTGCATTTTCGCGAAATAGATGAGAGAGTGCCACTGGAACGATACAGGATTTGGGATGGACGTCATTAAAACAAATGTGTTTTTCGCTGTGGAGCAATCTTCTCACGAAATTCCAATCACCAACTTCCTCCTCCGAATGCGAAAATATTTAGTTGGCGCCGACCCACATAGGGAGATACGATTATCATGATTATATAAAGAAAATCTCAGCTCGTAGGTGTTCGTTCTCTCCACACGCAATATGAGATTGCAATAATAGAGAATTGTGAAGGTTTAAATGTGGTTTGCAGAGTATCCATGTAGATGTAGATCTACTTAATTCTTCTTTTTTTCATTTATGTAGGGGATATTTTTTATGAAATAGGATCTTATAACACTATTTGCTTACGGTTCATCCAATTTTTTTATAATTTTTTCCTTTAAAATTTTCGCATATTGGTACTATATTTTCTGCATATGTAAAATAAAAGCATTCTACTGGAGGTCGAAGTTCTTTACATTGTATGTGAGTAATGTATTTAAAATACTGTATAAATTGTTTAAGTGTTTGATTAATCCGAGTAGCCTGTTTTAGAGACTTATGAAGTGCCAAGTTAATATAAACAGGCACCATTTAAATTGTTTTTGTATAAATAATGAAGAGTGAGGGACCAAATCCTATATTAACGAAATTACGTTCCGTCTCAGCAGTGGAATATTGTAAATTGAATAGAGTGGACTTAAATTAATATTGCATCATACAGTTAAAGGGTTCGTAAATATTTCCATCTTGAGCAATGGTTAAAGAAAAGTTGTCTTAATTGTTTCACTGAAAGGCATAAACAGAATTTTAGTTAGAATAATAGCACGTCCATGCTTTAGTACATTACAGAGAAATAAAGTCAGACTATATTTGTTTTAAAAGTTTTCATAACTATTGCAAAATGTTATAGTAAAATTTGCTTATGTAAAATACAATTAGTGTGGAGCTAATTTACTAGAATTTGTTAAACTACTAAACAGAGTTAGTTCAAAGAGTCGTAGCGTCTGAAAGTAAATTCCAGTAAGAAAGAGGTTTTCTTGAAGTGAAATGTTCAGAATAAAAAGTGTGGTTTAATCTCTAAGTACTCTAGTATTTAAGGTTATTGGTTATGGAAAGCGCTTTACTATAGGTCCCTATGGCCAAATTTCGTTTAACTTCATGCTGCTTTGCACTGCTGTTTCTTATTTATGTAAATGATATGCCTTCTAGTATTACAGGTGATTCAAAAATATTTCTGTTTGCTGATGACACCACCTTGGTAGTGAAGGATCTTGTGTGTAATATTGAAACATTATCAAATAATGTAGTTCATGATATAAGTTCGTGGCTTGTGGAAAATAATTTGATGCTAAATCACAGTAAGACTCAGTTTTTACAGTTTCTAACCCACAATTCAACAAGAACTGACATTTTAATCAGACAGAATGGGCATGTTATAAGCGAGACGGAACAGTTCAAGTTCCTAGGCGTACGGATAGATAGTAAGCTGTTGTGGAAAGCCCATGTTCAGGATCTTGTTCAGAAACTAAATGCCGCTTTATTTACCATTAGAACAGTATCTGAAATAAGTGACATTTCAACACGAAAAGTAGTATACTTCGCATATTTTCATACGCTTATGTCATATGGTATTATTTTTTGGGGTAATTCTTCTGATTCAAAAAGGGTATTTTTGGTTCAAAAACGGGCTGTTCGAGCTATGTATGGTGTAAGTTCGAAAACCTCTTGTCGACCCCTATTCAATAGTCTGGGAATTTTGACATTGCCCTCACAGTATGTATTTTCTTTAATGTCGTTTGTTGTTAGCAATATTAGCTTATTCCCAAGAGTTAGCAGCTTTCACTCAGTTAATACTAGGCAGAAATCAAATCTGCAAGTGGAATGCACTTCCTTGACTCTTGTGCAGAAAGGAGTGCAGTATTCTGCTGCATCCATTTTCAATAAGCTACCACAAGAACTCAAAAATCTTAGCAGTAGCCCAAACACTTTTAAGTCTAAACTGAAGAGTTTCCTCATGGCTCACTCCTTCTATTCTGTCGAGGAGCTCCTGGAAGAGCTAAAAAATTAAGCAAATTCCAGTGTTACGTTCTTGATTTTCTTTATTTAAACTAACGACTTGTCGCCTGAATATGTTTCTTATATTTCATTTTATCTGATTCTACAATCGTGTTATAATTTCATGTATTGACTCGTTCCATGACCATGGAGACTTCTCCTAAATGTGGTCCCACGGAACAATAAATAAATAAAAAAAATAGAGACAGGGTTTTCTGTTATTTAGGTAAAAGCATACTAAATTACAATAGTAGTGGCAGGGTTATAATCTCACCTGCATACATACCCCGCTTGGTGGAGGATACGTTGTACCACTAGTAGTTGTTCCTTTTCCTATTCTACTCGCAAATAGAGCGAGCGACTGTCTGTATTCTTCCGTGTTGTTGTGGTCTTCAGTCCAGAGACTGGTTTGATGCAGCTCTCCATGTTACTCTATCCTGTGCAAGCTTCTTCATCTCCCAGTACCTACTGCAACCTACATCCTTCTGAATCTACTCAGTGTATTCGTCTCTTAGTCTCCCTCTACGATTTTTACACTCCGCTCTTCCCTCCAAAACTAAATTGGTGATCCCTTGATGCATCAGAATATGTCCTACCAACCGATTCCTTCTTCTAGTCGTGCCACAGAATTCTCTTCTCCCCAATTCTATTGAATACCTCATCATTAGTTATGTGATCTACCCATCTAATCTTCAGCATTTTTCTGTAGCACCATATTTCGAAAGCTTCTATTCTCTTCCTGTTTAACCTATTTATCGTCCACGTTTCACTTCCATACATGGCTAAACTCCATACAAATACTTTCAGAAACGACTTCTTGACACTTAAATCTATACTTGATGTTAACAAATTTCGCTTCATCAGAAACGCTTTCGTTGCCATTGCCAGTCTACATTTTATATCTTCTCTACTTCGACCATCATAGTTATTTTGCTCCCGAAATAGCAAAACTCATTTACTACTTCAAGCGTCTCATTTCCTAATCTAATACCCTTAGCATCATCCGATTTAATTCGGCTACATTCCATTATCATCGTTTTGCTTTTGTTGATGTTCATCTTATATCCTCCTTTCAAGACACTGTCTATTCCGTTCAACTGCTCTTTCAGGTCCTTTGCTGTCTCTGACAGAATTACAATGTCATCGGCAAACCTCAAAGTTTTTATTTCTTCTCCATGGATTCTAATTCCTAGTCGGAATTTTTCTTTTGTTTCGTTTACTGCTTGCTCAATATACAGATTGAATAACATTGGGGCTAGGCTACAAACCTGGCTCGCTCCCTTCCCAACCACTGCTTCCCTTTCATGTCCCTCGACTCTTATAACTGCCATCTGGTTTCTGTACAAATTGTAAATAGCCTTGCGCTCCCTGTATTTTACCGCTGCCACCTTCAGAATTTGAAAGAGAGTATTCCAGTCAGCATTGTCAAAAGCTTTCTCTAAGTCTACAAACGCGAGAAACGTAGGTTTGCCTTTCCTCAATCTATTTTCTAAGATAAGTCGTAGGGTCAGTATTGCCTCACGTGTTCCAATATTTCTACGAAATCCAAACTGATCTTCCACGAGATCGGCTTCTACCAGTTTTTCCATTCGTCTGTAAAGAATTTGCGTTAGTATTTTGTAGCCGTGGCTTATTAAACTGATAGTTCGGTAATTTTCACATCTGTCAACGCCTGCTTTCTTTGGGATTGGAATTATTATATTCTTCTTGAAGTCTGAGGGTATTTCGCCTGTCTCATACATCTTGCTCACTTGGTGGTAGAGATTTGTCAGGGCTAGCTCTCACAAGGCTATCAGTAGTTCTAATGGAATGTTGTCTACTCCCGGAGCCTTGTTTCGACTTAGGTCTTTCAGTGCTCTGTCAAACTCTTCCCGCAGTATCATATCTCCCATTTCATATTCATCCTACATCCTCTTCCATTTCCGTAATATTGTCCTCAAGTACATCACAGTCTACATTCTCCTTCCACCTTTCTGCTTTCCCTTCTTTGCTTAGAACTGGGTTTCCATCTGAGCTCTTGATATTCATGCAAGTGGTTCTCTTTTCTTCAAAGGTCTCTTTAATTTTCTTGTAGGCAGTATGTATCTTACCCCTAGTGAGATAAGCCACTACATCCTTCCATTTGTCCTCTAGCCATCCCTGCTTAGCCATTTTGCACTTCTTGTCGATCTCATTTTTGAGACGTTTGTATTCCTTTTTGCCTGCTTCATTTACTGCATGTTTATATTTTCTCCTTTCATCAATTAAATTCAGTATCTCTGCTGTTACCCAAGGATTTCTATTAGCCCTCGTCTTTTTACCTACTTGATCCTCTGCTGCCTTCACTATTTCATCTCTCAAAGCTACCCATTCTTCTACTGTATTTCTTTCCCCAATTCTTGTCAATCGTTCCCTAATGCTCTCCCTGAAACTCTCTAAAACCTCTGGTTCTGTCAGTTTATCCAGGTCCCATCTCCTTAAAATCCCACCTTTTTGCAGTTTCTTCAGTTTTAATCTACAGTTCATAACCAATAGATTTTGGTCAGTACGCAGCTCGTGGTCGTGCGGTAGCGTTCTCGCTTGCCGCGCCCGGGTTCCCGGGTTCGATTCCCGGCGGGGTCAGGGATTTTCTCTGCCTCGTGATGACTGGGTGTTGTGTGATGTCCTTAAGTTAGTTAGGTTTAATTAGTTCTAAGTTCTAGGAGGCTGATGACCATAGCTGTTAAGCCCCATAGTGCTCAGAGCCATTTGAACGATTTTTGATTGTGGTCAGAGTGCACATCTGCCCCTGGAAATGTCTTACAATTTAAAACCTGGTTCCTAAATCTCTGTCTTACCGTTATATAATCTACCTGAAACCTTTCAGTATCTCCAGGCTTATTCCATGATTCTTGAACCAAGTATGAGCCCTTAATTTTTCTTATCTGATCTTTCTCGTCCTTACGCGAAATGTACGTCGGCGGTAGTAGAATCGTTCTGCAGTGAGCTTCAAATGCCGGTTCTCTAAATTTTCTCAGTAGTGCCTCGCGAAAAGTACGCCATCTTCCCTACAGAGATTCCCATTTGGATTCACGATGAATTTCCGTTGCTTGTCAGTAACAAATCTGGCAGCCCGCCTCTCAATTGTTTCGTCGTTTTGGACATTTTGAACGTTTTTGAAACACTCTGTATATTGCAAATATTAATTGTCCTGTACCAGGCCCTTCGGGTACACTCGAAGCTACTTTTACATCTGAAGAGTTATCTTCTTTAAGAACGGCATTACGGACACTATTTGCTATTCTGACTCCGCTTCCATTGTCTCACCTAGCCCTCGCAGCCCCTTCATACTCTAACATCGCTGCTCCTCACATCCATTTAAAAGTCATTGTTAAGAAATTTGGTGATAATTAATTGTATTTTTCATCTACTCGTAATAGCTATGTAAATACGTCGTTATACAGAACGGCAAACAGTCTTAAAAAACAGTCCTAAAATGCTTGATGTAATGAGCAAAAGGGTTAATACTTATCTTATTTCGCGAATGTCAAGGGGGTGATGGAAAGGTCCAGATTTCTTAAAAATTATTGAATATACTTATTCACATTTTCATCACATTTTCTTTTACTTCCAAACCAAGCCTGGCAGAACAATGAAATTTACGCACCAGTTTTCTGCAAATCGCTAAAGGAAAGAAACACACACAGATTTAATACTGTTCACTGCCCTGAATCAACAAATTCGTAAAGTATGCCGAATGCATTGTCAATAGAACTTACAGTTTCCAACATGAGAACTTTTCTTGGCGCAGATTCTCTCCATAGCATAAGGACTAACTTACCGCCCTGCGTCGAGACAAGTAGTCGTCAAACGTTTTTTGCTCAAGAGCAATACTGATATTGTGGGGAGCCACCTCCGGCCGCATATGCACCGATCGTATTATTACTATGTAACGTACATAAATTATATATAAACGTATGCTTCAGCGGCCATTGTCACAGTCAATAAAATTCTTTCTGGCTTTGTGACCGATTACCACCATTTCGGTCACTGTTCGAAGTGACCTTCTTCAGAGTGTCACTGAAGGTCACTTGCAACAGTGACCCAAACGTCGGTAGTTTAACATATTGACAATGCTGTCACAAACGTAGAAAAATGTTATTAACTACTACATACATTTGTATGTCATGAGCCCCCAATAGACCAGCTACAATAAAGGAGCGAAAGGTTTTCTACTGACCAAGTACCAATCGTTAAAACTCGCCATCATTCGGAAAACTTCGTGTCGACTTTTCTCTGTTTCAGATTGCTGTTTCACTCGCTGACTCAAAATTGTGAACTGTAACGGTCTGACGAAGTGCTGTTATGTTGTCTTTTTGAGCAGGCGATCAATTGATTAATAACAGTAATTGAACTTATATTTAATTACATTATGCAACATGAGACACGATCACAAATGTTCACTAAATGTTTTGTCATTTTCCTTCTACCCACTGCATTGTACTACAACAGCCCTAATTTTATTTCCTATTTCCTGCAACAAATGTGTCGCATTTGAAACTGGCCGTCTCTATAATGCGCAGTCGCGAATCCGTTAGAAATTCATTCTGTACAAACAGACAGGTATGAGGCAGACATGCCCATGGCTTGTCAGCACTGAAGGCAGACAAGGAAACACCCCCTGTGTCACGTCCTCCTACCCCGAAACGACAAATCTATTTGCTCCTGTACCAAGCTTCGCAACAAAGGTGACCGGCCAGGTTTTCGCGCTTCTGCTATAATTCCTCCAGTATATTTTTGATTCGTCGAAGGAGTCAGGCATAGTCAACAGCTGCAAATGGTAAGTACTTATTCTTTACCGGATTTGGATATAAATCAATTATTTCTGTTGAGAAAATATTAAACGCTAACATCTGTAATAAACGGCAATGTATTTTCGAATCCGGTGAAGAATAAGAAAGTAGGCCTACTTACCATTCGCAACTAGCTCCTTCGTCGAATACAATTATTCTACAGTTGCTGACAATCATGAGCCATGTTTATGATATTAAAATCCTGCAGTACGAGGAATAGGAATTTTAAATCGCTGTGCGCCTGTTTGGCAACAATTATATTTTCAAGGATGCATTCATACGGGTCGACAGCTGGCGAGTGCCACTTTGCCACCTTGAACTTGTACCGAACATTCACGGGAGTCTAGCGTTGGCGCTAATTGAATAATCGTTGTGATTTCATCAGCCAATGACGCCCGCCCGGTTAGCCGAACGGTCCAACACACGGCTTTAAGAGCGGGAAGGCGTGACGGTCCCCTGCACGAATCCTCCCGGCGGATTAGTGTCGAGGTCCGTTGTGCCGGCCACCCTGTGGATGGTTTTTAAGTCGGTTTTCCATCTGCCTCGGCGAATGCGAGCTGGTTCCCCTTATTCCGCCTCAATTACACTACGTCGGCGATTGCTGCGCAAACACTGTCTCCACGTATGCGTGCATAATAATTACCACGCAAATGTTTGGGGTTACACTCGTCTGGTATGAGACGTTCCCGGGGCTCCACTGGGGGTCAATAACCCCGGGTTTGGTGTGGGGCGGCGGTCGGGTGAGTCGACTGCTGTAGCCTGTTGTGGGATTGTGAACCACTGAGGGCTACGGCGGGGACGAAGCCTCTCCGTCGTTTCTATAAGTCCCCAGTTCAATACAATAGAAACAGCCAATGACGGAGCCTGCCATTGACAGAATTTCACAGAATGACTACAGCCATGTTTGAGAATATAGAAAATTATTTAAAAGTGTTACTGATCAGTTTTCAGTAAACTAAAGGAAAGCGAGGAGATTGGGCGCAGGACTTATCGGTTGTTAGTGTTAGGGAAAGCCTCCAGATCAAACACTTCAAGCCATGCAGAGGGCTACTGCACTTCCTCACAGTACATGGACCGTACCCGGCATATCTTTGCCGGTTCGGGAAGAGGGTTACTCCCTCGTGTTACTGTGTTGCTGAAGAAGGAACTCCAGACCATGTGGTTTACGAGTGCCCCCTGTTCGACGATGTGGCTGCTAGATTACGACAAGAATTACCGAATCGCCACACGTACCACCTGATTAGAGACCACGATACCTTCAAAAGGACTGACAGTCTTGCCAACGAGGTATCATCAAAAGTCTTGCGTGGTTACCGTAGGGATAGCCAATGATCAGAGCAGATAACGAAAGACTCAATGCACCTATCCCATTCCGCAGGGGCGCATACTGGCCGATCTCCGTGGTGGTCGCAACCGCCGCGTCTAGGATTCAGGGGAAGGTGCGTCACCACCAGATATGAGACCGCACGCCGATAATGAGTTGTAGAATAATGACTTGTAGTTTTATAAGTAGGAAGTAGTCTTCTCTAACATCATTTAAAGAGTAAACTGCAGCCATTTTAAGTCCTAGGGCCAGCCCGGTGCCTCGGGCATGTCCACTGGGGTTAGCTCGGTAGGCACGGCCAGGCAAAGTAGGTTTGTATCCTCTGACACATCTGTAATGCTGCAGGTAGTGTAGTTTGCCAGAGTAGCTAGTCAAAGTACATTTAATGATAGTAAAAAGTAGTTGTTGCCCATAGATCTTAGCTAAATCCTTCCTGGAGCATTGTAGATTTGCTGCAAACTCTTGTATAAAAGTGTGACCCATTAATGTATTAGATGGTGGGTTCATATTATATTCAAATTACTGGAGAAATAAAGATTTAAAAAAAAACTTAACTAAACTAAAAGAGAGAATACAGTGCGTCGATCTACTTGAATGTAGTCTATCTTATGTCTAACGTGACCGTACGTCACAATTTGGACGGGACAATTCCGCTTTCAAGCTCCAGCCAGACCAAAAAATACCCGCTTTTGCAAACAGACCAAAAGATAATGCTTACTGCTACGGATCTCGTTCCGACTGCTGCCACCAGCAGCCGTGATAGCAGGGGGAAAGGCTGAAGATGGTCTGAGAAAAGGGCCGAAACCCGTTGCTAACGAATAAAAATCTGAAAACGCGATTGCCGTTGTTTGTATTTGAATTTTAGCATTTTATGCCGATCGCCGCCTTGGTCCAGTTACAGAATGCTTTTTAAACTTTTCAAACGATAATTCATTAGACGTACCCTCTACCTGCCTATACTCATTAAATTCGAAACGCACGGGTGACGGAGTCTGCAAAATAAGTATCCATCTATAAAACAAAGGAGTTTTGCATCAGATGTAACGCATGGAAAGTGTCGTACTGATTTTAATGTTGGTCGTGGTGGTGCCACTGATTCTGAGAAACTTTTAAAATCGGAAAAACACAGGTTTTCCGATTAAGCTGCCGCTGCTTCCAGCTCGTCAATGCTTTTTTTTTCTCTCAAAAGAACCGATTTTCCTACTTCGAAGGACTTAGATATAGTTGAAGTGGAATGTACATGGGCGTATCAAATGGTTCGAGAAAACCACAGCTTTCGCTCAAGTAACTGTGCCTCTAATTTAATTCAAATATGTTTTGAGAAAAAATTTAGATGTGGACGTACAAAATCCCAGGCTGTTGTAAATGTCGTTGCGCCTATGGTGATGGATGAATTGAAAGAGTATCTTTGTGAAGCCCACTGCGTAGCTTTATTAAAGGATGCTTCAAATCAGGCTCAGTAAAATTATTGATTGTTTTGATTCGATGTTTTTTACCTTATGAAGATGTGAAAGTCAAGATTTTAGAGTTTCGAGAGCAGCCTGGTGAAACATCGAATATTGTAGTCGATTATTTGAAGGAGGTGTTATCGTGCAATGATTGAAATAAGAAAATTGTGGCATTTTGTGGAGATAGTACTAACTGAAATGTTGGAGGAAAGAATAGAAAAGGAAGTAATAATGTTTAAGCAAGATTGAACCTATCACTGGGAAGGCAACTCACTGGAATTGGATGTAGAGCCCATATAGTTCACAACGCTATCAAAACAGCTTCAGATTGTCTTCCTATGGACTTCGAATGTATCACTGTGAAAATTTACTCATTTTTTTGTATACATAACGTTCGAATGGTGGAAGCTGTCAAAGAGTCCTATGATTCCAATGACACTAAGAAGCTACTGGGCTACAGCAAAACCAGGTGGCTCACCTTAATACCGGGGCTTGGAACAATTTTAAAAACATTTCAGCCCTTAAAAAGCTGTTCTCTGAGTGTCGATAAATGCCGAAATATTTTAAACACATTTTTCGAAAATCCCACCTCCGAATTATGGCTATACTTTTTGCATGCACAGGCAGCCACTTTCCATCAAACGGTGTTAAAAATTTAAGCACAATGCGTGCCTGCTATAGCAACTACGAAGGAAATTAAGCGACTCCGTGATAACTTTACACGTAAAGAGAGTTCGCTTTTTCTTCCTCACATCGTCCGCAATCTAATAACAAAATTGGAAGAAACGGATGCTGTTGTTCAGGGTGTAGAAACTGAGGTAGCTGAATTTTATAAGACTAGCAAAGAATACTTGGATTAGTGGCGTGAGCTCAATGCAGACTTAGAAGCCTGCAACTTTGACAAAAAGTACCTACCTGGGAAGGAGTACAGACTGCGACGGATTTTCTGGTTACACAAGGGTTTCTTAACAGCGCTTATTTGCGACTACGTCATATATGAAAAAATATCAAGCTGGAACTCTAAAAATATTGCCGCCGTTGGGTGTTGTTCATACATTTCTGTGACAACAATCTGAACTGTACAAAATTTCGTGTAATTAATGAATACGTTTTATGTTTGCGTGGAAGTGCCGCACCTCCCGAAAGACTTATATATCTAATGAATAAGATATGGACAAGCGATAAAACACAGTTATGTGTAGGTGTGTGTGTGTGTGTGTGTGTGTGTGTATGTTAAACAGGGGACAAACGACGTACCCCTCAGTGGTTCATAACCCCACAACAGGCCACAGCTTTCCACTCACCCCACCGCCGCGCCACACCGAACCAGGGTTATTGTGCGGTTCGGCCCCTGGTGGAAGACCCCCCCCCCCCCCCCCTCCCATGGGGAACATTTCGTACCAGACGAGTAATTATGGGGGACGCGCACGTGGAGAGATTATTTGCGCAGGAATCGGTGACATTGTGTAATTGAGGTGGAATAAGGGGAACCAGCCCTCATTCGCCGAAGTAGATGGAAAATCGCCTTAAAAACCGTCCACAGGCTGCCTGGCACGCCGGACCTCGACACTAATCCGTCAGGCGGATTTGTGCCGGGGACCGGCACACCTTCCCGCTCGTGAAGCAGCACGTTAGACCGCGCGGCTAGCCGGACGGGCGCAAACACAGTTAAGTGTTGCAGTTTTGAAAGCCATCTTGATTACCAACACTAACACATCATGTGATACGCTGCATTCCTACTTGAAAACTAGATCCGATACTTTGAAACTGATTTCCTCTGCCGACCAGTTAAAAAAATGATTCTGAAACTGCAATACAATGTTGATTAATTCAAATTGTATGTAATTAATACATTGTTATGATATCCTTGGTTCTGAATAATTTAAAAATAGCAAAATAGCCCGCATCTCGTGGTCGTGCGGTAGCGTTCTCGCTTACCACGCCCGGGTTCCTGGGTTCGATTCCCGGCGGGGTCAGGGATTTTCTCTGCCTCGTGATGGCTGGGTGTTGTGTGATGTCCTTAGGTTAGTTAGGTTTAAGTAGTTATAAGTTCTAGGGGACTGATGACCATAGATGTTAAGTCCCATAGTGCTCAGAGCCATTTGAACCATTTGAACCAAATAGCAAAATAAGTTTTTTTCCTAAATTCTCCAAGCGAGCAAACGGGTCCGTCCACCTGCACACTGGAATCCACTGGGGTTTCAGAGGTTCACAGAGAAGTATCTGCATTCCTAATCACCCGAATTCGAGACCGCGTACTCGCATATTTCAAGGGCGCGCGCCGTTAATAACAGATTGCCGCCGTCCACGACTGCAGTCGCCGAGCGCATCGGTGTGTGCCGCCTTCACCATCAGAAGGGTAAAGCATTCGCTGGTAAGGCGTAGGCCCCCAACATATGCTTGTCAGCACCCTGTTCTTTGGAAGCATATTTTTCTTTATGCAATAGTATAGATTCTTGATAGTAGATTAGTTTTGGGCCGTAAAACGTATTCACATTTATGGAGCCAGATAAAGCGTTTAGTTCTGGTTAGTTTGGTGTGTTGATCCACAGCTAATCACTTTGTTCACCATAGACCGCATATTATTGAAAGCGTTTGTCAGATAGACATGTTTGTGTGGCGTTTCTTTAGCCATCTTCTGTCATGTGAAGTTAAGAGTGAATAAATCAGTTGTTATTTAGACCACAAGTCCTCCCAGTGTCCTGATTAACATCACCTTTGCCATCTTTATTAAAGTATTGACTGCAACTGAAAGAGTCGGAAGCTTGCATAGTAACCTGATCGTTTCGAGTCACTATCAAAAACAAGTATGAGATCACCGTATTTAGCTCCTGAAGTTGATTTCAGAGTTAGTTTGTGCTAGATCAGCCAGTTGTATCATTAAAAGATTGTGTCACATTATTCAAATGGTCTCATAAATTTCATTCTAACGCCATTAATCTCAAACATTACAAAAAGCTTATGAGCCCCTTCATTTCCGATACCCTTCACATGCCAAAGGCTATAAGAAAGCTACAGCTTCGTTCTCGAATCTCGAGATTTTTTTGTACCGATTGCAAAACAAACCTATGTACAAAAATAAAATCGTTAATTAATGTGATTTGTGATTGTATGCTTATTTGTTTGTCTCGTCTATATTTGCGTCGTTTGGAGTGCATGCAATCTTCAGCGCGCCTTCGAAATGACTGGACAACCTGTTACGGTAATGTTTTTTGAAGCAGTTCGTTTTTGAAAGCGAAGGTTCGCAAAGGTAAGCTGAGAGACGTTGGCGCCGACGAGCGAGCGCCACCCGAGGCCAGTGACGCGCGGCTCGCGTTGTTTGCGAGTCGCATCCGAGCAGGCCGCTGACGCCCTTTCGGCGCCGCACAACGCCGCCAGGTGGCGTCTGCCGCTTACGTCGGCGATTCATCTGAAAATGATAATATTCCGTTACCTAATGTTCTTCTCCGACTTTTAATCATAACTCTACGCAGACAAAATTACGGCTACGGCTGACAAGTCTTCTAGCATTAGATATTTAATTGCAACACGTGCGAAGCCGGCGCTAGGAAATACGGCTAAGGGCCGCGGGGTTGGAACACTTGCACGGGGTGACATTTGCGCGAAGTGTTGCTTGCACGAAGCCCGGGGATCTTGCCAGGCTAACCGGCCTGTCGCAGCTCTTGTGAGCTGGATCGCGCTCATAACACGGTAGTGGGCAACCACGTATCGCGTCATGGCGGCTCATTAATGTGTTTCATGGCAAACTTGATTTTAAGAGTGTTGTATTAATGAGAACTGACTATGAATTTTACCATCTCTTATAATATTTTTATGATACAAGGAAGGGGCGGTGGGGGGGGGGGGGGGAGCAGCTAGGTGAGAAACGTGGTATTCTTACGAGTGTTTCAGCCTTACGATGACTGCCGTTTTAGGACGAAATTAAATTGACAAATTCATATTCATATCTTATTCAAGCATTAAACATAAAAACACACAATGTCAATGAACATTACTAATTTTGCATTTCACTAACGGACCAATGTCTGGTACCACTTTTTGAGTAATCTAATTCGAAGACAAGCTCTAAAGTTGAAGTCTGGCAGTGAGCGTCTGTGGGTGGATTTTGTTCTCATCGCTGCATATAAAAAACATCGTGTACATGGAAGTCTAAATATCGACATAATCGTAGCTGCAGACTTGTAAAGTCGTGAAAATATATTGTAAGGACACAGAAGCCTGCGAGACTAATTTTGCTGTGAAAGTAATCATGCGAACCTCACACTGTTGGTGTACAAGTTCTAGCTCAACTACGTCTGAGAAACGTTTGAAACGTGGGCTGTAGAAAGGGCTGTGACACACCAAAAGCTGCCAAAAACAATTTTTGACTTCTATCACCATCAAGCAGAACCACCTTTACTACGAACTTGGCATAAACTGAAACTGGGAAAAACAAGTTGCAAGACTTCCAGGAAAACTGAAGCAAAACAATTGGCAGCCAGTCACTGGAAATCAGTTACTTTGCCTGTTGACTGTGTAATTATAAATTTAGGCAAACACTGAAACCCTTTTCAGGACATGGTGCAAATGGCTCTGAGCACTATGGGACTCAACTGCTGAGGTCATAAGTCCCCTACAACTTAGAACTACTTAAACCCAACTAACCTAAGGACATCACACACATCCATGCCCGAGGCAGGATTCGAACCTGCGACCGTAGCGGTCGTGCGGTTCCAGACTGTAGCGCCTAGAACCGCTCGGCCACTCCGGCCGGCTTTCAGGACATGCAACAAGCTCCAAGGAAACAGGCATTGGCAACAGATATACCTACTACTGCACGTCCTCTAGAAGATTGTGAGTAGATTATTACTCAGAAAATTCAAGAAAAAGCCTATGTCTTGTTGTAACATTGGTTTTTTGATAAAAAGTTAAAATCAATTTTACCATAAGTTTGTCTTTCTAAGCTCAGTGCCAACTATATTATAAATATTAACCAATCTACACGAAATTTTTTCAGGAAGTAATCTTGATGCATTTGCAAACTTCTAAGCATTTATATTACCGGAAACGTCATTTGTTTATTTTATCGTCACTTTTACGTACCGATAGCTAAAGAAAATTTAAGACTGAAATTTAAGACAAACACTGAAAACAAATGATTAATATTTCTCATAAAATGAATGCATGGAACCATTCAACTATGTCTCGTGAATGCAACTGCAAAATTTGGTGTGTGAAAAATGTAGTGTGAGTACCAAAAGCCGGTTTTTAAGAATACTATTAAATCATATTAAGAATTCAAAGCTCGAAAACCAATGAAGATGTGGACTTTAAAAGTTGAGTGTTGTTGCACCTTTACATAACAGACACGATTTTAAAATTTAGTTGCTATCGACAAAATAGAAGAACAATTAAATTTTTTCGTGGAGTCTCCCCTTAGAACTGCGCCGTGTGTACTGTATGTTCATATCTAAGACTGCATTGTCATTTCTCTGAAGGCAGCACGTTGCACTTCTCTTGCGCTACCAGCCGGCAGTGCTGCGTTGCGTAAAGCCTAGTTTACACGACGACACCAGGTTGCAGGAAACTGCGCTACCGGACACTGAGCATGCGCGCCGCGCGTCTGCGCAACTCGTTGGTGAAACTAAACACTTTCGGCGTGTTCCAACTTTGGCGACACTAGTTACATGAGTTTTGAGGTTATGTGTGTTCGTAGAATGTAGACAAACTTAAATGTGAAGTGGGGAACGGAGAATAATGATTCCTTTTTGGATATCTATGCTTTGCATAGGTGTTTGTGGGATTTCAGTGAAGCTGATTACAAAAATAAGCAACATATTACTGCCGCTGAGACCGTCATGTGCGGTCATAACATAGATGCTTTGACAATATCTGAGCTGCAGGGCAAAATTTATTGTGTTAGAAGCACATATACAACTGAATTAAGAGAAATACAAGCAAGCGTAATTCTAGCTGTGGCAATGCTTTCGTCTACAAGACTAAACTCCCATCGTTCTATTGGCCAACTCTTTGTTAAGGAATATTGTTGACAGGAGGGAAGGCTATACAAATTCAAGAAGCTGCATTCTATACTCAATATTCGTCTAATTAAAACGTCGCTGCAGTTCTTCCCGTTCACATACGTTAGAATTTTGAAATATTGTCACTGTACAGATCTATCTTCAAGAGAGTAGTTTGCAAACCATTCTCTTCTTAATGCAGCCTGCTCCGAATAATTGTTGTTGCGAATGTTCAATAATTATTAACATTGACGGTAATAATTATTGTGTTAATAAAATAGCGTCACCACCAACTAAAACCGTATCTTATAGCATGCCGAGTGTTCTCGATTGTAATGCACGAAATGTGATATGTAATTTCAGTTCTGGCGACAGCGCTTCATGCATTACAGTACCTTTATTCCTTATCGCATAATTAACTCTATTTAGAAGAAACGTGAACAGTTCTGGTGACATTCTAAGATAATTAAAACAACTTCTTGGATCTTCCGTTATAAATATTTCAGCAAGGATGCTGAGCAACCGAGCTGACGTCTTTTCTTCATCCAGTCACGAATCGAAACACGTTTCTTAATTTTTTCTTATGCAGCGATTCCGCGCAACAAGCTTTAACTCCCTCACAATTCGTTCGACGTGCAGCTGCCAAAACTTTCATTTCTGACACGACTCAGTGACCCACAAAACGACGAAACTGAAGTGTACAATGGTGTCGCCGCGCCTCGTCATGCATGAAACCACTTGCCTGCAACTCATTCCACACAACGAGTGGCGCAACCCAATGTCGTCGTGTAAACTAGGCTTAACAACGTCCCATTTTACTGCGAGGGCTCATAACCAAGGCGCATCATCAACAGGCCTGCTGCGGTCTATGACATATTCCTGGAAATTAGTTTCAACCTCTGTAGAAGGATTGCAAAAGTGTGACCAGTCACTTATTTACGATAATTTTTTTGTCTTCACCAGCTTCATCCTGGTTTGCACATCTGCTGACGGGGGGGACAAAGTATGAATTTAACTGAATGTCATTCCCCTGCGTTTCCGCTGCAACGATTTTTGTATCCGGTGTCCGCCAATACAGATTTTGATTACAAAATGGTTCAAATGGCTCTGAGCACTATGGGACTTAACATCTGTGGTCATCAGTCCCCTAGAACTTAGAACTACTTAAACCTAACTAACCTAAGGTCATCACACACAGCCATGCCCGAGGCAGGATTCGAACCTGCGACCGTAGCCGTCGCGCGGCTCCGGACTGAGCGCCTAGAACCGCGAGACCACCGCGGCCGGCTTTGATTACAAGAGCCTCTCAAGGTGAATGCTGCAATTATTCCACAGAAAAGGCGTGGCCTATGAGATGTTCTTGTCAATTTTCATTAGAGAATATTTTACAAATTTCAAGGGATATTTAACCGACTTTGTGTCCTTTCCAGGGAGCACCAAGAGGAGACATCTTTCTTTCGTCCGGCCCCCATTAAATTTGTTTTCAATGTGGTGTCACCGCCAGACACCACACTTGCTAGGTGGTAGCCTTTAAATCGGCCGCGGTCCATTAGTATACGCCGGACCCGCGTGTCGCCACTGTCAGTAATTGCAGACCGAGCGCCACCACACGGCAGGTCTAGAGAGACGTCCTGGCACTCGCCCCAGTTGTACAGCCGACGTTCATAGCAATGGTTCACTGACAAATACGCTCTCATTTGCCGAGACGATAGTTAGCATAGCCTTCAGCTACATTTGCTACGACCTAGCAAGGCGCCGTATTCAATTGATAATTAATATTATGAAGCATGTACCGTAACGAGAGATGTTCTACAATTGTGGATTAAAGTTAAGTATTATATCAACTACGTACTTTATTTGCAATTCTCAAGATATTGTCCTGTTCCAGACCTCCCGCCAGTCAGCGTGTAATTAAACGCGTGCATTTCGGCCTCCTCTAGAAAAACAGTGTTGGCTTTTCTGCCAACACTACATTCAATATTTACAAGATTGCCAATAATTGCATTGAACTACTTTTCAATAATAACAAATTTTTCAATGATTCTGACTTTTTCGTCTTTTTAGCTTCTAAAGGTAGACCACACAAGTCAGAAATAATTTTAAGTTCCCATCAGTTTCGAATTTCTTTAAAGTCTTTGCAGTCGTCTAGTCGGCCTTCATTGCTGGCTTTGTTTTAGCTTCGAAGTACAAATTAGTTGGTCAATCTGGTGGTCATGGTATTCGCATCTTCTCTAAGACTTTTCAGCTACGAGTAAACATTCGGATAAACTTGTGATATTAACGTATTTGTTGTTCAGTGCCAGTCTCCTGAGATGTTATTAGTGCGATGGCACCTTCCACTGCAGTTCCACGTCTCTCATGGCGTATGTTTGTTATCGAGCCACACAATAGGTATGAAAGTACTCATGTTTTTGGTTTTCAGACGTGCTCTCCCGAATACACAGCGAACCAACATCCAACATTTCCAAGGGAATATGTGCTAGAACAGAACACATTCTTGTACGACAGCGTATTTCCTCGTTTTCCTTACAAGGCCCCAACTTCTTTCCACAAACACTGATTAAAATGATAATTGCAGTCATTAATCACTGTTCCAGGAAACAAATTGTTATCTGTTTTGGTAATCGCAATTTCGAAGTCCATCATCATAGATGCAGGACTGCACCCAGGCACGTTACTTTTAATTGTTTCAAAGAAAACGTTCGTATGTTTCTCCCTTTTTATTTGTCAGCAAAGCGTAAACGGCTGGTATGGTGTTTTTCCCTCCCAAGAACTACTGAGGTCGACGTGGAGTATAAACAACTTTCCAGACTGCTTGCACGAATTCCTGAACGTTCCATCCACAAAGAATGACTCCCAATTTGATAAACACGCTTTTTCCTTTACGCTGGCAAACGTCAGTTATCTGCCATTTAGTCCTCTGTTGTCATCCGCAAGTAAAAAATTGCTACCGTCACTCATCAGAAGAATATTCCTCCAGAATCGGTGGGATCTTGCGTAGTTCTAATACATTGTCGCCTAATGCGATGTGACGATTATTTGGCACTTTCGTTTAATGGTAACGATTTTCCTAAGTCATAGCCTCGATTGTAGAGCAGCCCCATTTCTTTAATGTAAACTGACTGAACTGTAGCATCTGTTTCTTTCGCCCGCTTCTGTGCGCTGACAAAATGTTTTCGCACTGCATTTACGGCTTCGTCTGGAATAGAAACGTGGGTACCTTCCGCTAAAACTGTGTTATTTTTTGTGAATAGTCCTCCTTTGCATTTATTCTTTTTAAAGTTTACGCATCACCAGTAAGTTACTTCTTGTTTGTTTGTATAGTCAACCATATACTGATGCCCACCGTATATCAGTAAAGGCTTCCCTTCGGTGGTCTCGGTGATCTCCATTACCTCAGCACTGAAACACGGAACACTATTTGCCAGTCAGAGGTCAACTGCAGTACCGAACTATCGGAGAAAGCGACACACACTACAACTATATGAAGAACAGGTACCATGTTCATTTAGATAAGGCTTACCGGCCAATGATCTTCAGTGCGGATGCACTCACATTGCCCGAACTCTTATGGGAATCGGTAGATTGTCTGCCGCGAGTAATGAGTGTAGTGGGCAGTGGCACTAAAAATGTAGTGTGTGGACAGTAAGTTGGGGATGTGGGTCACACGGGGAACGTGCCGGAGATAAGTTCCTGCAGTCGCACTACCCTCTGTGTCCTCGGTGGCGCAGACGGATAGAGCGTCTGTCATGTAAGCAAGAGATCCCAGGTTCGAATCCCCTTCGGGGTATACATTTTCAACTGCATCCGTCGATATTTATTAACGCCTGTAAGCAGCTAAAGGTCTAGATTTCATTGTAATTTCGCACTGCAACTGGTGTGAGGACATGGAGCTTTGTGCAGGAAATGAGCTGTGGCCTTCCCCAGAATACGTCGCGGATAGGGCGGTGTATTTTTCTTCCTCTGAAAGCCCCTGTCCACTACCTACAGAGTCGTGGGCTCCTCACTAATGTCAGTACAATCCTTTCCGTACAGGTGTCACAAACTCGAGAACCGCGGGTCGCACAAATACTTTATTCGGACCCAGTTTGACGACCTCTGATCTAGAAAAAGACTAAGTTACTTTTACCGCGTATGGCAAACAATGTATTACAGTACAAAGTTCTAGCCGGCCGCGGTGGTCTCGCGGTTCTAGGCGCTCAGTCCGGAACCGCGCTACTGCTACTGTCGCAGGTTCGAATCCCGCCTCGGGCATGGATGTGTGTGATGTGCTTAGGTTAGTTAGGTTTAAGTAGTTCTAAGTTCTAGGGGACTGATGACCTCAGCAGTTAAGTCCCATAGTGCTCAGAGCCGTTTAATCCATTTTTATAAAGTTCTGGATCAGTGATTGTCAAACTGCCCGAATCAACCGTTCGTGCCGCCGGCGGTTCTCTTTGGTATCTTATTACAATGCGCTTCTAGCGACCAACAGCAGTCAACGAATGTTAAGAGCTTCTTAAAGAAGTATTTTTCTTGCCCAGTAACGGCCAAAATTCTTTAGGGAGACAGTAACATTTTCGAAGTGTTTAATTTTGATTGACGTTGCTGAATCCGGTGATCTGACAGGGGAGGCCGTGACACTGGGATCGCAGGTTTGCTTCAAACTTTCGCATCTTTAGCTGGCCACTAATACAACATAACGTGCGAGTAGTAAAGTGCACTACTCTGGCAGTTCCAAGAAAATAGCGAGAGAAGTTTTACGCGTCTATTAAGTAACTGATGTATCTCTGAGTAGGCACCGGCCATTAGAGTTGATGATGGTCAGGTGATTAGCGTTCGAGCTTCGTAAGACGAACATGTATGAGGCAACGGTGCGGCTCCTGCTCGCTCTCAGTTTTTAATCTATACTACCGGAAGGAAGAGAAATGTCTACGACCTATGTTTTCCCTTATAAAACTTTGAACATTCCTTGTAAATGCGGGAAAACTGCATTCATTCGATGTAGTAGATGTCGTTTTAATTGATGTTTTCCGTGACTGTATGACAAACACCATCCTGAAACAGGTTATGTCGAGAGGACATCCGACGAGTAATTGTACATTACTGTTGTGGTCTGGCACGTTGGGACTTACTATCTTACTGAAAAACATCATTCGCATCATTATTTATCGAAGTTTAACTTCGGTTTTCCAACCCCGTCCCTCCTCCTTGAAAATTTAATAAAATTTTTAAGTACTCAAATAACATATGAAATTCACTACAAATTCATGCAGATGTGCGTGAGTTTTTTCCATTATATCACCTCTCGATTGTCACATAAATTAAATAATGTGATCAGTGATGAAAAAAGAATATAGGTTATAAAATAAGTGGTAGCAGTATTCGAACCGCCGCCTCGCCCGTGACTTGTTCACAGCGAACACTAACCACTTTTCTTTGTTGATGTCATTTTGTTCGTTCCTTTTGTACGGATCGGACGTTTTATGACACCCGTTCAAGTTCATTGGTGCTCCACTTAATCAGTTTTTTTTTTATTACAGAGGGCAGCTGTCCCTCTGACCGAACACGCTTAGCTACCGTACCAGCTTCACCACTTGATCACACTGACTTCTTACAGCCGGCCCGTACGCACAAATACAGGGCTATTACAAATGATTGAAGCGATTTCATAAATTCACTGTAGTTCCATTCATTGACATATGGTCACGACACACTACAGATACGTAGAAAAACTCATGAAGTTTTGTTCGGCTGAAGCCGCACTTCAGGTTTCTGCCGCCAGAGCGCTCGAGAGCGCAGTGAGACGAAATGGCGACAGGAGCCGAGAAAGCGTATGTCGTGCTTGAAATGCATTCACATCAGTCAGTCATAACAGTGCAACGACACTTCAGGACGAAGTTCAACAAAGATCCACCAACTGCTAACTCCATTCGGCGATGGTATGCGCAGTTTAAAGCTTCTGGATGCCTCTGTATGGGGAAATCAACGGGTCGGTCTGCAGTGAGCGAAGAAACGGTTGAACGCGTGCGGGCAAGTTTCACGCGTAGCCCGCGGAAGTCGACGAATAAAGCAAGTAGGGAGCTAAACGTACCACAGCCGACGGTTTGGAAAATCTTACGGAAAAGGCTAAAGCAGAAGCCTTATAGTTTACAATTGCTACAAGCCCTGACACCCGATGACAAAGTCAAACGCTTTGAATTTTCGGAGCGGTTGCAACAGCTCATGGAAGAGGATGCGTTCAGTGCGAAACTTGTTTTCAGTGATGAAGCAACATTTTTTCTTAATGGTGAAGTGAACAGACACAATGTGCGAATCTGGGCAGTAGAGAATCCTCACGCATTCGTGCAGCAAATTCGCAATTCACCAAAAGTTAACGTGTTTTGTGCAATCTCACGGTTTAAAGTTTACGGCCCCTTTTTCTTCTGCGAAAAAAAACGTTACAGGACACGTGTATCTGGACATGCTAGAAAATTGGCTCATGCCACAACTGGAGACCGACAGCGCCGACTTCATCTTTCAACAGGATGGTGCCCCACTGCACTTCCATCATGATGTTCGGCATTTCTTGAACAGGAGATTGGAAAACCGATGGATCGGTCGTGGTGGAGATCATGATCAGCAATTCATGTCATGGCCTCCACGCTCTCCCGACTTAACCCCATGAGATTTCTTTCTGTGGGGTTATGTGAAAGATTCAGTGTTTAAACCTCCTCTACCAAGAAACGTGTCAGAACTGCGAGCTCGCATCATCGTTGCTTTCGAACTCATTGATGGGGACATGCTGCGCCGAGTGTGGGAGGAACTTGATTATCTGCTTGATGTCTGCCGAATCACTAAAAGGGCACATATCGAACATTTGTGAACGCCTAAAAAAACTTTTTGAGTTTTTGTATGTGTGTGCAAAGCATTGTGAAAATATCTCAAATAATAAAATTATTGTAGAGCTGTGAAATCGCTTCAATCGTTTGTAACCCTGTACATGAGTTCATAACAGACGCGTAAAACTTGTCTTGCGATTTTCTCGGAATTGCCAGATTAGTGCACCTCTCTACTTGTACGTTATTTTGTTTAATGGGCTACTAAGGGTGTACAAAGTTTGAAGTAAATCTGTGATATCAACGTCGTCGTTCCCTTTGTAGCCGGCCGCGGTGGTCTAGCGGTTCTAGGCGCTCAGTCCGGAACCGCGCGACTGCTACGGTCGCAGGTTCGAATCCTACCTCGGGCATGGATGTGTGTGATGTCCTTAGGTTAGTTAGGTTTAAGTAGTTCTAAGTTCTTGGGGACTGATGACCACAGATGTTTAGTCCCATAGTACTCAGAGCCATTTGAACCATTTTGTCCCTTTGTAAGTAATGTTCGTCGCTTACGACAGGGCAGAGTGGCAAGTAGTACGGGCTTAATGAATGTGGAGGGGGAATAATTTATGTCTGTTTTGCAGTGCTGACAATTCACGAACATGCGCACCATTTGCACCGATCACCTGCTATGGTATAAATTTCAAAAAGAAGCAACACGGATTCTTGAATGCTGATTATATCTTCAAATGTTCTACATGTTTGTAGCAAGTAGTATGAAATCAAATTGTGGCTGTTGTCATACAACGCAATGACTAGAAGAAGTATGAAATTAAAAACATTTAGTAAACATATTTTGTGATCATGTCTCAGACTGCAATCACTGTAGTTAATTAAAATAACGCACTAATTGCGTAAGTTACCAGTTAATGGTAAGATAGCTGGGGAAATATGGCGTAAAGTGGCTAGCGTGCTAAAAGTGTTCCTCACACATTTTTTGCGGTGAAGCGTGCTACTGCCTGCCGACAAGTGGTCACGCCAGTTCTAACACACAGCATCAGTATCATCGCTCAAGACTGACAGAGGAAGCTTGTTCCGTCGTTTTTTTTTTTTTTTTTTTTTTTTTTTTTTTTTTTTTTTTTTTTTTTTTGAGTCGTCCGATTTAAGGTAAGCCATTTATATTATCCTTGTTACTTTACTTGTACGGAAAGTAATAACTGCTTACAGTGTCAGTGTTTGAACTGCGTCTTCTGACCTACAAATGTAGTTAGTTGTTACGAGTATTTCTTTAATACTTTCTTGTCTGGATCACAGATGTTGGCATGGCGTCAGATAGGGAAAAGTGGCCAAGGTGACTTCAATCAGACTTTTTCACATAAAAAAACGCATAGTACAAGAGATGAAAGTGACTTCTAAACCCTTTTATATATAAAGCTATAACCACCATTTTATCCCCCGTGTGATGATTTTTAATTAATTAAGTTAAATTACTTAAAACCTTCTCTGTTCTGTTGTATTTGGCCTAATGTAAGCCACTTGGTATTCACTCGTATACTAGGGCAGGTAGATGCCTAGAAATTGTGTCTGAAAATCAGAGCAATGAACAAGGGTTCCTGTTGTCATGGCACTGGCCACGACCCCAGCTTAGGTACGGAAGATTGGCCACTACGTAAGCCTTCAGAATAATGCATTTAGTTGCAATATTTTTTTCAGTGAAAATATTTCATGTGATACATTACATTATGTAGATTCAAAGTGTGTGAGTCGTAAGTTTCTATCAATAAACAAATTCAATTTCTCTTTGAGTGGACCTCCCCCTCCTAGACCACTGCTCACGCTCACCAAGACGTCACACTACAATGTCAGTATTGTCCGCCCCAGTAGCTGAGTGGTCAGCGTGACGGATTGCCGTCCTCTGGGCCCGGGTTCGATTCGCGGCTGGGTCGGAGATTTTATCCGCTCAGGGACTGGGTGTTGTGTTGTGTTCATCATCATTTCATCCCCATCCGGCGTGCAGGTCGCCCAATGTGGCGCCGAATGTAATAAGACCTGCGATATGGCGGCCGGACCTGCCCCGCGAGGGGCCTCCCGGCCAATGACGCCAAACGCTCATTTCCATTTCCATGTCAGTATTTGCACTCGAGTAGAAAAGTTTGAGGACCACTGTCCTAGATTGTTCCAAAAACTGCATTGGTCAAAGTAACTTTTCCACGTTGTTTCCTGCATACGTGAGTGAACAGTAACAAAGAAAATACGCCTCTTCAGATTATTAAAATTTATTAAAAATAGAATAATTATATGTTATTGTACATATTTAGAAATAGAGTTCTGTGAACTTTACAGTCTGTGCCACATCCCCAAAACAATACTTTACATTTCCTCTCATATGACTAGCTTGCTTAGGAAAAGTTGTAACAGTTCTTGATTAATAGATGATAAAATGTTATGAGCAATTTCGTAACCAAAAAAGTGTAAAGTGCGAAATATATGTTATCTTTGGTCGAATAAAACAAACAGAATTAATAGGACAAGTAACTTATTTCAAAATCAAAACTAAAAATATTGTCCCAAAGTACACTAAGACAAAAAACGAAGCACCACGAAGGAATTAGCCGAATGGCAAAGAAATGGACGTGACGGACATATACAGACAAACAAATGATTAAAATTTCAGAAAAATTGGATGATTTATTCGAGAGAGAGAGAGAACTTCACATACTGAGCAAGTCAATAACGCGTTGGCCCACCTCTGGCTCTTATGTAAGCCGTTACTGGGCTTGGAATTTATTCGTAGAATTATTGGATGTACTACTGCGCGATATGGTGCCAAACTCAGTTCAATTGGCGCGTCAAATCGTCCAAATCCCGAACTGATTGAAGGATCTTACCCGTAATGCTCCAAAAATTCTCAGTTTGGGAGAGATCCGGCGAGCTTGCTAGTCAAATAGGGTTTGACAAGCACCATAGGAAGCAGTAGGAACTCTCACCATGTGCGGACGCGCATTATCTTGCAGAAATGTAAGCCCAGGATGGCTTGCCATAAAGGGCAATGAAACGGAGCCCAACATATCGTCGACGTACCGCTGCGCTGTAACGATGCCGCGGATGACAACGAGAGGGGTCCTCCTATGAAAAGAGAGGGCACTCCAGTCCATCACTCCTGGTTGTCTAGCCATATGGCGTCCAACAGTCAGATTGGAGTCCCTCCGTTGTCCGAGGGCGCTCCAGAGACTTCTTCGGCCTGTAATCTCTTTGAATGGAGTAGAATCCTGTTCAGTGATGAATCCTGCTTCGAATTGAGCCCCGATAACCAGTGAAGACTTGCCTATCGATGCCCTGCACAGTGGTGGACACCGATTGTCGCCCAGCGTAAGGGTCGACAATCCTGCCTCGGCCATTGAAGGCGCAAGATCTTTGCCCAGTTGAGAAGGTTTGGAGCATTGCAGGCAGGGCCACTTAGGAGGACATCCAGAAACTCTATATATCAAAGCCAAGCCTAATAACTACGTGCATATAGGTCAGACGTGGACCAAAGCGCCATTAACTTGCGCAATTTGTGAATCTCTATCCCTGCAGTAAATCATCCAATTTTTCTGTAATTGCAATCATTTGTTAGTCTTTACACGTGCATCACATATACCGATTACCGTTTGGGTAAGTCTGTCTTGATGAGTCATATTTTTTTCGTCTTAGAATGTACAACAGAAAAACTTGGGAAAGTGTGAAACTTACACTACTGGCCATTAGAATTGCTACACCACGAAGATGACGTGCTACAGACGCGAAATTTAACCGACGGGAAGAAGATGCTGTGATATGCAAATGATTAGCTTTTCAGAGCATTCACACAAGGATGGCGCCGGTGGCAACACCTACAACGAGCTGACATGAGGAAAGTTTCCAACAGATTTCTCATACAGCCCGCCGCGGTAGCCGAGCGGTTATAGGTGCTTCAGTCCGGAACCGCGCGACTGCTACGGTCGCAGGTTCGAATCCTGCCTCGGGCATGGATCTGTGTGATGTCCTTAGGCTAGCTAGGTTTAAGTAGTTCTAAGTTCTAGGGGACTGATGACCTCAGATGTTAAGTCCCATAATGCTCAGAGCCATTTGAACCATTTTGAACCATTTCTCATACACAAACAGCAGCTGACGGGCGTTGCCTGGTGAAACGTTGTTTTCATGCCTCGTGTAAGGAGGAGAAATGCGTACCATCACGTTTCCGACTTTGATAAAGGTCGCATTGTAGCCTATCACGATTGCGGTTTATCGTATCGTGACATTGCTGCTCGCGTTGGTCGAGATCCAATGACTGTTAGCAGAATATGAAATCGGTGTGTTCAGGAGGGTAATACGGAACGCCGTGCTGGATCCCAACGCCCTCGTATCGCTCGCAGTCGAGATGACAGGCATCTTATCCGCATGGCTGGCTGTAACGGATCGTGCAGCCACGTCTCGATCCCTGAGTCAACAGATGGGGACGTTTGCGAGACAACAACCATCTGCACGAACAGTTCGACGACGTTTGCAGCAACATGGACTATCAGCTCGGAGACCATGGCTGCGGTTACCCTTGACGCTGCATCACAGACAGGAGCGCTTGCGATGGTGTACTCAACGACGAACCTGGGTGCACAAATGGCAAAACGTCATTTTTTCGGATGAATCCAGGTTCTGTTTACAGCATCACGATGGTCACATCCGTGTTTGGCGACATCGCGGTGAACGCACATTGGAAGCGTGTATTCGTCGTCGCCATACTGGGGTATCACCCGGCGTGATGGTATTGTGTGCCCTTGGTTACACGTCTCGGTCACCTCTTGTTCGCATTGACGGCACTTTGAACAGTAGACGTTACATTTCAGATGTGTTACGACACGTGGCTCTACCCTTCATTCGATCCCTGCGAAACCCTACATTTCAGCAGGATAATGCACGACCGCATGTTGCGGGTCCTGTATGGGCCTTTCTGGATGCAGAAAATGTTCGACTGCTGTCCTGGACAGCACATTCTCCAGATCTCTCATCAATTGAAAACATCTGGTCAATGGTGACCGAGCAACTGGCTCGTCACAATACGTCAGTCGCTACTCTTGATGAACTGTGGTATCGTGTTGAAGCTGCATGGGCAGCTGTACCTGTACACGCCATCCAAGCTCCGTGTGACTCAATGCCCAGGCGTATCAAGGCCGTTATTACGGCCAGAGGTGGTTGTTCTGGGTACTGATTTCTCAGGATCTATGCACCCAAATTGCGTGAAAATGTAATCATATCTCAGTTCTAGTATAATATTTTTGTCCAATGAATACCCGCTTATCATCTTCATTTCTTCTTGGTGTAGCAATTTTCATGGCCAGTAGTGTAAAACAATTGCCATAGAGTACACATGTACCGTAGGCTCGTCTCTTGTACTTCAGACTTGCAATTTTAGGTAAAATGTAGCTCAGGGATCGCAAATTTCTTCATATAGGCTTAATATCGTAAACTACTATTGACCAAAGGTCCCCGATATTCTCGTTCGTTATAATACATTTCAGTCTGAGAACATGTTCGTAAAGTTTCACTAAGTCAGCAGTTTGCATTTTTACAAGCGCACCGAGCATTTGCCGGCGCGCAGAGCCTACACTTGCGGCCTGGTGCGCAGGGTCGGGTCAGCGACCGGACTGCTGGTCTGAGCCGCGGCCCACCCCCACCACGCCGCCGCGATCGCTATCTGCGGCGCGGGGGAGGGGCAGAGGGGAGCAGGGAGGCAGCGTGGTGTGCTGTCCGCAGGCCCACCACACACACACACACACACACACACACATCTCGGCAAAAGACGGAACCGCGGCTAGCGCCGCACGAGCAATGTGTACCCCATAAAACGTGAGAATAATGAGGGGAAAAGCCCACAGCTCTCCCAGACAATCGTGTCACGCGCGCCGATATGCGCGCGAGGAAATTTACGCTACATATGCTCTTACATAAAATAAAATCTGCAGTCGCAGGTATCAGCGAAACACACCGGAGATCGTAGTGTGCGACATGCGAGAAGCTGTAAATAAGAGTTCGAGTAGAGTCCCCGAGAATCGGCACGGGGTTACAACTCGAGACAGCTAGCGGAGACGGCGCCGCGCTTATCTCTCAGAGACGTCTAATGGCCGTTATCGAAGTGGAACAGCCGCACAGCCGCAACTTCTCTCTTGTTATCCGCTCCCCCTCGAATCGTTTACCGGGCTGTTCTACTGCGGGAGACGTCGTGGACTGGCATGCCCCAACACAGACCGGGGAACGAGAACACGTGGGAGGATGCCGGAAACCTGCAGGGACACAACTGTGTTTGATCTGTACAGAATTCATTCTAGGCCAATTGGACCAATTTCATGACTTAAAAAGACATTTACTTTTTTTAACGTAAACAGCGCAGGGGACATCCTCTTAGAGAACTGAGGCAAAGACGTGATTATCATGAGGTCCCATACTGCGAGGAGCGTAGGGGACGACGCGGAAGACCCGCACCGCTGTACTAGGCAAGGTCCTAGTGGAGGTGGTTTGCCATTGCCTTCCTCCGACCGTAATGGGGATGAATCATGATGATGAAGACGACACAACAACACCCAGTCATCTCGAGGCAGCAAAACTCCCTGACCCCCCGGGAATCGAGCCCACAAGATCACGAGCTGCGGACAGCCATCTCAATACTAGGATGAGTGTCCCAAATACGCCACACATGTTCTGATGACAAAATGTAAGCCAAAGTTTAATTATCCGATGTACTTAGAGTTTTCGAACACCACTGTCTAGCTCCGTTTCACTGACAGTAAAGGATTTGGCAGTTTTCTAACACATGTCATTATTTTTTGTGTCCGTTCCCGCTTGAAAACATACCAGATAACGGTGACTCCAACTTCTCTGATAACGCAATTTGGAAATGCAGGAGCACGCAAAGTACTCACGTTTGGGCCTTGCCGGAGGGCGCGCAATGTTCAACATGACGCATTTTCAGGGTTTTGTTCTAACTTTTCTTTGCGCCCATATTACAATATTTTCACCATCTCACAACGGTTTTTTTCCCTCGTCTGTCCAAGCTATTCCGGTCGTCTACAGTTTTTCTACCAGACAAGCTGCCCAGTGTGAATTTTCCGTCTAAAAAACAGTATGTCTGATATATTAAGTTGTGTTATTCCACTCGCTTCACGTCTTCTTTATCTGCACCTGCCCACTTTATTGCTTCAGTTTTAGCTTAACTGCAGATCTCGCAGCATTCCACAATGTCTGGTTAATCTGGTTGTTTCCATGCATTTCATACGCCCTTAGAACACCGGGCTGATTTTTTGGTATGCGAATAATAATGCTGGCATACTTCTCAATTTCTTTATTTGCCGTGTCTTCAGTATTATTTGGACTTAAATCTTTCTGATTAGTTTTCGTTCTCTCTTTTGGATTTCTTCAGTGTCCCTCTTTCTGTTTCAAATGAGTGTTTCATCCCCATAAAGACAGTCCGGCCTGATCAGTATGCTGCAGTGTCAGTTCGGTGTATCGAGATGCATTTTATTTTATTTTAATTTTGTTATAGATACCTTTTGTTAGCCTGTGACAACGAATTTCCTAATCAGTCTTTTCCAAGCCAGTTTCCTGAATAGTTGCACCCAACAGATTGAAATAAGAAATTCTCTTGATTTCGCCGTATTCGGAGCTTTTAGAAGTTTTGAAGCCAGGTAGCTACATACATGTATCCTGGTTTCTGCGATCATTTTGGTATCCTACTCTTGACCTCTTTCTTTAAGAATTTCTATTTTTTGTGCTGTTTCAATGTCCAGACTTAGAGTTCCCAGGTCGTCTGCTAAAGCTAAGCAGCTTCTTCCTAATTTTATGGTTCCTTCAATTTTAAGCTCCGATTTCACTTTTCCGTACTACTGGAGAACTTTTCTTAAGACTCAGTTGTAATGTAATGGAATGAGTCTATCACCTTGTCTCAAGCTTGTTTTCATTTCAAAATCTTCCTAAATTTCTCCACTGAATTTTGCCTTAGATTATGTATCATTTAGTGTTTCACTAACAACTGCAGTGGTTTTGAGGTCCAGACTATTTGGTCAGATACCTGTTTGATATTCGTCATTTTTGCATTGAAGTTATTGTTGTGCTCAGTCCAGCAGACATTTAAATAGAATTTTATGTGAAACAGGCAGAAGGGAAATCACTCTAGAATTACTAATGCTTTCTATGTAAGAGATACCATTAGAAATTTTCTCTTTTCCATATGTTTTGCGTGATCAGTATAATTTTTTTTCGAAGCTTTTGGGCCAGTTGATTGCAGGAGTTCTGCAGCAATTCCGTCTGCACGAGATGCTTTGTTTTTTTGCAACCTTTAATTATTTTAAATTGCTAGAAAAATTGTGGGCGGTGCGAGATACTGTTGCAATGTTGTGCAACTCCTAACAAGGATTAAGTGATTTCACTTGTTCCAGTCAACGAAGTCCAGCTATCTATTACGTGGTCTCTCCACCCACCCACCCCCCCCCTCACCCCTTGTTATCCCTCTAGGTTCGTAGTCAAGGATTTGTTTTGGAAGTCTATTTTAGGCCTTTTGACATACATTTTCCCACCATATTTTTCTCTTTGGGTGCATTTTCTTGTTTATTTAATCAACTTTTAATTCATTCCTAATGTCTACATTTCTGAAAGACGTGATTTGTTTGAGCTGATTCTAGCTTAACATTAAAAAAACGAAATGAGAGAAAATTCGCCTGGCAACTCTTTGGAGTTTGTAGAGAATTACTTTCCCCCAACACGTGCCCACCTGAGGCTTTCTGCGAATGTCTGATAGTGCCAATATGCGAACCTAAAGGTGGGAACGGAATATGAAACTATCGACCTTTGACAGTGCGTACCAGTGACTGGAAAATTTTCACACAGATGCTGACAAACCCTATACGATGTTCAAGCCGCCATGTCATCTCCAACGACCATACTTCGCTAGGAGGTCTATACAATATCAGGTCTGTTCTGTGCCAGTGAAGGGACTTAATCTCCCTAGCATGAATCCATCGCCTCCCATGTGCGCTAGTCTCACTCGATTTTAGTCAGTCATTCGATCAATTCGACCACAACTACCACACTGCAGTACTAAGCAATACGCGATATCCAAATATCTTTATTGTTGGGACCGTGTACCTCCTATATGGAGTGCCATCAAGGGTATTTGTCAATGGCTGCCTGACAGGAACCCTCCACATCAACTATTCGGTGCACCAGGGCTTTCCTTTATCTATGGTGCTTTATGCACTGGCCTTAGAAACTTTGTCGCATGTACTGCACTAACTATTAACAGGACTCTGATTTCGCGGTCGAGCTCACCAATGCATGGCAAATGCAGATACCGTATTGCTCATCGTCCGTGGAACTGATGACATTGAGACGTGGTAAAAATTGCTGTTTTGAAGAGCGCGCCGCAGGCACAGTGTGAAGCAGTCGCCCTCCGCTTCTGGCGGTGGCGCCGCTGTGGCAATCGCAGCTTTGGTGTCTCCCTCTGGTGGGAAAGGGGAAAGGTAGCCTGTTCACGTGCATTTAAGCGGCGCTATGAGCCAGAGAGTCTCCTTTGTTATGCCCATCCGGCTTGGATCTCTGCCCCCCCCTACCTTTTATAAATCCCTCCAAATCCTCGAACGTCATGCTCTCCGCCTCGCCTATCACATCCGTCTCCCCTACCCCACACGGATCCTGTACGATCTCATCCCCTTCCCCCACCTCTTCCTTGAAATGTAAAGCATGTTGTACATTTATGTAAGTCTGAATTTCATGGGTTTTATTTAAAAAGTCATTTTTATAAAGTTGCCACCCTTCCACCATAAGAGATCTTTTAAAAACAAATTGCACTTTCAGTGGCAAATAATTTCTTAGTGTGAGTGTTTGTACCATTTTCATCCCTCTTACGGGGTGCATAGTTAATGTGTTTGTGTGAGTTGTTAAAATTTTTAGGTGAAAGTAATCTGGTGTGTTGCAGATTTGCACCAGTGTAGCCTTTGAGAGGTTGTTGTGAGCGGCCGTGACTACGGCCGTGTTGAAAGGGGAGCGACAAGGTTCTCAGCCCGAAGGCTCATTCTGTCAATATTGTTCTTTCTGCCTCTAAATAAAATTGTAACTTGATATATCGAGGGTGCTTTTCTGCTTATAAATTTTAGATCTGTTTTGAAAAGGCTTTTATGAATAAGAACCCTATTTGTTAAAGGTAATTTCATTGTCATCAGTTACTCGCTGGCAACTACTTCCACGCTCACCTAGTGTGATTAAATGTGCTAATGTTCTTGATGAATCGCTAGTAAATAAAGTAAATTATTTAAGAACAGATTTTGAAAGTAAATTCACGGTTCATTCATGACAGACGCCATCTCCTAGAGTGCAACACATGGAATGGCATCAGGAAGTAAACTCAGTTTCGAGAAGTCACTCGCACTGCCTTTACGGTCGGGTTTGCACGATAGTCCGTTGCCCCCCTTTCGGCTTACCAACACATTATGATGCCCAGGAAAGGACTTCACAGACGAAATCCGGAGCGCGATAACATTGAACTGTAAACGTTTATTGCAATAGACATGGGCTAGCATTGTGGATTAACGTTCTTGGTTCCTCAATACCGTACAGTTAGCGCATTGGTACCTGGCTGGTACGTAGTCAGACAGTGCGCAGGATAAGGTTACAATTGTGGATGGGGCAGTGAACAGTTACTGTGAGTTGCACAATCAAACACACAACTTTATTTTTCTAAGAACTACTTATTTACACACCGCTTTAAAAGATCACGGTGGTGGTTGTTGGGATGTTTAAGGGAGACTAAACAGCTAAGGTCATCAGTCCCCCAAAAGATCACGATTAGACAGTACGGCTGAAGGCCGAGTTAAAGAAAGCTTGATATACTTTCTGGGCTGAAGGCCCAAAACCACACCAAAAACAAGAAGGCTGAAAGCCTGTCTTAGAAATCAAAAGCAATGCAAAACAGAAGGCAAAATTTAAAAAAAACATGCGATTGAAAACAATTAGCGGCTGAAGGCCTACATTACGTGTCTGAAGGACAACTATAATTACAACACATCAATAAAAAAATTTTCTTACTAAGAAATTTCTTTTTAAATTTACATCAGAACTAACGAAAGCCTAATTAAAGAAATATTAACTTATTGCACGGCTGAATGCCACAAACAAATCTGAAACAATGGCTGAAGGCCTAAACAGCAAGTCAGACAAACAATTGAAAATAAACACCTTCCTTCTTATAAAACAATTTCCTTTAAAGAATACACACAGCTGAAGACCTTATTAAAAGGGGTGCACTTAAATCCTTGGCTGAAGGCTACACATAACACATCGAACAACTAACGGCTTAGGCCCTGGATTATGTACAATTTCAGACAGAACAAATTTTAAGGAAAAAATTAATAAAAGCAATCTTCAAAATTTTAATTTAACACAGCTGCAGGCCTTTATGTAAAATTTAAAAAGAGAGAATTAACACATGGCTGAAGGTTTCGCACAATACTTCAAACTAAAATGAAGATCACAGTCTAAAACAAACAGAACAAGTGCTGCTCAGAAGTGTTCCAAGGGTCAGCCTGAGAAGGTAGCTCAAACGTAAGGTGAGGTGAGACAGGCAGCCAAGAGTTGAAGTTAAATAATCGGATGGCAACCCAAACTAGAGACGGCCCAACGACTGACCAACAAATTTAACCAATTCCCTTCCATACGACCAACGGCACAATAATGGAAAACATCGGCCAAGGACAAGGATATGAACAGCGTCTAAAAACAGCCAAGGGAACAATAACCACTCTAAGCAAAATATGAACCAAACAACTTCAAAGGCTGTCGAACTACACGCCATGCCGGACAGCATCAATACGACGAGGAAAGGCACACTGCCGGAAAACTACGCTAACGACCAGGACAGGTAACTGGGACATTAACGGCCACAGGGCAGAAAATACCTCTGCTGCACTTCACTGGCAAGTAACAGTCAATTTAATAATTAATCTCAATATAGGAAGATGGCTGCAAGATTTCGCTGATTCCAACACACCATATGTTGCTGCTAGCCCGAATGGCCCAGGGAGCAACAACCCACAAATGAACGAAGAAATGTCACAATAGTTGAGGTTTCATAACAGGTTAACTGATCACTCAACTTCAGCGTCTAGGTTCGGTGGGCAACGAACTTTGTCGCTCTCACAGCTAGCGCCTCACAATCTGACAGTGTGTGCATGCTGCCAGCGGTCCTGGCCTGGCCTCACGCCACAGAGACTTCCTCGCTGCTCCGTCCCAATCGACTGACTCAATCCAGCATGCAGACAGCATTAAAATAACTGCTCAGTCAAAACCACACAAGCTACACACGGTTCCGCGAAACACTTCCACAAACAACTCGAACAATATTGAAACCAGTCACTGTGGACAAGCTAGGAGGAATCACAATTCGAAACACAGAGAACCCGGATGCAGTCGGCGACCAAATACACATCGTCCAATGAGACGAACTTGTGCCATCAACGGTCTAGCGACTCATGGCTGTCCGGACCTCACTGCTGCTCCGTCCCCACCGAACTCCCGACACACGACGACCCGGAAATACTAGCAGTCGCTCCAAAGATAGTATGACAGTGTTCTTATCGCTAAGCGCTGCTGCTGCCACTCACGGGCAGGCAAGCCAGTAACTTAGTGACGCCAGTAAATCGAATAAGAAACGGGATGGCAGCACCACAAAGAAAAGATGTCAAGCAATAAACGGCACGAACACGAACCGCGCACGGCTCACGCATTATGTCAATGTGTAAGCATCGCGACTTCCTCGTGTCACACAATCTCTACCATGAAGTACCCACTGACATATAGTAATTGGGCCGCTTAAGGTTCGTTTGTCAGCACAGGGATATTCTTTAAAATTAGACACGACTCCCTCGCTCTACCCAAGGACAGAGAGAGCCTCAGGCTCGTCAAAAGTCAATGACATGGCGGTGGCCATCTACATCTGCACCCACCTCGAACTGCAGCTTAGCTATCTCTTGAGCCTTTTTTGTCTATTCTTTTTTTTTGGGTCATCAGTCTTCTGACTAGTTTGATGCTGCCCACCTCGACAACATCTCCTCTGCCAACCTAGTCATCTCAAAGTAGCAACCTATGTCCTTAGATATCTGCTGGATGTATTCCAATCTCTGCCTTCCTATATAGTTTTTGCCCTCTGCAGCTCCCTCTAGTAGCATGGAAGTCATTCCCTGATGTCTGAACAAATGTCCTATCATCCTGTCCCTTCTCCTTGTCAGTGTTTTCCGCATATTCCTTTCCTCTCCGATTCCGTGCAAAACCTCCTCATTCCTTACCTTATCACTCCACCTAATTTCCAGCATTGGTCTGCAGCACTACATCTCAAATGCTTCTATTCTGTTCCAGTTTTCCCACAGTCCATGTTTCACTACCGTATATTCACAGAAATTTCTTCCTCAGATTAAGGCCTAAGTTTGAATCTCTGGCCAGGAATATCCTTTTTTCCAGTACTAGTCTGCTTTTGATGTCCTCCTTACTCTGTCCATCATTGGTTATTTGCTGCCGAGGTAGCAGAATTCCTTAGCTTCATCTACTTCGTGACCATCAATCCAGATGTTAAGTTTCTCGCTGTTCTCATTTCTGCTACTTCTCATTACTTTTGTCTTTCTTCAATTTGCTCTCAACCCATTTTCTGTACTCATTAGAGCAGATCATGTAATTCTTCCTCACTTACACAGGATAGCAATGTCATCAGCGAATCGTATGATTGCCGTCCTTTCACCTTGAATTTAATTCCACTCCTGGACTTCTCTTTTATTTCCATCATTGCTCCTTCGATGTACAGACTGAACAGTAGGGGCGAAAGACGACATCCCTGTCTTACACCTTTTTTAATCCGAGCATTTGGTCCTTGGTCGTCCACTCGTACTATTCCCTTTGGCTCTTGTACATATTGAATATTACCCGTGTCTCGCTATAGAATAACCCTATTTTTCTTAGAATTTCGAACATCTTGCACCATCTTACAATGTCGAACGCTTTTTCCAGGTGGCCAAATCCAATGAATGTGTCTCGATCTTTCTTTTTTTTTTTTTTTTTTTTTTTTTTTTTTTTTTTTTTTTTTTTTTTTTTTTTTTTTTTTTTTTTTTTTTTGCTACAGTCTGGAACCGCGTGACCGCTACGGTAGCAGGTTAGAATGCTGCCTCGGGCATGGATGTGTGTGATGTCCTTAGGTTAGTTAGGTTTAAGTAGTTCTAAATTCTATGGGACTGATGACCTCAGAAGTTAAGTCCCATTTGCCTCGATTTTTCTTTAGTCTTACTTCCATTATCACCCTCTCTGGTGCCTTTACCTTTCCTAAAACCATTCTGATCTTCATGTAACACAGCCTCAATATTCCTTTTCATTCTTCTGTATATTATTCTCTTCAGAAACTTGGATACACGAGCTGTTAAGCTCATTGTGCCATAATTCTCGCACCTGTCAGCTCTTGCAGTCTTCGGAATTGTGTGGATGATATTTTTCCCAAAGTCAGACGGTATATTGCCAAACTCATGCATTCTACAGACGAACGTGAATAGTCGTTTTGTTGCCACTTCCCCATATGATTTTAGAAACTCCAATCGAATGTTATCTATCCCTTCTGCCTTGTTTAATCTTAAGTCCACCAAAACTCTCTTAAATTCTGATTCTAATACTCGGTCCCCTATCTCTTCTACAACATTAGGCAAATCTTCCCCCCTTACAGAGGCCTTCGATGTACTCTTTCCATCTATCTGCTCTCTCCTCTGCAGTTAACAGTGGAATTCCCGTTGCAGTCTTAATGTTACCACCCTTGCTTATCATTTCGCTGAAGTTTGTTTTGACTTTCCTATGTGATAAGTAAGTCCTTCCAACAATTATTTCTTTTTCGATTTCTTCCCATTTCGTCTTAGCTTCCCTGCACTTCTTATTTACTTTATTCCTTAGCGACTTGTATTCCGGTATTCCTGAATTTTCCTGTACATTTCTGTACTTTCTTCTTTCATTGATTAGCTGAAGTATTTCTTCTGTTACCCATGGTTTCTTCGCAGCTATCTTTTTTGTACCCATGTTTTTCTTTCCAACTTCTGTGTTTGTCCCTTTTAGAGATGTCCGTTCCTCTTCGACTGTACTGCCTACGGGGCTATTCCTTATTTGCCGGCCTGGGTGGCCGAGCAGTTCTAGACGCTACAATCTGGAACCGCCCGACCGCTACGGTCGCAGGTTCGAATCCTGCCTCGGGCATGGATGTGTGTGAAGTCCTTAGGTTGTAATGTTGTTACTTTAATTTGCTGTGATGAAAGCGGTACTGATGGACAATAAAAGCGGGTTAAAAGCTGTGAGCTGTCTGGGGAAGTTAACCGTGCATTACTGCGCAACTGTTTCACCAGGTAACTAGTCTAGGTTTACCAAGTTCCCAGTCAGACTAACATTGATTATAATCTTTTGATAGTCATACAACAACGGGTAATATATATATATATATATATATATATATATATATATATATATATATATATACTCCTGGAAATGGAAAAAAGAACACATTGACACCGGTGTGTCAGACCCACCATACTTGCTCCGGACACTGCGAGACGGCTGTACAAGCAATGATCACACGCACGGCACAGCGGACACACCAGGAACCGCGGTGTTGGCCGTCGAATGGCGCTAGCTGCGCAGCATTTGTGCACCGCCGCCGTCAGTGTCAGCCAGTTTGCCGTGGCATACGGAGCTCCATCGCAGTCTTTAACACTGGTAGCATGCCGCGACAACGTGGACGTGAACCGTATGTGCAGTTGGCGGACTTTGAGCGAGGGCGTTTAGTGGGCATGCGGGAGGCCGGGTGGACGTACCGCCGAATTGCTCAACACGTGGGGCGTGAGGTCTCCACAGTACATCGATGTTGTCGCCAGTGGTCGGCGGAAGGTGCACGTGCCCGTCGACCTGGGACCGGACCGCAGCGACGCACGGATGAACGCCAAGACCGTAGGATCCTACGCAGTGCCGTAGGGGACCGCACCGCCACTTCCCAGCAAATTAGGGACACTGTTGCTCCTGGGGTATCGGCGAGGACCATTCGCAACCGTTTCCATGGCGCTGGGCTGCGGTCCCGCACACGGTTAGGCCGTCTTCCGCTCACGCCCCAACATCGTGCAGCCCGCCTCCAGTGGTGTCGCGACAGGCGTGAATGGAGGGACAAATGGAGACGTGTCGTCTTCAGCGATGAGAGTCGCTTCTGCCTTGGTGCCAATGATGGTCGTATGCGTGTTTGGCGCCGTGCAGGTGACCGCCACAATCAGAACTGCATACGACCGAGGCACACAGGGCCAACACCCGGCATCATGGTGTGGGGAGCGATCTCCTACACTGGCCGTACACCACTGGTGATCGTCGAGGGGACACTGAATACTGCACGGTACATCCAAACCGTCATCGAACCCATCGTTCTACCATTCCTAGACCGGCAAGGGAACTTGCTGTTCCAACAGGACAATGCACGTCCGCATGTATCCCGTGCCACCCAACGTGCTCTAGAAGGTGTAAGTCAACTACCCTGGCCAGCAAGATCTCCGGATCTGTCCCCCATTGAGCATGTTTGGGACTGGATGAAGCGTCGTCTCACGCGGTCTGCACGTCCAGCACGAACGCTGGTCCAACTGAGGTGCCAGGTGGAAATAGCATGGCAAGCCGTTCCACAGGACTATATCCAGCATCTCTACGATCGTCTCCATGGGAGAATAGCAGCCTGAATTGCTGCGAAAGGTGGATATACACTATACTAGTGCCGACATTGTGCATGCTCTGTTGCCTGTGTCTACGTGCCTGTGGTTCTGTGAGTGTGATCATGTGATGTATCTGACCCCAGGAATGTGTCAATAAAGTTTCCCCTTCCTGGGACAATGAATTCACGGTGTTCTTATTTCAATTTCCAGGAGTGTATATAAATGGAGAATTTAAATAAAAAGAAAGAAATCAGTTTATATTTGGAAATTTATTTTAAGATTGATCATTGAAATTTCAGCATATTAAACGTGAGTTATAACTGAGCTGGTGCCTTATTTAGGACTGTGAAAATGTGAGATTGTAATCTTACGGAACACATAAAATATGGAGCCAAGATTGGGAGACTGCATACAACACTGCATTCATAAAATAACACACGAAAAACGTTGAAACATAAGCAAGAGGAAATTAACCACAACCAACAGATTCAGTTTTCACCCAAAGAAATTACGTTCGTAGCACAATCCTGTCCGTCATGTAATTACCACACACTGGTATACTAAATTCATACCAACTCTCTGTGAAATCTTCCCAAAAAGAATAGCTGAGGGCTACTTTGATGATTACACCACATGCTTCACGTGGTCAACTTGGTTTACACAAAGCGTATAACTCCACAATAATTTTGATAATTAAAATAAATTAGATCGAAAAGCAATTTACAAAAGAAAAACCTCAAACTGGTTACTAACGTCTTACTATTAACCTGATGGTTCCACTTTACTCACAAAGTAGTGACAAAGCAACTACCGGAAAATAATCTGAACTTCACACGAGAATTACACTGCGCTGCAATTTAAGATAACATTAGATATTTTAGAGCTAAAGCTGAAATAAAAGTGATTAAATTTTCAGTTAGGCTGAACTTAAGAAATCCATTGTCCTACGGACTTAGCAGACACGCGCTTAGCCGGAGATCTTACCACTTCAGACGCTCGCCACGGACAGACTGACCTGCGCTCCTACCGAGCGTGCTTCCCAAATACAAACGGAAGTGGCCAGAGGGGCAGCTTCCTATACCAACATGACAACGGACGGCCAGGACCATACTAAGAATAGAAACCTCTTTGCTTTTAGAAAGCGTAGCTACCTGTTGGTCCTACTGTTCTCTAGCAGACAGCCTTGTCTGCTGCCCTCAAGCATGCAACTAGAAATACATTTGCTCCTTCATCCTCTCACACAGAAGGGAAGGGAGATGACAGTATCTTATCATATACAGTATATAAAAGAAAGCGGATGTGGGTTCCGTGTGAGACTGTGTGACATGAATTACATATAAACTGTGTTTTAAAGTGTAGTAGTGTGACAGATCGTTCTTGTTTAGGCGTACAAGTAACATGTTTCACTGCTCAGTCTCCTCCCAGATAGTCAGAAACACCACAGTAAATTTAGAAGAGGAATTTATGCCGTAAATGACAACAGACTTAAGAAATTAACATGAAAGGAATCCAACAGAGACCTTTCAAGGTTAGTTAGGTTTAAGTAGTTCTAAGTTCTAGGGGACTGATGACCTCAGAAGTTAAGTCCCATAGTGCTCAGAGAAATTTTATTCCTTATTTCTGTATCTATGACCTGAGAGATCTTCAAGCGCGTCTCATCATTCCTTAGTACTTCCGTATTCCACATCTTTGAATATTGATTCTTCCTGAATAATGTCTTAAAGTTCAGCCTACTCTTCATACTACGATATTGTGATGTGACTCTATTTCCGCTCCTAGGCACTCCCAATTCAGCATCTGATTTCGGAACCTCTGCCTGACTTTGATGTAACCTAACTGAAATCTTCCCCTATCACCCGGCCTTTCCCATGTCCCCTCTTGTGATTGTTGAACAGAGTATTGCTATTACTAGTTGAAATTTATTACAGAACTCAATTACTCTTTTTCCTCTCTCATTCCTTGTCCCGAGCCCATATTCTCTTGTAACATTTTCTTCTGGTCCTTCCCCTACAACTGCATTCCAGTCCCCCGCGACAATCACATTTTCGTCTCCCTTTACGTATTGTATTACCCTTTCAAAATTCCCATATGCTTTCTCTATATGTTCATCTTCGGCTTGCGACGTCGGCGTCTATACCTTAACTAACCTTGTCGGTGTTGGTTTGCTGTCGGTTCTGATAAGAACAACCCTATTACTGAAATGTTAACAGTAACACACTCTCTGCCCTACCTTCCTATTCATAACGAATCCTACTCCTGTACCATTTTCTTCAGTTGTCGATATTACCCTATACTCATCTGACCAGAAATCCTTGTCTTTTTCCCATTTCACTTCACTAACCTCTACTATGTCTAGATTGAGTCTTTGCATTTCTCTTTTCTGATTTTCTAGCTTCCCTACCACGTTCAAGCTTCTGACATTCCACGCCCCGATTCGTAGGACGTTATCAAAAAATGGTTCAAATGGCTCTGAGTACTATGGGACTTAACTTCTGAGGTCATCAGTCCCCTAGAGCTTAGAACTACTTAAACCTAACTAACCTAAGGACATCACACACATCCATGCCCGAGGCAGGATGCGAACCTGCGACCGTAGCGGTTCCTGACTGTAGCGCGTAGAACCGCTCGGCCACTCCCGCCGGCAGAACGTTATCCTTTCGTTGATTATTCAATCTTTTTATCATGGTCACCTCCAACTCGACCGTCCCCTCCCAGAGATCCGAATGGGGGTCTATTCCGGAATCATTTGCCAATGGAGAGTTCGTCGTGATACTTTTCCAATTACAGGCCACATGTCCTGTGGATACATGTTAAGTGCCTTTAATGCAGTGGTTTCCATTGCCTTCTGCATCCTCACGCCATTGATCATTGCTGATTATTCCGCCTTTAGTGGCAGTTTCACATCCCGAGGACAAGAGCGTGCCCTAAACCTCTGTCTCCTCCTCCGCTCACTTTGACAAGGCGGTTGGCAGTATGAGGGTGACTTCTTATGCCGCAAGACTTCGGCCGCCAATACTAATAATTAATCAAAGTTTAAGTGGTGGCGGGTTTCGAACCCGGGACCGAGCTCGCTTTGATTATGAATGAATGACGCTATCCCGGGACCCAGAAGCCTTTCAAGTTCGTTATCGATCGCGATGGTAGTGGCCTCTCCCGACCCACTGACTGTTAGGGTACCTCTCGCCTCCCTTCAGCCACCTTGGACAATTTTATTTGGATCACAGTTACCTGCGCCAAGTGATTCTGAGCCCACTTCTGGCGACGGTGAAGCGACACTGCGATAAACTACACTCGTACCACTGGCCTTAAGTGATCGAGTCCAGGTATCCCATACGCGGTGGAGAGTGATATGGAGAACGGTACACCATCACTTACTTGACTCTGATGGACAAGCCGCGTGGTAAGTGGCTGTCAAGAGGAAGTATGTGACACAAAAAATGTTCAAATGTGTGTGAATTCCTAAGGGACCAAACTGCTGAGGTCATAGTTCCCTAGACCTACACACTATTTAACCCAACATAAACTAACTTATGCTAAGAACAACACACACATCCATACCCGAGGGAGGACTCGAACCTCCGGCGGGAGGGGCCGCGCAATCCGTGACATGGCGCCTCAAACGGAGCGGCCACTCCGTGCGGCTATGTGACACACGAACGTCTTTATATGATCCAGGTGGTGGATTCACTCACTTGCCCGGCATGCCACGAGGTGGATACCGGCGCACATCCTTGTGCGCAACATTTTTAGCGCAGGTCCTACGCTAACGCCGCACCATATCGGCGCACAGATGATTCTTCTGCCGAATGAAACGTTCTACACCAGGGCTCGAACGAATGCAGTCTTGTGGATCCGCGACCAGGCCGTGAAGTATCTCTACCATGACTACCCCGAACACGTTCTTGATTTCTGTTATCTCCAAGAGCATCGTCAGGCCATTTTTCGCCACCCACAATTTTTAATTACCTATGGAGTGTCTTGCACCGTCCACCGAGTCTGGAAGGCCCCGGTGAGGGAAGTTGATATGACTGATTACATACTTTAACGAACATTGTACAACATGAGCCGAAACGAGAAGATAACCAGGTGACCCGATTTCATGTACAATGCTGCGTCACATCCGCCGTGTCTGTTACTATTTTGTTTTTCATTTTTCTCCAGTCCACCACCCTCCAGAAGCGACATTTAGTTCTCCCCTCCGACTTAGCATGGAGTACCATAGGTGTTCCCCTTTGGTACTTCATGCATAAAAAAGCACAATTGTTGCTCTACGACTGTAGACTACGATATTTGCTTTTCTTAATGGTTTGTCGCATCCTTCTCTCCCTTTTCCTCAAAGTGTGACGGGGACACTGTGGCCAGGACTCGGTTTGCGACCCCTACCCGCTTTGCCCACTGACCCCCTCTAATACACCCCAGATTGGAAAGAATAGAAGGGAAAAATGGTAAGGCGGCCGCTCGCAATAAGCTGGAAATCCAGGTTCGAGTACTGATCAGGCACAAATATTTATTGTCTTAGCATTATAAAGCTGATTTCGCAACTGCGAATGCATTTCATGTATTAATACATTTCATGTATTAGTACACTTATCCCACAGTGAGATGCAATCGCCAGTGACTTCATGAAAAATGTTTGCAATTGCCTCCGGAACCATGATTGTACTTAGGCGTGCACCTCCTCGTCCGAAGCAAATCAACGGCCACGAACGTCTTTCTTCAGGGCTTCAAAAGATCGAAATCGCAGGGGGAGAGATTGGAACTGTATGGAGGATGTGTTCCGGCTTCGCAGTGGAACTTCTCAAGCGTAGTCGAAACAACCTTGGCAACATATTGTCCTGCCCACTAAGCTGCAGAAATTTATCTGGGAAGGCCGTGCACGTCCTCCATACAGTCCCGATCTCGGATGAAGACTTGCACGCTAGGGTCCAAGCTGCCTTTCTCCTGGTACAACAAACACCAAATCTTCCGAGAGAGTGTGACAGAGTGCGGCTACCATGGATGGACATAAACTGGAGGTCGTTACTTTGTACAATTGCTATGAGCTATGTTGTTGTTATGCGGTGTATGCTGTGTTGTCCATAACACAATAAATTATGCATTTTAAACCGTTGGTTCTCTATCTCAATATAGTCTGTTGTGGGCCCACTATCACCTGTTTCAGTTTGACGCAAAAGGTTTGAGACACTCTCTGTATTAACTGTTATTGTAGTCCTCAAGAGAAACAAAATGTAGACTGTAAATGTGGCCAACTGTAGAATGTTAGGAAAAAGGCTATAATTCATAGTAGATTGTCGCACAGATGACAAAATAGTAGATATCGAAATAGATGACAGTGGGATGGAGAAACAATTAAAATCGCTCAAAAGAGGAAAGGCCGCTGGACCTGATGGGATACCAGTTCGATTTTACACAGAGTACGCGAAGGAACTTGCCCCCCTTCTTGCAGCGGTGTACCGTAGGTCTCTAGAAGAACGTAGCGTTCCAAAGGATTGGAAAAGGGCACAGGTCATCCCCGTTTTCAAGAAGGGACGTCGAACAGATGTGCAGAACTATAGACCTATATCTCTAACGTCGATTAGTTGTAGAATTTTGGAACACATATTATCTTCGAGTATAATGACTTTTCTGGAGACTAGAAATCTACTCTGTAGGAATCAGCATGGGTTTCGAAAAAGGCGATCGTGTGAAACCCAGCTCGCGCTATTCGTCCACGAGACTCAGAGGGCCATAGACACGGGTTCCCAGGTAGATGCCGTGTTTTTTGACTTCCGCAAGGCGTTCGATACAGTTACCCACAGTCGTTTAATGAACAAAGTAGGAGCAAATGGACTAGCAGACCAATTGTGTGATTGGATTGAAGAGTTCCTAGATAACAGAAAGCAGCATGTCATTCTCAATGGAGAGAAGTCTTCCGAAGTAAGAGTGATTTCAGGTGGGCCGCAGGGGAGTGTCGTAGGACCCTTGCTGTTTACAATATACATAAATGACCTTGTGGTCAATATCGGAAGTTCACTGAGGCTTTTTGCGGATGATGTTGTGGTACATCGAGAGGTTGTAATAATGGAAAATTGTACTGAAATGCAAGAGGATCTGCAGCGAATTGACGCATGGTGCAGGGCATGGCAATTGAATCTCAATGTAGACAAGTGCTTCGAGTACATAGAAACAATGATACCTTATCATTTAGCTACAATGTAGCAGGTCAGCAACTGGAAGCAGTTAATTCCATAAATTATCTGGGAGTACGCATTAGGATTTATTTAAAATGGAATGATCATATAAAGTTGATCGTCGGTAAAGCAGATGCCAGACTGAGATTCATTGGAACAATCCTAAGGAAATGCAATCCGAAAACAAAGGAAGTAGGTTACAGTACACTTGTTCGCCCACTGCTTGAATACTGCTCACCGGTGTGGGACCCGTACCAGATAGGGTTGATAGAAGAGATAGAGAAGATCCATCGGAGAGCAGCGCGCTTCGTTACAGGATCATTTAGTAACCGCGAAAGCGTTACGGAGATGACAGATAAACTCCTGGAGAGAGACGCTCAGTAGCTCGGTACGGGCTTTTGTTGAAGTTTCGAGAACATACCTTCACCGAGGAGTCAAGCAGTATATTGCTCCCTCCTACGTATATCTCGCGAAGAGACCATGAGGATAAAATCAGAGAGATTAGAGCCAACACAGAGGCATACCGACAGTCTTTCTTTCCACGAACAATACGAGACTGGAACAGAAGGGAGAGCCGATAGAGGTACTCAAGGCACCCTCCGACCCACACCGTCAGGTGGCTTGCGGAGTATGGATGTAGATGTAGATGTAAATAAATTTTTAAAAATATTCTTATAATGTTTTGATTCTTATGTAGTTCACCTAGGGATGCTGTTTTAATGCAGCGAAACCAGTTTTGACAATAAAGAATCCAGCAGTTACAGCTGTCTTGCGATTCATTTTAATTCCATTCATTATGAAATAAATAAACGTCGTCTGTGACCATTGGGCATGGTGATGCCAGTACCCACTGCGGAAAGACAGGAATCACAGCCGCTACCTCAGAGAGCATACTGAGAGGGGGAAAACAAAGCACCAAGGCATTAATGGGCAGAGGTTAGTGGGCTGTATTGTGAATACTTTTGCCCGGGGCCGCACCGCTCTCCGTCGTTAAAGTAGGATGAGTATCAGCTTCCGGGCGCGGCACTGACCGCTGCAAATGAGCAAGCGCTAATGGCTGCTGTTATTCTACTGCTCTCTCGGTATGCCCCACGGCCACAGCGCACGTTTCTAGTTACCTCCAGCTGAAAGCGTCAGGCGGAGGAACTGCACTCGTGGCTTCGCCGGCTACTCGCTCGCCTAAGTTATTAACTTAAATTTCAGATTTAGGTTGAACCTACCCATAGCAGGCGTCGGCTTTGACCCGTGACGTAACGATGTTGTATCGTCTAACGTTTTACACGTGCAAACAGAGACAGAACGGAACAATGTTAATATGTATTTTGCTTCTACACTATCTGAAAAAAGTACCCCTGCGGAATTTGCCACTAGATGTCACGAGGGGCGGCCAGTGTAAAAGGAGGCGAGGAGTGTTGTTTTTGAGCTGTGTGTGCTTCTATCTTTCCATGGCTCGTTTCCCGAGCATCGTGTGGAGCCAATGTTTTTGGTAATCGACAGTGTTTGGGCGCGATCGGGCTCTAGCGTCTCGTTGCTGTCTTTTATTTCTTCGCTTCTATTTCGTTTTTCCGCGGTTGTTCAGGGTTGGTCTTTTACGAAGCTCTTTCGTTTGAACTCCCGCCCGTAGTGTATCCAATATCGATTGCGAGTTCTGTCTTTGGTGTACTTAGAAACCGTAGGTTGGTAACACGACCGACTCACGTGTTTACTGCAGCGGACTCTTTCGCCTGTACTATTTATAGGAGAGCTCGATCACGCTGGAGGAGGTTGTCGCGCAGTGGCCTTCGTGTCTGCTCTGGTGACGTCGACATCCTGCCTTCCGCGTACGGGTGTTGCTATCGAACCCGCACTTCTACCTGTGGAGGAACGCCGGCCTGGTTGGGCCCCTCTGTCCGCTCTTCACTGGTTGTCCGCGGCAGGCGGATGGCAGTCTAATCATCGCCTGCGTCGACGAAGGCCAACAAACAGTAACCATCATGGTGCGGTGGAGCCGCCGTTCGGCGAGGGTTTGAGTGCGGGAGCAGTTCGGCTGGGTCGGTGTCTGCCGGCACGACTGGGGACGGCTCAGAATTGTGCACAGCAGTCCCGGACAAACGACGAAGTGCGTCGAAAGGAGAAAAGAAGTTAAGTGTGAATGTTTCAAGTTGATCGTCCTTTGGGATTGAGTGCATCCAGTCGTCTTTCCCGCCTTGTGGCCACCGGTGTGGCAATCCTCTGTTCTGTTCACTGGTGTAATTCTGACAGTGCAGATTCCTCCACGCATCGTTGCTAACCGGTGTAGTGGTGTATTTTGGTAGTTATTTGTGTACGTTTGCACTTCTATATTTTGGTAGTTCATCCTCCCGCCTTGTGGTTGCAGAATTTCGGGTGGGGAGTTAGTTCCTTGTCTCCCAACACCTAGCGCTGTATTATTAAGGTTAATTCTACTTCAGTCTGGTGTTCTGTTAATCCCTGGGTATATGTGTCCGCCATACTATTTGCACTGTATTTATTCTAAGTGAGTTGCACTGACAGTAGTTGGGGGTTCGAGTCCTGTCACGGAGCTGATAAGGGGTCACATTGGTTTCGGTTTGTCAGTTGGAGGGTGTTGCCTTAGAGGTTTGTTAACATTGGCGTGTCAGCGTTGTCTAGCGCTACCAGGACCTAAAGAAGAACATTGCGCTTATTAGGGAATGTTGTTACACGTTCTTGTTTTCATTTCGATACCTGTATTTGTGATGGCAACCGCATGAAGTAAGATCTGTTCTGAAGCTATGCTGGATCTTGCGCTCTTGGGATTTTTGGTTTTATTTTGATCCCGACTATTTGGGTGTCAGGAATATGGAACTGTGTTGTTAATGTTTGGCTTGAACAGCGGATACGCGGCTGGTTTGGCACGCGTGTTGTGGCATGGCGTCCTCGTGAAGGCGTGCCCGTTATATTGCTATTGCGTCTCCTCAACGTGTAATTTCCACCTTACTAAAACCCACTTGTTAAAGGAGAGAAAGGGAGAAAAACTTTAGAAATACCTTCTATTTGCATTAACTATCTTACCTGTCGCTTAAGTAAATATCTGCTCAGTGATTAAGCTAATGGGAGCACCGATCCTAAAAGCAACTAACGCACTTCTGTTATGGTGGCGCTCGTGCCTATTTTGGTCCGAAAGGTTGTATAAATAGGCTTACATGCTCCGTATCGAACTTCTGATGTTGTTTTTGAGTGATTGTTGGTTATTAAAATTGATTATAGTGCAAACGTTTGTATTTTACCAACCGTGTTTATAAGTTATTAATGTGATTGGCTGGAAGGTAATACGAAAGTTTTAGGACCATAGGTTGTCCAGGTAGAAATTTTGAAGCCATGATGTGTTGTGAATTCATGTATTTATGTTTTATATTGCAATGAGAATTTAAATGTGGTAAACCCACGCTTTGTGATTAATAATTAAAGATTTAAGGGTGCGTTCACTTAGCGCTTACTTATGTGTTGTGTTATTATTATTTTTGAAATTTATAATAGGTGTTTTAGTTTCTTAAATTAAAGCCTTTCCAATTCGAAAGTGGTGGCCCTCCCATTTTGGGCAATTGTAAGCATCGAAGCAGAATTTACGTAGTTGGTGTTATGTATTGTATGTTATGAATAAATTATTTATGTCTTAAATCACGTCTGATATGTCAATCCCTTGACCCCGCCCACACCTTGGTCGTAGTCTTTCAATATTAAATGATCGGACCACCGTTCCAAAGTTGTCAGTAGAGAATCAGTAAACGCAGATTGGGTCGGTCGGTCAGAAAAGTCCGTGACTAGCCGTTGGGTGACACCTGAGTAACTAATCAGTCAGGGACATTTCAACCTTTCTAAAGCTGGCCAAGTCAGCTGTTGGTGATGTGAAAGAAAAGTGGAAACGCCAAGGAACAACCTCAGCTACGTCTACGTGATTACTCTGCTATTCACAATAAAGTGCCTGTCAGAGGGTTCAACGAACCACCTTCAAGCTGTCTCTCTACCGTTCCACTCTCTAACGGCGCGCGGGAAAAATGAGCACTTCAATTTTTCTGTGCGAGACCTGATTTCTCTTATTTTATCGTGCAACGAAAAACTCCTTTGTTTTAATGATTGCCACTCCAATTGACGTATCATGTCTGTGGCACTAACTCCCCTATTTCGTGATAATACAAAACGAAATGCCTTTCTTTGTACTTTTTCAATGTCATCCGTCAGTCCCACCCGATGCTGTTGGTGATGTGAAAGAAAAGTGGAAACGCCAAGGAACAACCTCAGCTGCGTCTACGTGATTACTCTGCTATTCACAATAAAGTGCCTGTCAGAGGGTTCAATGAACCACCTTCAAGCTGTCTCTCTACCGTTCCACTCTCTAACGGCGCGCGGGAAAAATGAGCACTTCAATTTTTCCATAATAGGGCGGACAAGCGTGGTGTAAGCAGTCTCCTTAGTAAACCTGTTGCACCTTATAAGTGTTGTGTCAATGAATGGTAGTCTTTGGTTTGCTCTACCCAGGTTTGCTCTACCCACAACATTGTCTAGTTATCCTTCAAATTTAGGTTATTGGCAATTGTAATCCCTAAGTACTTAGTTGAATTTACAGCCTTAAGATTTGTGTGAATTATCGTGTAATCCAAATTTAGCGGATTTCTTTTAGCACTCATTTCTTTATTCAGGGTCAATTATCACTTTTCGCACCATACAGATATCTTATCTAAATCATTTTGCAATTCGTATTGGTCATCTGATGACTGTACAAGACGGTAAATTACAGAGCATCATCTGCAAATAATCTACGACGGTTACTCGGATTGTCTCCTATGTCGTTAACATAGATCAGGAACAATAGAGGGCCTATAACACTCCCTTGGGGAACGTCGGATATTACTTCTGTTTTACTCGATGATTTTCAGTCTATTACTACGAACTGTGACCTTTCTGACAGAAAATCACGAATCCAGGCGCACAACTGAGGCGATATTCCTTTGGCATGCAGTTTCGTTACAAGACGCTTGTGAGGAACGGTGTCGAAAGCCTTCTGGAAATCTAAAAATGTGGAATTAATTTGACATCCCCTGTCGATAGCACTCATTACTTCATGAGTATAAAGAGCTAGTTGTGTTTCACAAGAACAATATTTTCTGAATCCGTGCTGACTATGTGTCAATAAATCGTTTTCTTCGAGGTAATTTATAATGTTCGAACACAGTTTATGTTCCAAAACCCTACTAAAAACCGACGTTCGTGATATGGACCTGTAATTCAGCGGATTACTCCTATTTACCTTTTTGGGTAATGGTGTGGCTTGAGCAGTTTTCCAGTCTTTAGGTACGGAACTCTTTGTAAGCCAGCGGTTGTATGTAATTGCTAAATATGGAGCTATTGTATCAGCGTACTCTGAAAGGAACCTGACTGGTATACAATCTGGACCGCAGACCTTGAGTATACTAAGTGATTTAAGCTGCTTTGTTACACCGAGGATATCTACTTCTATGTTTCTCATCTTGGCAGTTGTTCTTGACTGGAATTCAGGAATATTTACTTCGTCTTCTTTGGTGAAGGAGTTTCGGAAAACCAAAACCGTGGCTGATGGACAGGGAACATCGAGCGTTGCGGTCGGTAATGGTAAAAAATCGCATAAAACCAGCAGAAGGAATGACTTGTCAGTTGCAAAGTGCTGTCAGTACTCCAGCTAGCACTATGGCTGAGCGTAGGGAGTTGTAAGGAAAGTCCTCCTCACAAGCCACACTTCCTGTACTCGTTTATAAGCGACGCTTGGTGCGATGCATAGAACGACGCTAGTGGACACTGAGAGACTGGAAACGAGCGGTTTGGAATTACGCTGTACTCTGTGGTAATTCGATGGCAGGATTTGTTCAAATTTAAATGGCTCTAAGCACTATGGGACTTAACATCTGAGGTCATCAGTCCCCTAGACTTTGAACTACCTAAACCTAACCACCCTAAGAACACCACATACACCCATACCCGAGGCAGGATTCGAACCTGCGACCGCAGCACAGAGCGGTTCCGGACTGAAGCGCCTAGAACCGCACGGTCACAGCGGCTGGCAGGATTTGTTTTCAGCGAACGCGTGGAGAACGTTACCTGTTACCGCGTGCAGCGCTAACAGTGAAGTAGTACAGAGGAGCTGATGTGACTCTACAGGGGTGGTGTTCGTTTTGGGGTATGAACCCCCTACTGTGTGTAAGACAATGCTAAATGCCTAAGGACATGACACAGTAGAGGAACAGGTCAGAGAAGATTGTTGTTTGTATCAGCATAACAATGCACTCTGTCGTAGAATCATCATCTGTGAGCTAATGATTTATGGACGATTACATTCCTGAAATGTGTTGGTCTGTGCAGAGTTCTGACTGAATCCAATGGGACACCTCTGGAATGAGATGGAACGTTGACCTCGCCCCAAACTCCGCCATCCAACATCATTAACTTCTCTGGTTTCAATTCTTGAGGAAAAATGGGGAGCCATTCCTTCACAGACATTCAGACTATTGAAAAATTCCCCAAGAGAATTCAAGCCGTCGTAAAAATGAAGGATAGACGCACCCCGTATTAATGTCCACTAACATTCAAGATGATTCAGAAGGAACGTCACATAATTTGAGAGGAAATTCTACATGTGAAAATAAACCGAAAAAGTCCTATGGACATGTGTCCGATTTTCGATTGTTAAGGAACTGGACCAGGTTGAATACGACACAGATCCATGAATGATTATGAAGATAGGTTGCAAACTGTGGTTTGCTTTAATCATAAATATATGTCTGATTGATGTCAAATGTTATTATTTTTTACACAAAGAAAAGTATTATCATCTCAGTAACCTTCAAATGCTGAGCTACACCCTTAATTTTTATGTACGAAGTAGTGAATTTACTTATGGCAATTTTGTTGCCCTATGCCTGTACTCATTTTCAGAACTCAAATTAATAGGATGGATGAAGATGTTTGTATGGACGCACGACAGAAAGGTCTTTATCGCCCGAGTGAAAACAGATTGAGACGAGCGTCAGTAAAATACACAATACAGTAAGATAAAACAGCACATAAAACACAGGTAACAAAAGTTGGAAAACTATGTGCGTACCCGCACAGAAGCACGGATCGAAGTATTGCGTCAGTAGTAGGACATTAACGACACAGTAAGAAAATGGTATAAGGAGCTAAAACAATATAGCAGATGGATGAGGCAGGCAGACCGCAAGAAAGACAGGAGAAGCCAGCCACTCTGCAACACACAAAAACCTCCTGCCTAAAAGATTAGGCCAGAGTCCAGACACATCACAAAACTTACAGACCTTAGCTACACTCCTCTCATCATCAGCTAAAATACAGGCAGATCCCCACCAATATGTGCTTCTGCCCTTGAATCATAGCATAAATTCACTCCGTTAAAATATGGCGGATAGAGATCTGCACGCCACAAGCATCACAAAACGGGGGATCCTCTCGCTGTAGTAAAAAGCTATGTGTGAGAGGAAAGTGTCCAATTATAAGACGCGTGAGGATCACTTTACACCGCCTCAGCAACTGGCAGGAGGAACGCCGTGGCCGGGTTCCTGACTGCACCAACCGCAGGTTATTGGCTGTCACCGTCAGCCATTCCTCTTCCAACAACTGCATGCCCTTCCTTTGCAGTGCAGAATCGACACCCTACAAGGGAATGGGACAATGTGCCATATCCTGTCCTCTGCAGGCCTTCTTGGCAGCCCGACCTGTTTGTGCCCCATAACCTTATCTGATCTGGCACCTGCTTACTCCGCTGCTGGAGCAAGTACAGGTGGTCATATATCAGCCGGACCAACTTCTCAACTGGGTGCAGGTTCTGTAACGATTTTAAGGACTAAGGGAATCGGGGCAGGTAAGAAGCCGTTTGCTCCAAATACGACGCATCTGCTCCAGTACCTTCGGGATCACCGTGGAGCTCCGTTGCAAAAACGCTATACTCTACAGGAAGGCGAATCGTAGTGAAATGTTCAAGGAACACTACAGAGCAGCGAAGGGAATTCCCTTGTTTGGAGCCATCAGTGTAAACGACTGTGAAACCGTGATGCTTATCTAAAGTGTTAAGAAACATAGACTGGACTTTAAAATCTGGCGTACTATCTTTCTTAAAATTAGTCAAATCTAAAATAAGCCTGGGCATCTGGAGGAGCCAAGGTTGAAATCTGCTCCAACCTCGACATAAAACACTAAGACCAGAAACGCTGATATCTAAAAGGCAATCCCGTGCGTGAATCCCATGGGGCCTCATTGCTCATTGCCGGTTATGAGAAAGCCGTGCCGGTGAAAGCCGACCAACGGTATGGTACGCAGGTGTGCGTGCAGTGGACAGTGTTTTATATACCTGGCGCACCGTAAGTAGCCGTCGCCTGACATGAAGTGGTGGTTCACCAGCCTCTGCACTGAGGCTTGGTAAGGGGCTTATTCTGAACGCCCCAGTGGCCAGCCAAATTCCTTCGTGCTGCACCACGTCCAGCATCTTTAAATAAGAAGGTATCGCAAACCCATACACTGTGCACCCATAATCGAGCCGAGATCGCACAAATACCCGGTAAAACCGGAGCACGCAAGTCCTGTCCGTTCCCCGTGTACTGTGGACATTTTAAAATACTGAGAGCCTTAAGCGACCGTTTCTTCAAGTCCTCAAATTATTAAACAAATTAACAAATTTCATAGCCTTGAACCTTAAGTTGTCGGTGTACCCATGTAACAGCACAATGAAATAAAAACAGTGAATAGTAGAGGGAGTATCAATGAGAACAGTGGCGAAAAATCATTCCATGTAGGCTTTCAAGGCCGGCGTCTTTATCAGTAAACACTTCCGGGCTAAGTTGCCGTGGTCGATCTGTAGAACTTCTTCTCCCTGACGTTTCGTTCTCAACTACGGAGAACATCTTCCGAGGTGAGTCGACGACTGGCTGCTAGGAGCTGGGGCCGCCGCTTATATAGAGATCGTAGGGGGCGCCACCACGCGTCACGTGGCGTCGATGTGCAGCTATCTCCGGCTATCGTCTGTTCTCTCGATTGCAGGCAATCGATTGTCAGGTGATTGATGCAACGTCGACCGCCATGTTTTATCCAATTTTAATCCTTCTTCTTTACGATTAAAATTGTATTGATGTTTAATCGTAAAGAAGAAGGATTAAAATTGGATAAGATATGGCGGTCGACGTTGCATCAATCACCTGACAATCGATTGCCTGCAATCGAGAGAACAGACGATAGCCGGAGATAGCTGCACATCGACGCCACGTGACGCGTGGTGGCGCCCCCTACGATCTCTATGTAAGCGGCGGCCCCAGCTCCTAGCAGCCAGTCGTCGACTCACCTCGGAAGATGTTCTCCGTAGTTGAGAACGAAACGTCAGGGAGAAGAAGTTCTACAGATCGACCACGGCAACTTAGCCCGGAAGTGTTTACTGATTAAGTGGCGAAAAAGTTTACAAAATTAATGACTAGTTTTACTAATCCTTTTGTAACAACAAATAGCTGATAAATCTTACACAAAAATGGCAAACACAAATCAGAAAAGGAATGGTGTTTGATTGGCAAAGCATACATTGCAGTGGAAGCTATACAAATTCTTCCCTGAATTAACCCCCTTTACAACGCAGTCTGACTTTGTTTTCATGAGACCAAACTCTGTTCAAATGGAATCAACTATGACCAAGTATGCCACAATCTATGGTTCACCTGAGAACACAGAGCTGTGAATTTCATTTAACAGCCCTACGTTGGTGCAGCAGTATTTTATCCTTTCACCTTGATTCGGCGAGCAGCAGAAGACGGCGCGCTCAGGACGAGAGCAGTGTAATGCGCCAGCTGTAAAGTTCTGACACATCCACGAAAATTGGCACACTACAGTCTGGCATTCTGATTATCAGATGGTTCAAATGACTCTCAGCACTATGGGACTTAACATCTGAGGTCATCAGTCCCCTAGAACTTAGAACTACTTAAACCTAACTAACCTAAGGGCATCACACACATCCATGCCCGAGGCAGGATTCGAACCTGCGACCGTAGCGGTAGCGCGGTTCAAGTCTGAAGCGCCTAGAACCGCTCGGCCACTCCGGCCGACTCTGATTATCAGAATGCAGGAAACTCCCCTATCAGAGCCCTGAAATCCCGGCACATTTCAGTGTGAGGTGCACCCATTTGCTTGTCTGGGCAAACCATTGGTTCACAGGCGCGATGGGGTGTGCTGGAATTGCCAAACGTCAGACAGCCGACTCAGGACGAATACGTTCACCTTCCAGACACACGACATGTCCGATATGATATGTAGTTGCACCGTCAGTACAGTTGGAAAATGCCACTGGCTCTTAGTGCGCCACAAGGTACACACCACAAGTCTCACCCACTAGGGAAAGAGCTGAAGTTCTCCACCAGAGGTGGACCACAAAACTGAGAAAACAAAGAATTACAACCACTTTCCACCAAGCCTCGGTATGGGAGCCAAATTAGCAAAAGCAAAACCGCCCCCACATTGTACTTACGGGGATATCTAATCTTTCTCGGCTGACCATTTCCAGTTTCTGAAAGAAGGCTTACGCTTCTTAGACAGTCGTTCCCACAAAATATATGTTTTTGCCACTCGCTAAGCAAACCTGGCGACTTCCTGGCGTCAGGGCTGGTTACAGACTTGCCTCCACACCAGACTCTCTGTTCTTATTGTTCCAACTACTAACATAAGAATGTGTGGGGTTTTATGGCCTTCCCACCATTTGCACAAAAGCTCAGTTTACAGCAGTCTCTCTTAAATGGCTTCTTTCGCCCACTTTCTGCCATCCGTCTGCCTTCGTGACGGAATGCTGCCTGGCCCAGGTAAAATGTTTAGTGAAGTGGCGCCCTTCTGTCTGACCTAAGTGGAAGGAGGAAAGGGCATCGGTTAGAAGTCCCTCTGCAGGGAAGATCCACTGAGCACTACCACCCAGAATCGCTCACACAGACAGGTCGCTGCTCTCAGCATTTATGGCCCCCGATTCATCTCTCTCCCTGTTCACTGTTGCCTCCACTATAGCACCTTGGGTACAAGTTCTCTACAGGTTAGACATGCAGTTATAAGACCATTCTGCCAGCAGTTTCCCCATGTAAAAAAGTCATAAACCACACATACCAAACGTAGTACTGGGAACACCGAGATCATCATCTACAGTATGAATGTTAACCTGACTGACAATGTTGTTAAAGTGAGAGAGTGGTGTGCCACCTCTCAGGGTGTGAATATTACTTACCAAAATGCTGCGTAGGCGCTGTTGTGGACATAATGATGGTGGGACAGATGACTGATGCATCCTACAAGAGACGTTCAGAAAGTTCCCCACCCACCCCAATACACATGGCAGTTTGTCGGAAGGTATGTTATGTTGCACATCGAACATCATCTCAGTGGGCTTTAATGTGGGCAACAGAGTTAATGATGCGAGCAACAAGTTCTTTGTAATGTACACATTCCCATTTGGCCAGCCCCATAAACAGAAGTCTAATAGGGTTACGTCAGGTGATTTGGTAGACCAGTTAAGGGGTCTGCCACAGACAATCCACCGTTGAGGAAATGTGTTATTGAAATTATGGGATACTTGCCTGGTACAGTGGACAGACGAACCATCATGTTGCAGATACATTTCCCATTGTTGCTCTAATGTGACGTCTTCCAAAAGTGGAGATAGGTCTTCTATCAGGAAATGGGCAGATATGAGCCTGCTTACCAAGCCACCTGGACACAGATATTGCATGGGCTACACTTGGAATGGGTACAACCCATTGGAATTTAATGTACGCCACACTTGCATTAGTGGAATATCGCATAATGCCTACTGTGCCGTGTACTGAAGGTGGGACTCCATTGTACCATTGCAATAATGTCTTCCCATTCCTCAACTGACTGGATGGCCTCACGTCCAGATGTTATGTGTACACTGGGTAGTACTCTGGGTTCAGATAATGTTTTACAAAACCTGGGAAATACCCTGGTACAGGGGGTTCGTCAGTCGGGAAATCGTCTCTAGTACTCTGTCACAGCCGCACGGGCACTGTCTACACAGCACCCGCACGCAAAGAACATGTCTGCGTATTCTGCCAGGGTGAACGTATGTGGCATGTTGATATTCATGGACACAATGGACCTGCTCGTCTACCAACGCGCCTACATAACATTTCGGTAATAAATATTCACATTTGTTTTCATATTCATTCATGGATGTGTGTAGTCTTTGACCCACCCTAGTTCCATAACGATCGAAAATCGGACACATGTTCATAGAATTTTTTCATTTTGTTTTCTCTTGTAGAATCACCTCTAAAATTACGTGACGTTCCCCCTGAACCACCCTGTATGGCCAGATGCTCTTGATGAGATAGTGTACGCAACTGTCCATTAAAACTGCAACACCATAAAGATGGCATGTAACTAACGACATATTGGCATGAAGTGTGCTTTTTAGTACAACAACGCAAAGCAGGTTGGAGCAACGCCACCTACATTTTGCATACAAGATAAGATTATGCAGCGGATTCCTCATTGAGAAATCGCAGTTGAGTGGCGGTCGTTTGTGACAGTATCATGTTATGTCTCATGTAAGAAGGAGAAACATCTACCAGCACATGGATATCCGACAGCGGCAGGATTCTGGCCTATCAAGAATGCAGTTTACAGTTCAAATGGCTCTGGGCACTATGGAACTTAACATCTGAGGTCATCAGTCCCCTAGAACTTAGAACTACTTAAACCTAAGGGCATCACACACACCCATGCCCGAGGCAGGATTCAAACCAGCGACCGCAGTTTACAGTTCCACGATATTACTTCTCGTCTTGGTCCTGATGCCAACATTGTCATGCAAATACAGAATTGATGGCTCAGGATGGCCATGTGTGTGTATGTGTATTGAACTGGGGACCTAGAAACGACGGAAAGGCTTCGTCCCGCCATAGTCCTCAGTGCCCCACGCCGAACCCAGGGTTATTGTGCGGTTCGGCCCCGAGTGGATTCGCCGACACGGAAGTTCTGGCTGTAGAGAAGCACTATCACACCCGCTTGTTCAGAGAAGCTGTAGAAATACAAAAACACGCGAATAGTTTCAAAAAGAAAGAGGAAAGCCTTCAGGAAAACGGATCCGTATTGCAGCAAACGACCGTCGCAGGTAGCAAGAGGAGAACCGCACCGGAAATGGCCGCGGAGAAGCCCTCGGACGTTTGCGCACCAGGTACATATAGTCTGCGGCCGCGAGCTCGGCTCCAGTTCACCACCAGCAATAGAGGGTGAAGCTTTGACAATGCCAGCCACTCGTGCTGGTGAAACGTCAGTAAAATCATCAGACGAACGTCGACCGAAGAATCCGAGACAGAAGCTAATAGGCAGTTTGTGATAATAGGAACTGTTACACCTTTATTTAAAACAACTAAAATGCGTGAAGTCCTCTCCTTGGACCTCTCCATAAATGCACTCATCTGCATCATGCCGCCATCAGAGTGTCAGGGCCATGTGGTGACAGTACCTCACCCATACCACTGGCTACCACCTACTACGCACCGAGCGAGGTGGCGCAGTGGCTAGCACACTGGACTCGCATTCGGGAGGACGACGGTTCAATCCCGCGTCCGGCCATCCTGATTTAGGTTTTCCGTGATTTCCCTAAATCACTCCAGGCAAATGCCGGGATGGTTCCTTTGAAAGGGCACGGCCGACTTCCTTCTCCGTCCTTTCCTAATCCGATGAGACCGATGACCTCGCTGTTTGGTCTCTTCCCCCAAACCAACCAACCAACCAACCTACTGCGCTAGTCCGTGCTCCTCTCGCAATAAATACAGCTAAGTGACTGCTGTGCAAGGAAGTGTGTGCCGGGTGACACACAGACAGCAGTGCACGTGCGTAAACGAATTATACTGTACCTTTCACTCTGGGAACAGATAAGGGTCTCTGGGTCTCTTTGGTCTGGCCACCAGAGTCAGCATATGGCCTGACCTCTGTATGTAGGGAGCAGCCACCAGTCCTACACCTAAAGCACACAGTAATTTTATAGCTACCCCTAAGTCATCTGGAATATTTACGGGAATGTGACGTCATTATTAACACTCCATCACCCTGGCATAAAGGGGTGGACAAAAATACAGAAACACCAAAAAACGCACTTTACCCTGCCTAGTACGGTGATGGAAAAACGCCTACATTCAAAACAGGTTCCAGTCGTCTTGGAATGGGTAGATACAGGTCTCGGAAGATTTTGAGGGGAATCTTATACCATACTTTCTGCAAAATAGTGGTCAGTTCAGGTGACGATGATTAGGCGGATAGTGATTTTGCTCCCTTCTCTCCAAAGTAGACTACAGAAGCTGCTAGCTGAGTGTTGTGTACAAGGGAGATATAAAATTCATCCTCATGATCACAAAACCAATCTTGGACGATTCGAGCTGTGTGGAAAACGGCCCTTTCATCTTGAAAAACATCACCAATTGCGAGCAATTTTGTGCCATGAGATGGGCACTGATCAGAAAAAATGGTCACACAAACCTTGGCAGTAATGTAACCTTGCATAGTTGATCACGTGTCCGTCAAATGCTACGATTTGGCTGCCAGAATCAGCACCGATCCCCCCCCACCATCTTTCAGTTTTGGCAGCAAGCAGCCTGCATCATAGTCTTGGGATGACGTACATCAGACGCAGACTTTGCCAGAAGTTGGAAACAGTATGAGACAAGACTAATCTGACCAAAGAACAGTCTTCAATTGCACCATAGTCCAGGTTTTATGGCTTCAGCACCACGTCTTCCTGTTAAGGGCATTTGTATCCCTGGTACGTGGTTCTGCAATTCCAGTTCTTCCCGCAGCCCCCAGCTTATGGAGCCGCCTTCGTGTTGTTTTGGTGCTGACAGGGTTCTCGACATCCAGTTCTGCAGTGACTTTGGCAGCTATCGTCCTCCCAGTTTTCGTCACAAGCTCTTCAATGACCGGCTGTCACGATCACTCAACACTCAGTTTCGTCAGCATTGTGACTTAGTGGATGTGTTTTCTCACTCTCCGTGTATGCCGTATAAATCTTCGACATGGTGACTCTTGAAACACCAAACATTTCAGTTGACTGGGTTATGGAACCAGCCACCATGTGACCACCAACAATTTGCCCAGCTTTGACGTAGGTCCGACGTAATACATTCACAACCGCACAGAACACTGTTATGACCACGAGAGACACTTGCAACATATTGAGGACACTAAACAGGTGCCGTTTCAAGATCAAATACAACAGGGCAATCTGCGTTTATGATCGAGCACGCGTTGTTTTCGCCCAACCCCTGTACGTACTATTCCTAGCAAGGTTCCCCTGCATAGAACTCCACATACATTTTTGTCGTAAAAGTTAAAAGAGGATAAACTCCTGTTTAGTAAACACATAGAGGCTGTAGATACCACATGCAACCACCAAGGTCAGAAGTCCCTCATAAAGTCTTTGGGCTTTCCATTGCAGATAAAAAATATATCTTTTTTTATTCTTCAGTATCGTCATCAGTTTCAAGAAGGAACTGTTTCTTGGAACACAATGTTCTGGCTAAACGAACGCCGGTACTTTGAGAACGTTGTATAACGCTTTACAAAATCGGGTATAATTATAAAAAATTCACTGTGCAGTTGCTATACTCCAAAAACACGCGGAACAAAAGGTATGTTTATGACATATGTAGCATATACATTGCAGCAAGTAGGAACTAAAGAAATGTGTATATTATAACACTGTTAGTTCCACATAGTTGTTTCAGACTGCTATACATTGTTATTTAACAACTGGTGTAATACCCTAAATCTGTAGTTATTATAGAGATATATTAGGGAATTAGAAAGTGAACGTTCGCAGCACATAGGGACAGTGAAAAAGCGCTATACATTATTAAAGTTGTTCAAATAACTTAACAGGAATTCTGTCAGGTGGCATTGTCGACAACAACTGATATTTAGCTGAGGAAATAGCACTGATTGCTTTGATAAAAAAATCAAGTGAATTTTGTGTTTGTGAACAGAAGTCTGAAATCAGACTTGAGTATTATGATAAGCAACCTGCTCATGTATAAACATCATCTGCACACACAGGGCGAGTGAGACTTTCATAGGATGACAATCAGTAAAATAATGTGAATATATTTTGATGGACTCCTACTGCACAGGGAGAAATAGTCATTGTAATAGAATAAAAGAAACCCAGAGCTTGTACCAAAAGATTTCGGTGTCTAATACATGCTACACACGCTTTGTTCATTTTTTTCTCATGCGCTACTCGAGAGTTGGATGGCCAAAACAGTCTGCGTATTCTGTCCCCAACCACATAGATGTTAGCTACAGAATAGTTTCCTACAGCTGTTTACTTATCTCTAACCAAGAATACTATCGGAAATCCTAAAATAATCTGTTATATGAATCGATTTTGACACGAAGTTCATTGCTTTTGGTTCAAAGTCATTGACTGATTTCAACACAGCATTCGCTAATTTTTTTCTTGGAATTTCAAATATCTATGGTTTTAGAAATGCTCCAACAGAAAGCGTTGACTTATATGTAAGTTTAGCATCGCTTTCTGACACCTGTGCTTTCCATCCTTTGAACTGCAGTCAGAGGTGCTTCCTGTGGTGGGGTGGCTGCTCCCGATGCCACTCTAGGCGCTTAGCACCGGACTGCTCTATTGGTGTGGACTATTTAGACTGTGACTGACACTGATGAAGGAATACCCCCCAAATCGTGGCTCTGCGTGGTGTGTTCGCTAGTGCACCTTTCAGTGAGCGCAGACACAAGCTACTGCAGACTTTCATGCAATTGGAATAAAACTTTGAAATAAATGAAATTACGCCCCAATCCTAGAATAAACACTAGCCTAGATCATAATCCTACCACCCTCTATGGCAGTAACACCACATCTAAATGTTTAAATAGAAACGATGTGACATAAGCATTTACAATTAGGCAACAATCTCATTGATCTTATAGAAAGAGACCTGAATGCATATCCCACACTAAATAACATGTATTAAGATGCGACAGGTAACTCTATGATGGTGCTAGGCATTTCTCTTACTGACAAACAATATTTCATGCTGTGTTCTGCAATATGTTCAGTGGGGTTGTAAGAATACAACAGTAAGCATCCAGAAGCTGGAAAGCAATTTTCTAAGTTTTGAAAATGATGGAGTTAATATATTTAACGACAACACTTTCGGTAAAGTGGTTAATTTGCATGCAAATAATGTGTAATTTGGTTACTCCAACTGCAGCACTATTTCTGATAAATAGAAGCTAAGCGAAAGTGGATAATTCGAGAACGATGGATAACACTCAGGAATCGTTAACTGGTGAGAAAAAAAACAGACAATGCACTCACTGCAAAACGCACGCTGTGTGGAGTTTTTAGCTAGAGTCAAGGTTCCAGTTTACGTAACACATTTAAAACGTCTACTGTATAATGTTTTTTCGGTATTAATTACTGGAATCGAAGTAAATCGCACATACTTTTTTATTTACGGAGCATTGCCCCCATTCCACAGATTCCATTGTTTATTAAAACAGTACTGACTCCATTTAAAAAAAAAACAGGTGACACTGACTTATAGTACATTTACCATTCGTATGTGATTTACATACAACATACACCAGCGCAAATGAAATTTGCGAATGCCCACCACTACAGGAATATGCTTTTGAAACGTGTATTAAAAACATCTCCCTTACTGATCATTAGCCGCAAGATGGCCGAAAATATGATAAACGAGCTGGTTTTCTTTCTTTTTTTAACGTATAATTTCGATGTCTTAATAGCCTGTTGCTATCAAGTTCTGTTGTACACTTTAAAGAATATGGAGGAAACTTATAGTCAACACTTTTTGTTAAATCATAGATGTGTCATGTCATCTCCCTCTTACATTCCCTCTTTATTTTTGCAAGAAATTTTTATTCCTTGTTACTTAGTTTTTGCTGTGCTGTGTGGTTGAAAACCTGATTGGAAGTGCTATAAAACAGTATTGCAGAGCAGAAATTAAAAACATCGATGTTAATTCCAACACGTAGCAAAATATTAGGTACTTGAGCTGTAGAGTCTACTTTTGAAATGAATATTTATGCCAAGGACTGCTTCCTTATTTTGCATTCCTTATCTGGTTATGGTGTGATAAAAACAACTGCAATAAATACAATAACTCTTTATGTCCTATCTGAACAACATGCTCCAGTGCTGCACATGGTCACGTGATGCTCCTACGCGTGAAATTCCAAACAGAAATGCTACGGAAAGCGTATGAGCAGAACAAACACTGAGCACGGACTTCGTCATAACTGCGCATGCATGTTAACATATGTTTCCTGAGGCTGTATGGCATCTGCTCAAACGAACCTATTTCTAACAGACAAATATTGCGAATGGTGGTTTGAGAAGCGTTACTTTCAAAGTAAATTTCCTTTTATGCAAGATGAATTATGGTACGTGTAAGAATGCGCGATGAATGTCTTAAATTACAAAGCTTCGACATTCATTCAGAACATAACACTTCGAGGACCAGCCACTTAGAAAAATTTCAGGGCCAGAAGACCAGCCGTTTATGTCATTATTTAAAATTTTGCTGGCACATTTGCATTTGATACATCTTAAAGAATAACACACGCAAAGAATGGCCAATATTGTATATGAAAGCTTGGCTTTGCTTGTAGCTATACTGTACGTGTATTAATTTAAACTATTAATTTTTTCCTATTTATTTGTTCGCCTTACTCAACAGTGACGCTGTTATTGGCTAACTACATCAAGTGTCCTATGCTCTGAATATCAGCTGTCATTGGCTGGCGAGATCACATGACATGTGGCTGGCAAAAGCACATCGCAGTCTCGATTATAGTGCTTGGGAAACTTAACTGCTGCATGTGGTGGAATTCGTATTTCTACTTTCGTAGTAAGAAAACCCGCAGAGTATCTGATGCACGCATCAAAGATCTTTCCAAAATATTGTTTTTTGCTGTGTTTCGTTTCCTAAAGTGTAGGAAATTTCTACGCCAGTGATAACTTTTACCATTCAAAGCATAGATACGTTTTACAGCTCCGCGGAAAAATAGGGAAATTATACTGTCGTTTAACACGGAAAAAGTGTACTCGTTTTTTCACTCTAGAAAAAGTACATTTTCATCCGGGAAAAAGTACATTTTTAATCGGGAAATCTTGTTGTCATGACTTTTTATCATAATTGAAACTTTCACTTAGCAGCGGAATGTGTGCTGATATGAAACTCCCTGACAGATTAAAAATATATGCCGGACCTTTACCTTTCAGGTGTACAACTTGCTCTGGCATGCTATTCCCACATCGCAAAGCATTTGTTATCATATTATGTGGGACTATGTATTACAGGTGGAAATGTCTTCACAGTACTACTCTGCAGAAAATAAAACAACGTTTCTAACCCTGTGGAAGATCGTCTATAATAACAAATGATGGTAGTGACAAATCTACATTTTAACAAAAGAATCATGATTCTTTAATTTTGATCAGTTTTTTCGAAGGAAATGTAAGATCATGGTGTTATCATAGCTAACATGTTAAAAGTTGACCTATTTAGGTATTACATGTCTCAATATACGATGCTGATGTGCAATGAATCACATTAACAAACAAAACAGCTACATTCTTTGAGCATATTCAGTTATACCGCAGTTTACTAACTCTCCTGTATAATTTGTGAGTGTGTCTCTCTAATGATATGTAAACTACGCAGAATATCCAAAATGGCTATTATCTTTTATGTCTCTCAAGTCCAAAGTATTACAGAAACTAATGTGTATTGCCTCATGTCACAGCAACATAGCACTTTCTTACCGGAAAACTTATAAGATGTAACAAATCAACACTGCCAATAACCTCGAACCATTGGGAATTTTAATTTTGCTTTTCATTGCCTGTTGTTTTTAAGCAGATCTAACAGGGAATGAGGGTTCATAAATAGATTTTTTTCATATACAGTCTAATGTAGCAAAGGATCTCAAACCCATCATTTTCAGCAAGTATACCAGCGAGTGATCACTCTCCATTTGATTTTATAGTAAATGCAGATATCCTTTATTCTCTGTTTGTTTATAGACTTTTCCATATACTGTGTTTAAAGTAATTTGTGAACCTTGCTTGCACGCTGATAATGACCTGCTCTTTTTCGAGTACTGGTTTATAGTGTTATTTCATGGAAATCATATTTGCCCAATACCCCAGTTCAAGTTTGTCGGCTCAATTACTTCCATTTCCATTTTTCCATAGTAACTTCACTTAATGGAGTAATTTCTTTAGTTGGGACCTGCTTAGGCATATTCGAGTCACTGCTTCTTTTTCTTAAAACCTGTTGAATAACATTATTTGTGGGAACAGTAATAGTTTATGGTACTTTTTATATCAACACCTGTGGAATGACAAGGTGCACAATGTCCAGTTCACAACAAGTTGATACAATATCACCAGTCATTTGTAACCAGATCGAAATAGGATTGAAGGCTTATAAACAGATGTTTTGTATATCTCCTAATGTAGTAAACCCTTCAGAATCTACCATTTTCTGCAAGTACACTGATGTTTTACAACTTTCCATTAGTATTTACAGTAAATGCGGATATTCTTTATTTCACATTCATATCCAGTTTTTAAAATATTTTTGTAAAATTTAACAAAGTTTTTGTACAACATCATTTGTTTTTTATTCGTATGCTATCAAATTACTGTTGGTTTCTTCAGGGTCGAACAGTGATTCGAATTTCCCCACCTAGCCAGAGTATCAGCAAAGTGTTTATGAGATCACTTCTTCCTCTTCTACCAAATGTCTAGCAGTAAAATGTATCCAGAAAAACGTTCAACACAATGCTACCTGTTAAAGCTACACTTATATACACTAAAACACATGGATTATTATGGCATTGGAGTGTGTTGTAATGTTGGTACATTGCTACATCGTAGGCAATTGTAGACTTTAGCTATCTTAAATACAGCTTCATTACTTATTAATTCTTGCGAAATCTAGGTCCATAACCACCTAACAATGACGACACCCATTTTAACTTTCATACATATTGTTAAAACAGAATTCAGATCAACTGCAGCTGACAAATCTTCGTATACACTCCAAACATATGTAAGAGACGGAAATAATGTTCGAGCAACCATACAAGACATCTATGGAAGGGTGGAAGACTGTCCCTGATAAGTGTTACACTGGGGGGCGATCTGGCAACAACGCAGGCCGACTTTGGACGCTCTTTGTTCCGTTACCTGTACGTCGACGGTGTTCAATAAAGCGTTCTTATGCAGTGAGACATGTCTCCCCAAACTGGCACATAATCTTATACAGCCGCATTTCCTAAGATCCAGATCATCTTTTACCAAAGAGATTCCTCATTTTCTCTGGTGTACGAAACACATTTAACATATCTCTAAGGGTCTGTTTGATTCTCAAAGCTATGCCACCGAAATATGGAAATGAAGCCATTGTGGAGGTTGCTTCTGTATCTTGATTTACCACCCTGAATTGAACTCTCTACGACAAGAAGGAATTCAGAATAATGGTCCTATAAGAACACTGTTGACAGATCTTTGTTGATCCATCGTAGATAAAGGACAGTGGCCAACATCTGTATCTTTTCAGAAGTTATTTTTTTTTTATCTATTGAGAAATAGCTTGCTATGTGTTAGATCATATTTGGATGGGTTTTGCCATTCCATACAAAGGTCCATGCTATGACATCTTCTGTTACCAAGATAATAATATTTACGTTATCAATTGAGATTTTCAGGGGACTCTTCGGGGTTAAAATGGTATTTGGGGCATCTTGCTTGTTCCACCATAGTGATTTTCCGCCAGTTATTGATGTTTAAGGGAATTTAAGTCATATCTTTTCATTTTTTGATTTGACAACTTGCCATATGCCCTCTAGGTATTTTATGAGTATTCCTCGTAGGTTCTTTGCTTGCCATTATTCACTTAGTAATTTGTCAGCCATTGGGTTTTGCCTCTGGTTTTGTTTCTGATATTGTGACAACTAATTCTGATGTGTCACAAGTGGTAATACTACTTGGGCGATAGATATGCACACTATTTTGTACTTCATAGGTCAATTCGCGACTTTTACACTCATGTTCATTAAAAAAAAAAAACAGAGCACCTTGAACGATTAGAGATAGAAAGTTTATATTCACAGGACATGTACATTAGTATGTTCTGCAGAAATCATTAGCTTTTCAGCCACCTCGGTTTACCATGTGTCGCGTTACCTAGTAGGCACAGGGTCCACCATGGGCCCAGATAACTTTTTCAATGCGTCAAGACATCGATATTTACAAGACGCGAATGGCGTCCTGTGGTATAGCCATTCATGCTACATTCACCTGGTTCCAGAGTTCATCTGTGGTGGTTGTCATTTGGCCACAGCACTGCACCCATCGTTTCACCATATCCCACACATTTTCGATTGCCGACAAGCCTGGGGATCCGGCTAGTCGGGGCAAAAAGTTGACATGCTGTGACACCAAAAAGGCATGTGTTTCTGTAGTATAATATTGTCGTGCATTGTCTTACTAAAAACGGCGTCTGGGGTTGTGCAGCAAGGCTATGGCTATGGGTCAAAGGATGTCGTTCACATAGGTCATTTTGGTGACACTGGACTCGCATTCGGGAGGACGACGGTTCAATCCCCCGTCCGGCCATCCTGATTTACGTTTTCCGTGATTTCCCTAAATCGCTCCAGGCAAATGCTGGGATGGTTTCTTCGAACGGCACGAGCGACTTCCTTCCCCATTCTTCCCTAATCCGATGAGACCGATGACCTCGCTGTTTGGTCTCTTCCCCCAGACAACCCCAACCCATATTGGCCACAGTGTCCTACCCACTAACTGTGATTTGTGATTGTATCAAATAGCACCCCACACCATATGGCCTGAGTTGGCGCTGTACGTCTTGTTCGAATGCAGTCACTGGGATGCCGTTTCCCCCGGATGCTGCGAACCAAAATGCGACCATCATTTTCAAACAAACAGATCCAGGATTCGTCCGCAACACTATCTTATGCCATTCCTGTCCCCAGAGATGTCGTTCCTCACACCATTGCCATCTAGCATGTTTCTGCATATTTGTCAAAGGCAAGTAGAGCAGCGGACGATGAGTATGTAACCCGTGTCGTAATAAACGGCGACGGACTGTCACCCCTGATAGTGTACCATGCGTACCACTGTCCCACGGTTGCACCAGAGCCGAGGAGAACGCAGATCTGTCCTGCAATGTCATTCAGATGAGGTGTCGACCCTCTCGTCGGTGAAAGGGGGGAGGGGGGAGGGGGGGGATCTGGGTGGTGTGACCTGACCCATCTCGTCATGTTGTACGGCCTTCCGCGAACCATTCTGCACACACTCGTTGTAGTGCCGAAGCTCTTCCTCCCTCAGAAGCAGCGATTTAGCGATTTCCCGGATGGATGGATCACATTCTCTCATGCCCAGAAAGAGCCCTCTTTCAAACTCACTGATTTCACAGAATGGTTCGCGCACATGTCTGCGAGGCAACCTACACGTCTGTTAAAGCCACACTCATCCATTACCATCAGTTTTTAGCGACAATGACAGCCGCAGGTACATTTTACCGATAGGTGGTATTGCGCTGCGATATCGATGTTGACCTTGAATCCGAGGGCCGACATCGTTCAAATACTAATCATTTCTGCAAGACATATTAACGTACATGTCTTGTGAATATGAACGTCCTGTCTCTAGTTGTTCAGGGTGTTCTGTTTCCTTCTGAACATGAGTATATTTTGAATGAGGATAGATTTTCCAAAGAACTATGGAGTTACCAATCTACACTCCTGGAAATGGAAAAAAGAACACATTGACACCGGTGTGTCAGACCCACCATACTTGCTCAGGACACTGCGAGACGGCTGTACAAGCAATGATCACACGCACGGCACAGCGGACACACCAGGAACCGCGGTGTTGGCCGTCGAATGGCGCTAGCTGCGCAGCATTTGTGCACCGCCGCCGTCAGTGTCAGCCAGTTTGCCCTGGCATACGGAGCTCCATCGCAGTCTTTAACACTGGTAGCATGCCGCGACAGCGTGGACGTGAACCGTATGTGCAGCTGACGGACTTTGAGCGAGGGCGTATAGTGGGCATGCGGGAGGCCGGGTGGACGTACCGCCGAATTGCTCAACACGTGGGGCGTGAGGTCTCCACAGTACATCGATGTTGTCGCCAGTGGTCGGCGGAAGGTGCACGTGCCCGTCGACCTGGGACCGGACCGCAGCGACGCACGGATGCACGCCAAGACCGTAGGATCCTACGCAGTGCCGTAGGGGACCACACCGCCACTTCCCAGCAAATTAGGGACACTGTTGCTCCTGGGGTATCGGCGAGGACCATTCGCAACCGTCTCCATGAAGCTGGGCTACGGTCCCGCACACCGTTAGGCCGTCTTCCGCTCACGCCCCAACATCGTGCAGCCCGCCTCCAGTGGTGTCGCGACAGGCGTGAATGGAGGGACGAATGGAGACGTGTCGTCTTCAGCGATGAGAGTCGCTTCTGCCTTGGTGCCAATGATGGTCGGATGCGTGTTTGGCGCCGTGCAGGTGAGCGCCACAATCAGGACTGCATACGACCGAGGCACACAGGGCCAACACCCGGCATCATGGTGTGGGGAGCGATCTCCTACACTGGCCATACACCACTGGTGATCGTCGAGGGGACACTGAATAGTGCACGGTACATCCAAACCGTCATCGAACCCATCGTTCTACCATTCCTAGACCGGCAAGGGAACTTGCTGTTCCAACAGGACAATGCACGTCCGCATGTATCCCGTGCCACCCAACGTGCTCTAGAAGGTGTACGTCAACTACCCTGGCCAGCAAGATCTCCGGATCTGTCCCCCATTGAGCATGTTTGGGACTGGATGAAGCGTCGTCTCACGCGGTCTGCACGTCCAGCACGAACGCTGGTCCAACTGAGGCGCCAGGTGGAAATGGCATGGCAAGCCGTTCCACAGGACTACGTCCAGCATCTCTACGATCGTCTCCATGGGAGAATAGCAGCCTGCATTGCTGCGAAAGGTGGATATACACTGTACTAGTGCCGACATTGTGCATGCTCTGTTACCTGTGTCTATGTGCCTGTGGTTCTGTCAGTGTGATCACGTGATGTATCTGACCCCAGGAATGTGTCAATAAAGTTTCCCCTTCCTGGGACAATGAATTCACGGCGTTCTTATTTCAATTTCCAGGAGTGTATATGGCTTACTTTACACAAGAAACCTAGAAAAGCTTTATTTGTTTGTGTGTCCGATTTTGTATATTGTCTATTTTCTTTATCTATGATGTTTGGAATGTTCTATTATAATTCTGAAATGTCAAAACAGTTAATTTGAATGCTAACAAGTATGAGTACATATTCTGCTTTGTGTACATATGTACTTTTCTTAACGCTGCATGTTGCATTTTGTAGGTTTTAACGAGTTTTATTATTACGCTTGATTTTCTGTAATGTCAACTAGTGGTATACCTTGAATATATTACATGTATATTGATTGTTTCTAACATGCAGAGGCGTGAAGATGAGATTGATAAGATGCCGAAACTGGTCGTATAAATAAAATAACGGCTTTTGGTAACGTACCACTGCTTGATGATTTATCTTTGGTCAAAAACTGTCGTTAGGTCTTGCAAGTCACCTGGCAGTCTGTAAGGTTGGGGACTACATGTAGGCTATTAATCTGGGGTGTAAGACATTACCATACAATCTGCTGGTTTATTACAACTTTTGATTTTGCAAACGCAGGGCGCTTCACAGTTCCTATTACAGGCTTCTGTAGATTGAGTAGAGACATAGTACTGTAAGTGGGCTGTTTAGGTTTTTATATTGGTAACGCCACGTAGCGCTCTGTATGAAAATCACTGGCTGTGCTGTGTGCATTTGTGGCTGGTTTGCATTGTTGGAAGTTGCTATTGTAGTGTTGGGCAGTTGGCTGTTAACAGCGCTTAGCGTTGCGCAGTTGGAGGTGAGCCGCCAGCAGTGGTGGATGTGGGGAGAGAGATGGCGGAGTTTGAGAGCGGTTGATCTGGACGTGTGTCCATCAGGGACAGTAAATTTGTAAGACTGGATGTCATGAGCTGATATATATATTATGACTTTTGAACACTATTAAGGTAAATACATTATTTGGTCTTTATCAAAATCTTTCATTTGCTAACTATGCCTATCAGTAGTTAGTGATTTCAGGAGTCAGAATCTTTTATTTATCTGGCAGTATTGGCGCTCGCTGTATTCCAGTACTTCGAGTAATGAAGATTTTTGCGAGGTAAGTGATTCATGAAAGGTATAGGTTATTGTTAGTCAGGGCCATTCTTTTGGAGGGATTATTAAAAGTCAGATTGCGTTGCGCTAAAAATATTGTGTCAGTTTAGTGTTGATCAGAATAGGTAAAGAGCGAAATGTCTGAGTACGTTCAGTTTTGCTCAGCTGTTTGAAAATAGCGTAAGAGTTTTATCAGCAGAGTAATTCATAAATTTTTCTAAGGGACGTTTCATACGTCGACCCTTAGCCGAGGATACCTCACTGGAATCTTCTGATTTTTTCCTGTAGTTTGTGTAATTAGTGTAGCTATCGTTTATTGCTAGCGCGTAATTATAGAGAGAATTTCGTTTGTAGTTGTAGTTTTTCATTGTTGTACAGTAAAACAGTTGTAGCATGCATGTAGATTTCCACTACAAATAATGGTGTAGACAGTGAAACAATTAGTGAACAGGGAAGCATTATCGATCGATCGGTCGGCAACAGCTCGCCTCAGGAATCCGAAATGACAGGACACAATCTTGCAAATACTGTACATTCAGGTTTTGCGTCCTCACCGTTTTCTCAAATAAGTCAAGACACGTTTTCTGCTTTTCAAAATGCGAATATTGCCGGTTCAAATGCACTGCCGAATAGCACTGAGGAACATGTTTCAGACACCAGTGCATTGTTATTACAGTTAATGCAACAAATGGGACAAAGGCTACAAAAGTCAGACACAACGCTTGAACAAAATCAGAAACAAATGGGACAAAATCTTCAAAAGTTAGACACGATGGAACAACACCAGAGACAAACACAGCAACAGTTAGACGCAGTGGAACAAAATCTTCAAAAGTTAGACACCACGCTTGAACAAACACGTGAAGATTTAACTACTGAGGTACATAACATCGAATCGAAATGTCAAAAAGTCTGTAATGACGTAAAAACACAAACTTGTGAGCATTGTCAAACTATTTTTTCGCGTCATAAAAGTGCATTACACAATCACGAAGCAGCCATAAAGGAACTGTAAACTATTGTTGATGAAAACCACGACAGCTTGCAAACTAAAATTGACTCAGTTGCATCTACCGATTCGGTTAAGCAACTTGCAAAAACTCAGGAAAACTTGAAGGACACAGTAGATACTATTTCAACACAAACGGACACTCTGAAACTTGGTTCAGAAAAACACACTGAGGAAATAAGTTCACTATCGGAGAAAGTAGCCGAACTTTCGGATCAGTTCACTAACTTATCTACAAAGGTAGATGATGATCTGAACAAGACCTGTAGCCATCACTGACACAGAAGAGTATGAACAAATTAAGAAATTCAAACAAAATCAGAATCAAATTAATACGCAACACAAAAGAGAAATCCGGGAAGTACAAGATCAGTTGGCACAAGTAATACAAGAATTACATATTTCAGAGGACACTCGCCCTCAATCACGGGAAGAGGGACTTAGAAATACGGAAAAGCCTGAAAATAATAACACAGGGCATTTCGGAACTTATGAAAGAAATTGGCAAGGTGCACCGAATTTTGAGATGGAACCGCCGACACGACGTAACAATGACCGATATGCGACTCGCCGACACGATGATTTTGATTTTGACTATAAGCTGTTCATTACTACACGTAAATTCAAAACATTTAAGAATTCTGGCAACGACATTCATCCACAAGCGTGGCTCCATCAATTCTCTCATTGTTTTCCTCCCAACTGGTCAATGGAGCACAGGTTAGAATGTATGTGTGGCTACTTAGAGAATGAACCAGCTGTAAGAATGCGATCGGTCATTCACGATTGTCACAGTGAAGGAGAATTTTATCGTGCCTTCCTCTCAGCATATTGATTGGTCTCAAGCTACACAAGACCGAGTCAAACATAGCATCATAATGATGAAACATTTCGCACAATCTGAATTTTTCAGTCCTGTGAAATATTTTGAAGACATGTTGCACAAGAACCTGTTAAACCCTTACAGCCCCACAGAGCTCATCCGCATTTGTTTAATCAAATTGCCTGAACATTTACGACATATTATTTAGGCGGGACGTTGCAAAGACGACATTGAAGCTTTTCAGGGACTCTTACAAGAATTGGAAATTGACACTGACAATCGCGGAACGCGAAAACAGGAGCACAACAATTACAGGTCACATCCGTCACAATTCCACGATGACAGAAATAATACCTGGACACCACAAGGCTATTCTTACAACGTAAATCGTGACCAAAACAGACACCACCCGTATGACAACCGTTGGCACAGTAGTAAGAATTACAGGGGAAGAGGTGATCTTCCCCTCTCAGCGGTAATGACTATCACAGAGACAATCCGAGAAACAGACAATATGGGAACCAAAATAATTATTATCAAGGGAGACAGAATAACTTCAGACGCAACGGTCCACCGTGGAGTTACGATTCTGGGAGAAATTCTCCACCACATGACCGACAAAAAAGAAACTAAGTAAACTACCGACAAAAACGACAGACCTGAATTTCATCAGAACTGGCGAGCTTCAAACAGGGTAGGGCCTTCTCGTCAAGGTGAATTTGTAGAAGTTAGGTCTCCTAATCCTAATAACGACGGGCGCCAACAAAGAGACAGACAATGACTCGCAACGCAGGCAGCCACGTGCGCCGGCTGGCTCAGAGTAAAATAACATAGACGCTAACCTTGAGAAAAATTCCAGTATTCTTTACCGACGTATACTGCATGATAATTGCGTTCAAGTTGAAACTCTGTGTACTAGGAAGAGTAAAAGATTGCACCACATTTCACACGTAAAACCGTTTATTGAGAGATAATCTGTTTTTTAACTTAGTGTTTGCTATAAAATTTTTCACTTAGAAACTGTTAACATGCAACCATGTTTTAAAGTTAACTAGCCAGTCAAGAACCTAGGTAACTTATTTAGACAGTAATTACGAATGCATTGTTATAGTGAACAGACAACACAGTATTATTGTGTGTGTACATTGTTGCTTGTTAGTTGCACGATTACGCAACGACTATAAGGCTCACATACTTAGAACATATACCGGTACTGAGATTTTAATGCAACATTTTGGTTTACTTGAAAATACATTCTGGATTTAAAGTACTTTCTGAGAGATACCAGACAACACAATGGTTAGTTTATAGGACAGCTACGCAATTATATCACGACAATTTATATTATTGCTTTTGCGCTATATCTTTCATATCTGCATAGTTTTTCTGAATTCTTCTGGAAAGTAAAACATGTTTTAGCAGTAACTTTTGTGGTATAGCTACAATGAGACAGCCTTTTCCGTAGCACAACAATACTTTACAGTATAGCACTTTCCTGATCACAGTAATGTACGTAATAACTACGATATCTATACGCAAAGCATTTCACTTTTGTTTATGATGAGGTGAGTACATTGACTTCAGCAGAACTTTGCTTACAGAGGACGATAACTACGACACTTCCACATTTAGCGCTACAGGACACACATTTGAGCGATTAATTTTGTACTTAAAACATTTATTTTTAAAGATTTTTGAATTACAAAGATACAAAGGTTTTTCGTGATACATTTCATTCCTTTGCTGTAATCTGTAACACCTGAGGGTATAATTACTTTAATCCTCAGGGGGGTACATGCTTACTTTGTCTACCGTGTGTTTGGCAAGCACAAGGTGCCCTAGCTAATATAGTATTTGCTTGTACAACTTTACACATCTGTACCATATTTCTCTAACACATAAATTACACAGCTATCTGATCATTTAACTGAGAGAGATAAACACTTTTTTTTTACTACGTCAGTGACACATGTTTACGCAATTACACAGTTGAATAACTTCACACTTATGAAATTGTATTTTGTATGTACTTTGTGAACTGTTCATATATTTTTCGGAACCACTGTGATACTATGAGCGCTTTGAATGATGTATTCGTTATGGGATCATGATTCTTAAAGTACGTTTGAGGTAGATGACACTATTTAAATGAGCAGAGAATTTTTTTTTAGGTTTTGAAGTTATTGCAGAAAGCTACGACGTTTTTGAGATTTGACTGAGGTGTTATGATGTTATTATTACGACGACGATGTGTATTATGCTGCTGAGGTATGTTTATGATCAATAAGCTGATGCTATATGAGGAATTTGATTATGCTATGTATCTGTTATGATGAAATATTGAAGAAGTGTCGACGAATATGTGTATGTGTAATAAGGTAAGGAATAATGAGTAGTGGTTAGGGACCCTGGTTTGTGAAAAAGGTTGTTGGAAACCAAGAATCGTACTTTAAGAGTTATGAAATGTATGTACATGTGTGAATGTATCACAATGCCAGCGAAAATTTTTTGGACGCTATTATATTTATAGGATTTTGTTTCTACACATTTGTAACGCAAATTCTCGACCTGTTAAATTTTTTATATGAGACTGTCACTGTAGTGCAAACTGCTGTCGTAAATATTTCGGTAAGGAAGCTAAGTGACCCAGGTGGTGCCCACGTGTGCCAGTCACCTCGAGAAAAAGCCATTAGGTTAAAAAAAAAAGGCCATTATCCTCGCTATTGACATTTCTTTGTAGAAAGCATCGCAAATACGACACGCTCAAAATTGAAAACATATGATTACACGTGGAGCTCTTAATTTACGATATTTACTAAAATGACTAATGAAATGATAGGAAAAATTTTACATCTATAGTCTTTCTAGTTGAGAGATTGGTCTTTTTTTTTAATATCTATTTTCTAACTCCACTGCAGCATTGGTTAAAATAAAATTTAATAGATGTTCTAATATAGATATTTTATGCCTACAGATGCAGTAAATAATAATGTTATGATCTACATCCAAAAAAACGAGGGAGTGCAAAAAGACATTTCCCTTCACGGGAACTGCATACATAATTTTTGTCAATGACTGGGTAACTTGTTTCGTAGAGTAACTTATCATGATGCATCACTCTAGTGTTAAGATGTGACATAGGTATTAGACATGGCCATCTTTACTGTAATATTTTTTCTGCTTGAGCTTTGTCATGTTTAGATATTAGTTATTGCATTTGCTGCTGCTGTTTTCCAGGCATAGTGCTACTAAATTTCACTTTGAATTACTCTGTTAAGCCTGTTTTACTACTGATTTATTTTTCTTGTTTGCTGCACATTGCCTTATATTAGTTGTAATATTGCATTTGCTTTGCTAATTTAGATTTACTGCTGCTAGATTTGCCAATTTGCATTTTTTTCATTGCTGTTTACATTAATTGTTTTGTGCTGCTGCATTGCCTCGTCCCTTAGTTTATGCATCTGAGCTCAGTAGATTTAAGTTAGCTTAAGAGGGGTAGATTATATAAGAGAATGAGTTGCAATGAATTGGAAGAAATGCATTGAGAAGTTATATGAAAAAGGTACATAAAGCAGGTATAGATAGGACTTTTTGGAAATAATGAAGAACGAAGGGAGATCTCCAAGAAGTAAAGAAAGTTTCGATTGCAAAATACTGCAGTAAAACAAACCCTGTACTTTCCTTTTGTGTTATTCCGCTATGTGTTTGTGTACCCTTGTGTGTTTGTGTTTTTCCTGTCTTTATGTGTTTAGCTAATAAGATTTATGTTGTAGAATTTTTCTAGTACTATGCTACATTCACTATGATGAGGAATACTGTTATCCTCAAATATAATTTGCATTAATAATATGTTATTTACTTTTTAAAGATGTTTAGACATTATTTTCAAAAGTTATTCTGATCTTTTATGTGTGCACTTATGTCATAATTCCCATAACACGGATGTATATGTTATTTCGATTCTTCTGTAAAGCCCTTATTACTACAAATGTTATCTGTATTGTTATGTTCTTTAATGATGTATTTTGTACCTTTATTATTGTATTCTCATGTTATAAAATTGTAATTGACACCAGTTCATAAAATTAAGTAACTTGTAAGCATTCATTTCACTGCACACATTTCAGCTGGTCATAGTATATGCACAATATGTGAAAAAAGAGGACTTTTAGTGTTTGGACGTGTGTTAATAATTCAGCAAGGGACTGATTAATAGCATTGTTGGTTCTAAGGACAATTCCAGAAACTTTGTGAGTGCACGAGTGGTGGTTTATGGACTTGCTATATTCTGCGCAAGACTCTTCGATGGTGATTGTGCACCTGCACAGTAGCAACAGATGGCTGCTGGCCGTCTCTACAAGGACTACAGTGGGTCTGCGTCTTTGATGGCCCACCAATACCATTAGGCTGCGTTCACATTGCCGGCCGGACCGGGCCGGGATGACGCGTACTGGATCGGCTCGTGCCTAGCCAGCTCAGGCCGACGTGTAGTGCGTTCACATTGCGCGCCGCGCCGAGCCGGGACGGCGAAATGGGGGAAAATCCTCTTCTCCGATTTTCATGTTATAAATTCTTAGCGGTATATAAGTCTTCGCCACATCGTTTTATGAACTCATTTTTTCCTTAAAAGCGTTACTTACGTTGTGAAAAAAGAAAAAGTCTACTTTTCGTTTCGCGTGATTTCTTAGTTTCGTAACGCTTCCCAACCGATTTTGAAGAAAGTATGCGGCTAAAAAATCTGATTTTTGTACACGTGGTAGTGTAACATCTTAGCTTCGTATTGAATAACTTATCTTTCCATATTTCTTAACAATCATTGTGAAATGATGCTATTTGTCAACGTTGTGCACTTGATTTCCAAATCTTGTAGTGAAAAAGTTATGAAGCGGGTAGCTTGCTATTAGATCCGTTTTAGACCATGCATGTTGGGAATGAAATGTAGCTAAGAGTACTAAAAAGTTTTTGAAATGATAATGGTACTGATATCTCTCTCTGGTCACAAGAAATGCGAGCTATTCAGTGGCGTCAGTGCCGCGTCCGCAAGCCACGGAGTTCGCGCGGTTACAGCTTGGTTTAGTGTAGTCGTATAATGCAGGACAGAAAAAAACTAATTCCTAGTGATCAGCACAGACCTAGTGTCGGTCCCTCGCATTATTTTAATGAACTCATTGTCTAGATAAATCCAAATGTATACGAATTTTTCCCTCGGCTACTGGACAATCATCTGCTATGCTTTTATAATTGGCCACACGTTGCATCACAAAAGACAAACATTTATTTGTCATCAACATCCTACAATTAGTATAATGTACATTTCGTATTTCGAACTAAAAGATAAGAGTATATTAATCTGAGATGAGATCTTGCTCCTGATGCATTGTAATAAAAGCTTGCATCATTCTACATGATTTCTTTCCAGTTGCATATAATAAACAGCAGATGTTAAAAAATATAAATACATTTACAGATGTTTCTATGTCTAAGTTTGACTAAGGCACAAAAAGTTCACTTTTTTGTATTATTGCTTTTGCAATTCATGTAAGTGTAGTACCGCAAGCTGTAAATAATTACATTCTTTAGATCGACCCTATCTCCACTTAGAAAGGTCTGTGGATAGCTCTTACAAGTAGTCTATTTTAGGAAATGAATGCAATGAAACCAAGGCTGAGTGGGACAGCGTTTCAATCAACCCATTAAAAAACTTAAATGTATGGTCTGTATGTGTACGCGATTGCGCACATGTACGAATAGGTCTGATAAAATTTGGTGTAAAACTAATCACAAAAACAAACTGGAGATTTGTGATATGTTTACTGCAGAAACTGAAGCGCAATTCTGTAGTCTCGTTGTCTACTTTGACAGAAAAAATAATGGAGAGTTAATGACACTACTGTAGATCGACACAGATGTGCATTTCATTGCTCTTCATAGTTTTTTTTTCTTCCTTGGCGGGCTGCGCTGCACTGTCAAGGTAATCCTCACTCTTTGGCAAAATGTCTGTTAGCTGCCAGAGGCCAAATAAATAAATTTAAAAAAAAATCCCCACCCTTCGACAGCTGACAAGCAAGTCCGTAGAAAACGCAGTTGCAGTCAGCAGTTGCTCGCCTTTAGCTTGTCTGTGCTGTCGTGTAGACAATGTCTTCACTCTTTTATTGTTGTTTTGACTCTGCAGTAACTCGTCGAGTTTTGGAGTACAGAAGAACTGGGAGGTTATGGATTCATCCCATAAATAGCGACAGACATTTGGAGAGTTTTTTTCTTTACATGAAGAACTTAAAAACTATCCTGAAAAATTTTATTCATATTACAGAATGAATCATAATACATTTCAGTATGTGCTGCAGAACATTCAAGACAAAATTTCGAAACAGAACACAAATTTTGCAGAAGTATAACAGCAGAAGAAAAATTGTCTATAAAGATAAGGTAAGATTCGTTAGTACACACTTTTTGGTTTGCAGTAGAACTTTGTACAGCATTCACTACCTCCAATTAATTGTAGTCATGTTTTTGCATTTTAAATTTCACAAACGCTTACCTCTGAGGGGAAGAGAGTTTATTAGGAAGTAATTAGCTTCGTCATTTTGGGTAATGTCTTGCTGTGCCTTCAACGAAGAATCGCAGAAATACTCCTTCAGAATTTTCCAGCTTTTTTCTTCTTTTTTCCTCATGATTCAGCGCTTGGCAATGGTGATGGTTCATCATGTGGAGCCACTGATGATCTCACAGGATTCTTTTCATAACCTTGTAACATAGACAGATTGATAGGGGAATAGTTTTGAGATAATGCCCTTTGACTCAGTGGTTCTATTTCCACTGATAAGGAACTGTGCATAGCTCTTGGAACTTAGGAAAATCATATGACAGAACAAAGCCCGAGTGGAATTGCATTTTAATATACTATTCCCTGGATCACATGACCTTATTTTGCCAAGTTATACAAGTTATTCTCTGTAACTGTCTCTCAGGTCTTTGCCTTTGGATTTCATTATTTTAATTGAAAGAATATAGAAGGGTGCAAGAAAATGTCTCTTTAATTATTTATTGTTGTATAACTGTGAAATGACATGGACTAAGTAAAGCAAACAAAACTGTAAAAACTTCGCCCAACACCACACTTGAGTAACACATTTTACGATTTTTTTCTCAGGTATCTGTCCACCGGCATCTCCTTTCATACACTAGCATCGTCAATCCGATTAGGATTGTCCACCGTATCAGTGGTGGTGAAAGAGGTTTGTATGGCCATATGGAAGTCACTTGGTCCTATTCATTAACCAACGCCAATTGTTTCTCGATTTAAAGAAATTACCAGTGAAATGCATACGAGCTGGGGATTTCCAAACGGTGTTGGATGTATAGACAGGAAGCACATACGTGTCCAATGTCCTAAACTTTCTGGCAGCATGTTTTACAATTGTTGTTGTTCTTGTTGTCTTCAGTCCTGAGACTGGTTTGATGCAGCTCTCCATGCTACTCTATCCTGTGCAAACTGCTTCATCTCCCAATACTTACTGCAACCTACATCCTTCTGAATCTGCTTAGTGTATTCATCCCTTGGTCTCCCTCTACGATTTTTACCATCCACGCTGCCCTCCAATGCTAAATTTGTGATCCCTTGATGCCTCAAAACATGTCCTACCAACCGATCTCTTCTTCTAGTCAAGTTGTGCCACAAACTTCACTTAACCCCAATCCTATTCAATACCTCCTCATTAGTTACGTGATCTACCAACCTTATCTTCAGCATTCTTCTGTAGCGCCACATTTCGAAAGCTTCTATTCTCTTCTTGTCCAATCTGGTTATTGCCCATGCTTCACTTCCATACATGGCTACACTCGATACAAATACTTTCTGAAACAACTTCCTGACACTTAAATCTATACTCGATGTTAACAAACTTCTCTTCTTCAGAAACACTTTCCTTGCCATTGCCAGTCTACATTTTATATCCTCTCTACTTCGACCATCATCAGTTATTTTGCTCCCCAAATAGCAAAACTCGTTTACTGTTTAAGTGTCTCATTTCCTAATCTAATTCCCTCAGCATCACCCGATTTAATTGGACTACATTACATTATCCTCGATTTGCTTTTGATGATGTTCATCTTATGTACTCCTTTCAAGATACAGTCCATTCCGTTCAACTGCTCTTCCAAGTCCTTTGCTGTCTCTGACAGAATTACAATGTCATCGGCGAAACTCGACGTTTTTATTTCTTCTCTGTGGACTTTAATACCTACTCCGAATTTTTCTTTTGTTTCGTTTACTGCTTGCTCAATATACAGATTGAATAACATCGGGGACAGGCTACAACCCTGTCTCACTCCCTTCCCAACCGCTGCTTCCCTTTCATGCCCCTCGACTCTTGTAACTGCCATCTGGTTTTTGTACAAATCGTAAATAGCCTTTCGCTCCCTGTATTTTATCCCTGCCACCTTTATAATTTGAAAGAGAGTATTCCAGCCAACATTGTCAAAAGCTTTCTCTAAGTCTACAAATGCTAGAAATGTAGGTTTGCCATTCCTTAATCTATCTTCTAAGATAAGTCATAGGGTCAGTATTGCCTCACGTGTTCCAACATTTCTGCGGAATCCAAACTGATCTTCGCCGACGTCGGCTTCTACCAGTTTTGCCATCGTCTGTAAAGAATTCGCATTAGTATTTTGCAGCTGTGACTTATTAAACTGATAGTTCGGTAATTTTCACATCTGTCAACACCTGCTTTCTTTGGGATCGGAATTATTATATTCTTCTTGAAGTCTGAGGGTATTTCGCTTGTCTCATACACCTTGCTCACCAGATGGTAGAGTTTTGTCAGGACTGGCTCTCCCAAGGCCGTCAGTAGTTGCAATGGAATGTTGTCTACTCCTGGGGCCTTGTTTCAACTTAGGTCTTTTAGTGCTCTGTCAAACTCTTCACGCAGTATCGTATCTCCTATTTCAACTTCATTTACATCCTCTTCCATTTCCATAATATTTTCCTCAAGTAAATCGCCCTTGCATAGACCCTCTATATACTCCTTCCACCTTTCTGCTTTCCCTTCTTTCCTTAGAACTGGGTTTCCATCTGAGCTCTTGATATTCATATAAGTGGCTCTCTCTCCTCCAAAGGTCTCTTAAATTTTCCTGTAGGCAGTATCTATCTTACCCCTAGTGAGATAAGCCTCTACATCCTTACATTTGTCCTCTAGCCATCCCTGCTTAGCCATTTTGCACATCCTGTCGATCTCATTTTTGAGCCATTTGTGTTCCCTTTTGCCTGCTTCATTTACTGCGTTTTTATATTTTCTCCTTTCATCAATTAAATTCAGTATTTCTTCTGTTACCCAACGATTTCTACTAGCCCTCGTCTTTTTACCTACTTGATCCTCTGCTGCCTTCACTACTTCATCCCTCAGAGCTACCCATTCTTCTTCTACTGTATTTCTTTCCCCCATTCCTGTCAATTGTTCCCTTATGCTCTCCCTGAAACTCAGTACAACCTCTGGTTTAGTCAGTTTATCCAGGTCCCATCTCCTTAAATTCCCACCTTTTTGCGGTTTCTTCAGGTTTAATCTAAAGTTCATTACCAATAAATTGTGTTCAGAGTCCACATCTGCCCCTGGAAATGTCTTACAATTTAAAACCTGGTTCCTAAATCTCTGTCTTACCATTATATAATCTATCTGATACCTTCTAGTATCTCCAGGATTCTTCCATGTATACAACCTTCTTTTATGATTCTTGAACCAAGTGTTAGCTATGAATAAGCTATGCTCTGTGCAAAATTCTTCCAGATGGCTTCTCTTTCATTTCTCTCCCCCAATCCATATTCACCCACTATGTTTCCTTCTCTCCCTTTTCCTACTCTCGAATTCTAGTCACCCATGACTATTAAATTTTCGTCTCCCTTCACTACCTGAATAATTTCTTTTATTTCATCATACATTTCATCAATTTCTTCATCATCTGCAGAGCTAGTTGGCATATAAACTTGTACTACTGTAGTAGGCGTGGGCTTCGTGTCTATCTTGGCCACAATAATGCGTTCACTATGCTGTTTGTAGTACCTTACCGGCACTCCTATTTTCCTATTCATTATTAAAGCTACTCCTGCATTACCCATATTTGATTTTGTATTTATAACCCTGTATTCACCTGACCAAAAGTCTTGTTCCTCCTGCCACCGAACTTCACTAATTCCCACTATATCTAACTTCAACCTGTCCATTTCCCTTTTTAAATTTTCTAACCTACCTGCCCGATTAAGGGATCTGACATTCTACACTCCGATCCATAGAACGCCAGTTTTCTTTCTCCTGATAATGACGTCCTCTTGAGTAGTCCCCGCCCGGAGTTCCGAATGGGGGACTATTTTACCTCCGGAATATTTTACCCAAGAGGACGCCATCATCACTTAACCATACAGTAAAGCTGCATGCCCTCAGGAAAAATTACGGCTGTAGTTTCCCCTTGCTTTCAGCCGTTCGCAGTACCAGCACGGCAAGGCCGTTTGGTTAGTGTTGCAAGGCCAGATCAGTCAATCTTCCAGACTGTTGCCCCTGCAACTACTGAAAAGGCTGCTGCCCCTCTTCAGGAACCACACGCTTGTCTGGCCTCTCAACAGATACCCCTCCATTGTGGTTGCACCTACGGTACAGCCATTTGTGTCGCTGAGGCACGCAAGCCTCCCCACCAACGGCAAGGTCCATGGTTCATGGGGGTAGCGTTTTACAATTACAAACAGTATTATTCGATTGTACTCCAAGCAGCTGCTGATGCAAATTACAAACTTATAGCTGTAGATGTTGGTGCCTACAGTAAACAGTCTGATGCTGGCGTTTTTAAAGAAAATATGTCATATAAGAAACTTAAAATGGGGAGCTGTTATTACCGCCACCAACAAGACTTGAAGGAATGTGTCAGGAACTGCCGTATGTCTTTCTGGGAGATGAAGCTTACCCCTTATTAGAGAATTTAATGAGACCTTTTCCTCACAGAAATTTGGACAACGAGAAGATAAAGTTGTTGACTGTGCGTTTGGTATAATGCCCAATAAATGGAAACTACTGAGGAAGGAAATTTAAACATCCATTGACGTAGCTGATCACATAGTCAAGTGCATTTCTCTACTTCATAATATTGTCATTGACAGAGAAGGACGCAATGTTGAAGCTGAAAAGTTTTGTAAAAATGCTGATATGCAGACAGCTTGTGCCACATTCAACAGAAATTCCACATTACGTTCGAAAACTGTCAGGAACACTTTTGTTGAATATTTCGTTAAAAATGCAATTTCAAATAATTAAAAAACCATTCAAAAATAAATTTTGGAATTGAAAGTACTTAGCTATTTACTGTATTTTTGTGTATCTCATTTCATTTTAAATAAAACAAATAAAATTATAAAAGAAAATAATTTATATTTGTGTGTACTATCTGAAACACACTCCTTGGTTACTTCGTTCCATAATCTGGAAACTGTATCATTACTGTCATACTAGCCGAAATTCTGATACCAAATTGATGGACACATGTTAATGTCATGTATATGTTATTCTGCAATCATTAAAGTAAGAACATCGCAAAAAGATGTCACAGACAACAGCTTATAGTAACGTGCCACAGCATGACTTCATAATGCATTGTCATCTGGTAGGGACACATTTCCGTCCCTCAGTAACACTCATATCTGTCTCCGTTTACAAGTAAATGCGAACTATTCAGTGGCAGCAATGCCGCTATCGCTGGCAAGCTATTGTTGTAAATGCATGTAAATACGGTAGTTTAAATAAATGAAATAAAAGTAATTTCGCATGTATCATTATAATAAACGTAATTTTTCCTCACTGATTGTGAAATGTGAGGTAACATCTTAAAATAAAAATGTGTGCAGTCCCACTTGTGATGAAAGCAGAAGGGAGACGTGTGATGCGTGTACTGCAGAAGCTGTAGTGCTGCTCCAAGGCTCGCGCCTGCGGTCGGCTCGCGCCGGCAATATTAAACACTCGGGATGTCGCGGACTCGGCTCCGGGAGGCTCACGCCGTGTCGGCGCGGCCCGGCCGCCAGTCTGAACACCGGAATTCAAAACCATGTGCCCAGAATGAGATTTTCACTCTGCAGCGGAGTGTGCGCTGATATGAAACTTCCTGGCAGATTAAATCTGTGTGCCCGACCGAGACTCGAACTCGGGACCTTTGCCTTTCGCGGGCAAGTGCATCTGAGCTACCGAAGCACGACTCACGCCCGGTACTCACAGCTTTACTTCTGCCAGTACCTCGTCTCCTACCTTCCAAACTTTACAGAAGCTCTCCTGCGAACCTGAGCTTTTGACCAGCAGTGTATCAATAAGTGTGTGCATTTGATATGTTTGTTATTGTAATTATGTAAATTTTTTTCAAATCTGTATTGGCCACTGCCCAAAACAATTTGTAAATTTTTTTGTGAGGAGCATGGGGGCTATGTAAGTAGTCTTTAGGTTTTTATATTGGTAACGCCACGTAGCGCTCTGTATGAAAACCACTGGCTGTGCTGTGTGCAGTCTTTGGCTGATTTGCATTGTTGGAAGTTGCTATTGTAGTGTTGGGCAGTTGGCTGTTAACAGCGCGTAGCGTTGCGCAGTTGGAGGTGAGCCGCCAGCAGTGGTGGATGTGGGGAGAGAGACGGCGGAGTCTTAAGAGCGGATGATCTGGACGTGTGTCCATCAGAGACAGTAAATTTGTAAGACTGGATGTCATGAACTGATATATATAATGACTTTTGAACACTATTAAGGTAAATACATTGTTTGTTCTTTATCAAAATCTTCCATTTGCTAACTGTGCCTATCAGTAGTTAGTGACTTCAGTAGTTAGAATCTTTTATTTATCTGGCAGTATTGGCGTTCGCTGTATTCCAGTAGTTCGAGCAACGAAGATTCATGAAAGGTATAGGTTATTGTTAGTCAGGGCCATTCTTTTGGAGGGATTATTAAAAGTCAGATTGCGTTGCGCTAAAAATATTGTGTCAGTTTAGTGTTGATCAGAATAGGTAAAGAGCGAAATGTCTGAGTACGTTCAGTTTTGCTCAGCTGTTTGAAAATCAAATAGCGTAAGAGTTTTATTAGCAGAGTTATTCATAAATTTTTCTAAGGGGACGTTTCAGTATATAAAATTTTGATCTGTCGTCTGGATTTTAAGTAAGTTTGAGATCAGGTCACTTTCAGGTCTCTCATTTCGCGACACACACACACACAAACTGAGAAGAGGGAGCCGTCGTCAGTCCCTGTTGTAAACATGACATCACACACCATTTTTGTATGGCTACGACAACGGCTGCGAGAAACGGCTATGTTCGCAGATAGGAAGGTCGATTGTGGTACTTCATGGGCACGCTGCACTTCCGACTGTGAAGAGGGCGTCCTTCGTAACGTAGAAGAGAACCCGAATATGAGTACCTGAAACAATCCTCATGCTATTGGCTGTTGTTGAGCACACAGGTCAGCGCCCATTGTCTCCGCTGTATGCGACCATAAAGTGGAAGATCTGAAAGTGATGCTATCATCAAACTTATTCTACATCCAAACAGTGCATTTCAGGACATGGGTTGCTTATCAAAACTTTAACTACTTAGTCCCCACTACAATCAGTTGAAGCCTGTAATTGAAAATTATGAAACACATTGCATAGCTCAGTCCGTGAAACAGTGTCTACCATCTCATACAGAGTTATATTGTTTGTGGGCCTGTTATAATATTCTCAAAGAGCTCTTCTTTAACATTTTTGGAAAGTATCAGCTTGCTTGACCCGTTCTCTTGTTGCCTACAGCAGATCGTATTAATACACCTTTTTTCCCACGGTTTAACAGCTTCAGTAACGTAACAAAGTTTGTGAAATACGTCAGCTTAACCCATTAAGTACCAGTGTCCTATTTTGAGGACAGAGCACATATTTATTTATAAATACGCAATAAATTATTAATTTGCAACTATTACTGTTCTATGTCATTTGTTGATGCTTTTTATAACAAATGTATGCTTACAGGAAATTAAAAGTAATAAATCCTACCATTAATTGATTATTGAATACTAAGGCACACTTTTCATTATTACAGGTATTTACTTTATCGACAATTTAGTAATATTTGAAATATGTGGCAAAGATCTTTTTGTGATTATTTATAGTCAACAATGTGTCTTTTAAATTACTTGCATTGTTAGCTCAATTGGAGTTATATTCATTGTTTTCCATTGTTATAAAATTTGGTGTACTCGAAATAGGACATTGGGACTTGGTGTTATCGTTCCAGTTATTTGTATTGCTGCACGTTCGAATATGAAACTCTGCTATTGCTGATGTATTTTCTTTTTAGAATGTGGTAATTTTACCAGATTTTGTTGCTGAGTTAACTAACAACCCTCGTTTTTATGTATATATTGAATTACATTGTGTTGCATCATCAGAGAATAACGAAGAAACTATACGTAAAACTTCACTGCCAAGTACATCCCAAGTTTCCAGAAGTAAATCGAAGAAGAGACGTCTTACTGATGAAAAAAGCAATTGGAAAAAGACACCTCCAGTTTATACAAACCTGTCTCAAACTAGTGAACATGACATCACCACAAAGAGAGAGGAATTGAAGGAACAACTTTCTTCCTTGACTCTGAAGGAGATGTTTGAAGAACTGATGAACGAAAACATATACGAGTTCATAGTGAAAGAAACTGTGAGATATGCAGTAAATATGAAGAATATGCAGGATTTTATCCTCACAGTTGAAGAAGTGAAGGTCTTTGTCGGATTTCTTCTTTTTGCTGGCTACCATAAGCTCCCTGCTGAGAAGCTATACTGGTCTGAGGATGAAGACGTTGGCATACCAATTATAAAGACAGCTATGTCAAGGAATAAATATCAGAAGTTGAAAACATTGCTTCATTTTCAAGATAATGACTTAGCCAATGAAAACAAACACGATCTCGGATTCATAACTAGATGTCTCCTGAAAATGATAAATGAATCTTTTCAAAAATTTGGAATATTTGAGGAAAATTTGTCAACTGACGAAATGATTGTCAAATACTATGGACGAAGTGGCCTGAAACAGTTTATCTGAGGCAAGCCTATTAGATTTGGCTATAAGTTGTGGTCTCTTTGTGGAGCAAGTGTTTCAAATTTGATTTATACTGTGGAAAGGATCCAGAAGATACTGCAAGGGATGACCTACTATTGGGAGCACATATTTATTTATAAATGTACAATAAATTATTATTTCACAAGAAATAAATAGTTAAGACTTGAATATAGTTTAGTATGCTATAGATACTGTTAGATCCCAGCGTCCTATTTTGAGGACGATCATTATATCAGCATGTATAAATATTCTTTGGCTATTTTCGTACTTATTGTGGTTCATACACTATGTACATTAAGTTAAGGAATAAAAAATTCAATTTAAAAAAAATTAATTTGGGACTTAATGGGTTAAGAGAAAATAATTACCTCCGTCATTATAACCTTAATAGGCTTCCACCGAATTGTAAAGAAATAGAAAGTAACAAAACGATACTGACAAACATTGACCGGCTGTAGAGAGTGGCTTGAAGAACAAGTTGAGATAAATAGTTCCACATCACCACTCAAAATTACTTGACAGTGTGGACTGGTTGTTACAGCTTAACATTTCACGTGGTAGTTGCGGTTGTACATTTATACATCGGTCACAAGTCGCTCGAGCACTGTCCACTCCCTTGCGTCTTGTAGTGGCTGTGGCACGGTCCATCGTGGAGAAGACCTCGCGCAGTGGTAGGTTCGTTCAGACCCGGATCTACGATATTTCCGAACTGGGGCAAAAACTTAACAGTGGCGTAGCCCCTCCCCTGGAACGTTTGAGATAGGACGTCAAAATTTTTTAAAAAATCGATTTTTCAAAAATATGTTCACTTTGTAGCGCTCATCTTTCTGAAGACTTTTGTATATATGAAACATATATATTCGAAGAAATGTAAAATATGGTATTCAGTCTTAAGTGTGCCAAAGTACAGTGCGATGCTTCTTTACACGGCATTCTTCTATCGCACCGTCACTGTGTTTCCCTCTGTGGAATTTAAACGTGTATATTTTCTAATGGAAGTCATCAAACCTATCACGATAGTGGAAAATAAAAAGTCCTGTGGTGCCTCTCCTGCTTCCGGTCGGTCGATTTGATATCCTGCCTCCCTTAAAAGAAAAGTCACAGTTAATACTGGGTGGGATTATTTGTGACCGGCAGAATTAGAACTCATCAGAAAATTTGCACTCTTAATTGCCTATTAGCTAATAACATTCTTTTGTGTCATTTCGCTTTCTGCTTTGTTATTGCTCGCATAACAACTAATATATGAGATAAAATATGTTGCTACGAAAAGACCCCTGAAATACTTTTTAGGGATGCTGTGCTGTGGCTTTCTTTGGATCATTAATTTTCAACAAAACAAAATATATTATGTTCTTATTATTCTGGATCTGGCTTTCTATAAAGAGAACATTGTTTCGTTACTGTAGCTCCATATAAAGTTCAACATATATTTCTTACTTTACAGTCATTGAAAAGGTTACTGAAAATTATTTCGTTATCAATACTGATGTTACAGTACGCAATGTTTGTTCAACATCAAAATTTTGCAGTGGATTTTTGTTAACGGTAAAACACCAATAAGTACCACGACTAACACGAGAACATGAGACTATTATCTGAGGAAAAATGTTTGCCAGACCAGAACTACGCACAGCAAGATTTCTTTTGTGTCATGAAGGTAAATTATCCTTTTGCACTGTTAATAATATATCATCTGCAGTCCGCTTCCACCTGTAAAACACATCATAAAATCTGCTGCTCTGCCCTGCAATCCAGAAAGCTGAAAGAAATAATTTTAGTTCACTATTACCTGTCCGCTTCTTTGCGGTATGATTGGTTTCATTTAATGGAGTTTGAATGCACCGCGGCTGCAGCTCGTTCGTTCATAGCGCAGCTCTGCACCACGAATAATATTTAAATAGCTGAAAATGTCTCTAAAGTACGGGATAAAATACCAGGCAAGCTTATTACAAATCATAATCCAATTTTTCACTAAGTAACTCTATTCAAAACATTTAGACAGATTAAATTCTTACATACCTTTACAAATCAATGCCTAATGGCGTCCTTCTCTCAGTCTTGTCAAAAGAATGCTGCACAAGCATACAATGTAGCGTCACAGGCTCTTCCTACTCACATAACTCCAAAAAGACGACAGAGAAATTAATGCTCGGTCACTACTATTTATACTCGGTGTGATATATTTTCATCTTTGTTTGATATTTAATAAGTATCGTCTGTGGCGGTTTCAGTACTCGCCGACACAGATATTATCTTTTTAAAAAATCGGTACATAATTCTATACAAGTATAAAAATGACACATAATGGTTTCTCTTTATTACATAAAGTTCACACAATCATTGTCCACACAATTACAATCATCCAGTTCAATTATTCTTTTCTTTTTTTTTAACCACATATAACATGTGTTTTGGGAGGAGACGTTACAGTCACATAAAATTAAATATGGGAAACATAAGACCACTAAAAATAGGAGACAAGCAAAACAGTACACATTTCTTCAATCCTTAGGTCCCAGCAGTTCTTTCTCTCTAATCTTGCTACAGCTTTACACGGCGAGCTTCCCTTTCTGCGAAATAATCTATTACCTCGTCAAAGTTCGTCAAACGTTTTGCTACATGAAAAATCGAAATGTCGTTGTGTAATACAGAAAAAGCTGTTACTCCGAATAGTACCCAAGACTGGTGTGGTTTCTCGATTTGATTACGCCTGTTTTGTCAGTGTCCGCTAGATAAAACGAAATAGGTCTTTCTAGTACTGCAGTAGTTGTAACACGCCGAATAAGCGAGACAGTTTTCGCACAAATGGCCATTTTTATCTGCCTCATTTACATAAATAACATGATAGAATATAATTCACGAAGTGCCAGTATCAAATGTCTATTAGGCCTACTACAAGCAAAAAGTTTTATGTTAGGTTTCACGTTTCGTTCCTATGCTCCAGTTTCTCAAGCATGAGATCGATAAGTAATAATACGGAATTTTTATATAAATTTGGAGTGACATATTCTTCCACATAATTTGTGTGATATCCCCATTTCTTCTCCTTCCTCGTTCTAACAATCAGTCTTGTCATTATTAATTCTGTAACTATTCCTGTCATTGTCAAAAATTATTCTCCGACTAACTTCACTAATTACGCCACAATAACCAATTCAGATATCCTGTGTTTATTCTCCGGTTACGCGTTATTACATGTATGTACAACGCATTTTCTGCGCTATTCCCAGAATACAACATAAAGCGTCTGCTAACCGGGGACTATACATCTGGTAGTGTAGCAATCTGTCAAAAATTTTCTTGCACAATTTCTTTTTCTTGGATACACCGAGAATATGTAATCTTTCTTACCTGTTATTCCTGTTAGTCGTTTATTTCCACTTTAATAATCAGAATCTATGGTATAACAATGCTGATCATTCGCACTCCCAATCAACTACATAAAGAAACTGCGATTGACATTTACTCGTTCGGGATTATCCGGCTCAGCTTCTATAGTCCCGTCCCCTTTTGTCTGCTGGAAAGTTTTTTATTTCTAGATGCGACAGGAATTCCCAGGCAGAGACATGTGAGCGTACAAGCCGTGGGGTGAGATTAGAGCGGCAGTTTCCCGCCACAGAGCACTTGGCTGGCGGTTGCTGCGGGGCCGTGGCGAGCGGTTAGCGTTACTCGGTCTTGGAAAAACCCGAGCGGACGCTAGGCAGGGGAGCATATGGCCGTGTTTGCGCTCTTGGAGAGATTTATATGCCAGAGATAACTTGATAAAAATAGAACTAAGAGTGACATGGAGGTGCGAGCTGGCACTCATGGACAGAAATATATGTAAAACTAAATTATCTACATGCGCCAGAAAAATATATAATAGTTTAAAAGTTACTGTCGTCTTAAAATTGTGAATTTATGAAAGTTCAAAAGCTAATATCTCAGCAATGCTTTGACCGATTAATATGAACAAAATCTTTACAGATGTGTCTAGTAGAGCTGCATCGAGCAATCATAGCCGATTTAGCTGAATATGTACCATTTTTAATGAGAGGTCGGAGTGTGGGATAAGATTAGAGAAACTGTATTTTTGTTAATAAATAAATTTAAAGAGATGAAACTAGTGACAGCATTCTAAAGTTTAAAGAGGTAGATGAGTAATTAAATATGTAGTTTTATTTATTTATTTATGTTTAGCATCAAAAATCCGGTAAAAGCAATATCAAGCCACAAGAACGTTATTTGCGAAAAAACGGTGGCAGATACAGAAAATTGGACCTTAAATTCTTATTGACCGGAAATTTTCCATATATTTGAATGTATCATATATGCTTTTGTTTTTAGTTTTAGAATATTCGTAATTTTTGTCAAACATTGTTTTGAGTTAGGCAGTCGTTTCGAGAATGGATAGGGCGGCCATCTTTGATAACAGGACAGTGAGGTTTTGAGTGACGTTAATAGCCGGACGTGCCGCGCATCTAGGGGGAGTAGTGTGTTGGTAGCCTCGTTCGAAAGCGATCAAGTGGAACGCAATATAGTGGTTTAGAACAGCAGACAAGAGTGTATTTTGTGAACTGTGTACAGACTGTCGAGTGCCGTGATCGTGACATATGAATTTTATAGTCAAGTGTTGTAGCACTAGTTGTTAAAGGCTGCCCTTGCGTAAAAGCCCCTCAGATTGCATTTTGAGTGTTTAGTGAATTTATTGAAAAATAGAAATAAACTACTTATTCAAATTATAAATCAACGTGAGTGACTCAATATTTTAAATTTCACCACAATACCTGCCTGCACTGTTTTTTATATTTTATTTCAGTTTAAAAATTGAGTTTACGACAGGTGTGAGCTGGCACCCTACGACGAAATACGTAGACAAACATTGAGATCAGCCACATCTCTGGGCCGCTCAATCAAGCTGAGTGTAAGAAATATATATACTTTCGTGCCATAGCACGTGGGGGCTCGATCCAAACTATTCAAACTTCAATGTGTAGTGCCCAATACAGTCGTAGACATCACATACACTATGCACGTATTCAAAAATCAACTTACGATTCATTCAGAAATCAACTTAGAACATATTCAAAAATGTTCTTAAACCAACTGCGATGCGTTTCAATATCATATGAATAATCAAGAGACCAACGTGCGCTGGATGCTAGGCGCTGTATGAAACAAGTTTTTTTTCTTCAAGAGTATACATTTGGCGCCCCCTGAAATTGCCGCCCAAGGCAGATACCCCGGTTTGTTCTCCCCTCCCTTGATCAGGGCTTGGATTCGTTGACTTCATATGGCATGACTGCAATGAGGGTCTAGCGTACTATAAATCTACTGAATGAGTACGTAATTTTTAGGGATGCGAGAATCATTTATTGCTGTGGTGCAATGTGAACCAGTGCACTTCATCACACGCATGATGTCAAGATAACACATAAATTAAAAATACACTGTCACATTATGTGCATGCCAGAGCGACCAATTTCTAAACTATGTGACCTGGCGTCCAACTACTATGGCGAATCTGTTTTAAATTTAGCCAATCAGGTGCCAGGAAACGCAACATTATAATTAATTTAGTAAACATAGTCGCGGTCACATACACTGTTACTTTTTATTTGTAGATGCACGGTTTCGATCTACTACGGAGATCATCAGATCTACATTTCTCGGTAATAGCAGGAATCGCTGGCGTGGAGCACACTGGGAGCAGTGTTCTCATCACCTGCATGGAAGGGCCCGCTCCCTGCCAGCGATTTCTACAATCACCAAGCAATGTAGATCTGATGATGATCTCTGTAGTAGATCGAAACTGTGCACTACAAATAAAAAGTAATAACTTATACGCGACCACGACTTTGTTTACTAAATAAATTATAATATTATTAGATCGCTGTTACTTGGAACAATATTTCAAAAAAATTTAAAGGCAACATATCCTTTCAAGGGACAGCCAGTGGGAAAAGAGAAAACGCTTTTCTCTTTTCTACCACATGTTCACTCACGCACCTTTTCTGCCAGTTCATGTATTTCAAAAATGGCTCTGAGCGCTATGGGACTTAACATCTATGGTCATCAGTCCCCTAGAACTTAGAACTACTTAAACCTAACTAACCTAAGGACAGCACACAACACCCAGCCATCACGAGGCAGAGAAAATCCCTGACCCCGTCGGGAATCGAACCCGAGAACCCGGGCGTGGGAAGCGAGAACGCTACCGCACGACCACGAGATGCGGGCAGTTCACGTACTACTCAAGCCCCCAGCGCGCTATCACGGTGCATCACGACACCATATTATATTTTCTGCAAGGACCATTAACCATAAATATAGAAACCTACAGCCTGAAACACTATTCAACGATGCTACAGAGCGTCGAAATTACAGGGGCCAACGCCTGCCGCTAGACAGTCCTTTGGCAGCAAATGAAGGCTGTGACGTTGGCGGACTGCAACCGCAAATTCTCGCAACAAACCTGACGACGTTCAGGACGTCACAAGCTGTTTAACGCATCCTCGCCTGTCACAAAAGCGCTGTAGAGGCTGCGACGTAGCAAATTATTACGAGCTGTCACCTTGCATTGAAAGCGTAGCTTGCCTCGGAGCCGGGAGGAGAGCAGATGTTGGTTCTCAAGCTGGCGCAGCTGACGCTGGCTGTAAGGTGTCAGGCAAATCCAACACCTTCCATGAAAACCCTGACATGATAGCAAATCCGGCAATATATCACATAGCTCCGAATAAATCCTGACATTAAATGAACCAAAGTAATACGTAAACGAGTGAGCAAATGGAATGCCACAGACTAATGCAAGAACACCTAAATGCATGTCATACCTTCTCACCGTGAAGCAGACACAGTTCCAAGGGGAGAAACGAGAACAGAAGCCGAGAGCAGAGCCGTGTAGGCTAGGAGGCCCTATAATAAGGGACACCCACATCGCCGGCCGACCGCCAAGAGCATCCTCCGCCCATGTTAAAAGATAGAGCCCTCCAGAAGAACAGTATAGAACTTACAACAACACTAAAAGGGCCACACCAGCTGCGAGTTTTAGCGTGAGACTATACGCGTCTCTGTTACGTAGCAAACATAAAAAAACATTGCCCCAGCATGAAAAGTATAACGTTTCTCATTGGATAGATAGAATTTTTGTAGGCGGAGCTTAAGGTTAACACTGAGACGCTGATTGGTCAGTTGAAAACACAGTCAGATACCTTTTTCTTAAACCAACTTCGGTAAACTGTAGTAAGGAGAAGTTCGAGAGAGTTGCTACCGAGACGGCGAGGTGTGTGGAGCTGTGTCACCAGCCGCCCCTGACGCAGCCTAACCACTGACAAGGTAATGAATGCATGCAATGCCACATAAGAGCGCATAAGGCTTCACTCAGAACTGCAGAAGTCTCATGTGTTACATCCCTTTTTACATAATACTTGTGTCGATCGTCAATTAAACTTCGTGGTATTCACATTTGCTACTTGAAGTTAAAATCTGAAATGCGATGATTTTTCTGTTATATAATTATTGAGAAACCACATCAGCCACAGTAATTTACAACAAGTTAAATAAGTAATTAAAGATAATTGAGGATCACTGTAGATCATTTTTGATAGTTTTCTCTTTTATGAAACTTAATTTAATCCTAGATTATAGATGTGATATGGCATAGGTCATCCTTCGATCCATTATAGAATTTGAAAACCCATTCAGGGAATATTCGTTCACATTTTTGTTGAGCGCAGTTGGTTTTTATCAACCAGTATTAAAATATTTCCTTTTATCAATAGTGTAATTTATAAACAATTTTTGTGAGTAGAATAAAAATTCCAATGGTAAACTTAACTGCTTTTTCGACGTTATTTTACCAGCTAACAAAAAATAGGAAAGCCTTGAACCCTTTCCACTAAATTTAGTTAGTATTAAGATTCTTTTACAGGGAGTGCAGTGGAGCTGATTTTGAAATCATTAAGTATTTGATTATATCATTGCTAGTCTCACTGAACTCTTCTGAACTCTACATGTCATGTGTGGTCTGGCGTCTCCTTACCAGCAACAGGTCCCAGGTTCAAATTAGTCAATTCCCTAAAAAACACTCCCAGAGCGTCGTCGCGCAGAAGTGGTAGAGAGACACGACTTAGAACAAACAGACACCACGCAGGATGTTAAATGGCTATTGGGCCTGGCGAGACATGTACTTGCTTAATGCTGCGTGCAGTACGTTACACATACTGCCAATGAATCTGAAGAAGTACCAGTAAATATTAATCGACCTTTTTCATACTTTGCTTTCCAAATTCTAAGGATAACACAACCACTCCCTTACAATTTCAAATCAATAACTTCCATACTTTCGGAGATATAGATTTTTACCTAAAACACATAATAACCGTGCTGGCATTCTCAAACTGAGCTTGGCACTTAATGCATTCCCCTATAGTATCAGTTGAAACTACAACCAAAAGGACAGATTCACATAAACAAATTTTCTGGAATTTTCTGTAGTTTCATTACCACAGATTTCTAACGAATTAAAAATACATTGGAAAATTATTATTTCATCGGGCTTGTTTATGTGAGTGTTTTGGAGACTGAGAGAGTGAATGGAGGACGCACGTAAAGTGAGAAAGCGATATTTTATTTAAACTACACTACCGCTCATTAATTTCAATACACCCAATAAATGACGTCTAGTTCTCTGTAGATAAGGTCTAATACCGCGGGTACGGTTGAGGAAGCAAAGGAATAATACAACATTTGTACACATGTCATGAATTTTATTTGTAGTCATCAAGATACAATAGTAGACAACAAGCAATGTTGTGTACATAAACATTATGTACCAATCTGGTATGTTTGTTTACCCTTTTGCCGACGGACGCCGCATTTGAATCACCTGTGTTGTCCCCTCTAGTGATATGGTGTCCGCAACGAACGGCAAGCATTGCTACGATACATAAGATGTGATTCCTGCACGTCAGTTCCTTCGTGACAATGAAGTGTGCACATCGCTAGTATGGCTCCACGGGTGGAGATATCCATAGAAAAACGTGCTGCAATTGTAGCACTTAGCCGAGCAGGTTTACCTATTCGCCAAATTGCGAAAGAGTGTAGTATGACTACAGGGGGAGTGCAATACACCCTTCACTGCAAGAAGACAATAGGTCGCAATAAGGACATACCACGATCAGGACGACCTTGTAAAACAATTAAAACCGATGATAAGAGAAATAGATTTAAAACAGTGCTCCAAATTAGTGCAGAATTGGTAAAAATGAACACGACAAAAATATCTGTTGGAAGAGTAAATTAGGAGACTGACTGAAGCCGGCTTGAAAGTATGTGTCACAGCAAGAAACCCCTTCTAAAGCCCATAAATAAACAGAAGAGACTTGAATGGACTAGAAAACACGGTAATTGGACAGGAATAGTGGATGAAGGTCCCATGAATCGAAGTTCGAGATTTTTTAAACTAGAAGGAGAATATTTGTTCGCCGATTTGTAGGGGAAAGGGTAGCCCATTAGTGTGTTCTACCTATAATTAAACACGATGGAGGTTCTATTATAGAGTTTGCGACATTGTGAAAATAGAAGGCTGTATGGATCAGAAGCAGTACTACCACATATTTCAGTATCATGCAATACCAAGTTGATTACACTTAATAGGGAAAGGGTTCACCTTACAACAGGATAATGATCCAAAACATCGGTCGGCATACTGTACAAAGTACACTGCATCAAAGTACTGAATTACACTCCTGGAAATGGAAAAAAGAACACATTGACACCGGTGTGTCAGACCCACCATACTTGCTCCGGACACTGCGAGAGGGCTGTACAAGCAATGATCACACGCACGGCACAGCGGACACACCAGGAACCGCGGTGTTGGCCGTCGAATGGCGCTAGCTGCGCAGCATTTGTGCACCGCCGCCGTCAGTGTCAGCCAGTTTGCCCTGGCATACGGAGCTCCATCGCAGTCTTTAACACTGGTAGCATGCCGCGACAGCGTGGACGTGAACCGTATGTGCAGCTGACGGACTTTGAGCGAGGGCGTATAGTGGGCATGCGGGAGGCCGGGTGGACGTACCGCCGAATTGCTCAACACGTGGGGCGTGAGGTCTCCACAGTACATCGATGTTGTCGCCAGTGGTCGGCGGAAGGTGCACGTGCCCGTCGACCTGGGACCGGACCGCAGCGACGCACGGATGCACGCCAAGACCGTAGGATCCTACGCAGTGCCGTAGGGGACCGCACCGCCACTTCCCAGTAAATTAGGGACACTGTTGCTCCTGGGGTATCGGCGAGGACCATTCGCAACCGTCTCCATGAAGCTGGGCTACGGTCCCGCACACCGTTAGGCCGTCTTCCGCTCACGCCCCAACATCGTGCAGCCCGCCTCCAGTGGTGTCGCGACAGGCGTGAATGGAGGGACGAATGGAGACGTGTCGTCTTCAGCGATGAGAGTCGCTTCTGCCTTGGTGCCAATGATGGTCGTATGGGTGTTTGGCGCCGTGCAGGTGAGCGCCACAATCAGGACTGCATACGACCGAGGCACACAGGGCCAACACCCGGCATCATGGTGTGGGGAGCGATCTCCTACACTGGCCGTACACCACTGGTGATCGTCGAGGGGACACTGAATAGTGCACGGTACATCCAAACCGTCATCGAACCCATCGTTCTACCATTCCTAGACGGGCAAGGGAACTTGCTGTTCCAACAGGACAATGCACGTCCGCATGTATCCCGTGCCACCCAACGTGCTCTAGAAGGTGTAAGTCAACTACCCTGGCCAGCAAGATCTCCGGATCTGTCCCCCATTGAGCATGTTTGGGACTGGATGAAGCGTCGTCTCACGCGGTCTGCACGTCCAGCACGAACGCTGGTCCAACTGAGGCGCCAGGTGGAAATGGCATGGCAAGCCGTTCCACAGGACTACATCCAGCATTTCTACGATCGTCTCCATGGGAGAATAGCAGCCTGCATTGCTGCGAAAGGTGGATATACACTGTACTAGTGCCGACATTGTGCATGCTCTGTTGCCTGTGTCTATGTGCCAGTGGTTCTGTCAGTGTGATCATGTGATGTATCTGACCCCAGGATGTGTCAATAAAGTTTCCCCTTCCTGGGACAATGAATTCACGGTGTTCCTATTTCAATTTCCAGGAGTGTATATGGTATGGCTGTTCCAAAGCCCCAGTTGTAATCCAGTTGAAATGGTCTGGGATGAAGTGGACAGACGTATCAGGAAAGTTAATATATCCAACAACGAACATGTCTGAAACATTGTTAAGGAAGTGTGGAATCATATAGATTCACGGTACCTACAAAAACTGATTGACTGCATGTCTCGAGTTTGTGAGGCAGTCATTAAATCCAAAGGAGGATACTGTGATGACAGGAAAATATAATTATTCTGATTGTATTATATATGTGGAAGTTAATATAATTATATTTTGTGAGAAATAACGTTTGAATTGTGTTGTAAATCTGAAATACCAGGATGTGTTGAAATTAATAAGTGTATATAAATGTGTACGTAAGAAAGTTGTTGTGCAATAGGGAATTTGTGACGACTGAGGCAGCCAAAAGGGGTGTTCAGTATAAATTTATCAGTGATTTATTTTGTGGAAAGGAATAGTATTTTGTTTTCATTAAATTTCATGTAGTTTCGAAATAATGAGATTTCTAGTCTAAATTATTTGTGGTACTCTGATTGGCTAATATTAGAAATACTGCGAGTATTGAAGTGTTCATTATGATCTGATTGCTGCTTGGCAATAGGAATTCAGAATTTCCCGCCCATTTGAGTAAGGCTTTATCCCTCAAATCTATGAGTAGATTATGATCGCTAGGAAGGCGTCGTTTGTTTAACACCTATGTTAAATTGTGCTGATCAAATTTGCACCAAAATGAAGAAGTCCATGCGTTTGATCAGATCTCGTGAGTAGTGGGGCAAAGAGAGCGTCGCCTTACATTGTATGGTTGCCAAATTCATTCAAGATGGCGGATCTGAGATGGTGGCGATAGAGTGGCAAAGTCACAATGACGTCATGGCAGGAAGTTCTAATTTTGACGGTAAAATAGGTAACTGCACTACCTCCACTAACTTAACCCCTCCCCCCTCCCTCCCCCTCCCCAAGAAAAAGGCAGGAAGTTCAAATTTTGGTGGGATACCTCCACTAATCTAATTCATCCGATCACCATCTCTTCCTTGGAATTGGCAGGAAAAGAACTCAGTCTGTGATGGATAGGATGGACATAAGTCGTTATTTTGTATGTGTTGTTTATTTAAACAGTTTGAGTTTTCATAGACAGTAGCTCCATCCATTGTGTTCACCACGAGATCAGGAGCCCAACTGACACAGTACACAGCACCACCACCAGATGGCACTCTCATCCCACCTGTGATGTAATCAAAGATGGCGGTCTGGGGAAAAATGGCGGGAACCCAGATGAACCCTTAATTCAGTCACATGTTAGACCTCATCCAGTAGGATGGCGTATTTGGTAACGTCATTGGAGGGGGTATAGGGCAGGCTCAGCAGCTCTGGGATCTCAGTCTCACTCAGTCAGCCAGCAGCTGCAGCAGCAGCAGAAGAAGAAGAAGTAGAAGAAGAAGAATCATGAAGCATCAACAGTAGTCACAGTCCAATACAGCCCTTCAGAACAGGAAGAAACTTAAAAGTAAGTATCTCGTATCATATCTTTGTCTGTGGTTAGCATTATTATTATTACGGGTTGTTTTTACGTCTTCATCCATATGTAATGCTTCTTCGTCTTTGTCCAGCAGTAGCCCTCAATGCACCCAAGCCCACAAGTTCGACCGCCAAAATATCGACCTATGCCACCTCCAAACTCGTAGCAACCTCAGCTGCCATCTTGCCAGGACCTGCACTGATCTCTATACCTGTGGCAGCAACAACCTCCAGCATGTCTGAACCTGTATCTACCATGTGTGAACCTGTAGCGCACCTAGCCCACTTTTTGGGGCCGGAGAAGGAGCTGTTGTTGTCTGTCCCACTCATCGATTTATGTGATGAAGATACACATTCTGCACCCAACACATCGAATGCTGCTGGTGGTTCTCAACGACAGCAAGGTGGAGGACAGTACTGGTCACCAACATATGAGCCATCCCAGCAGAACATCCCTGTGCTAGTGCAGGCACAGAGTACAGATTCTGTGTATAAGAAGGCATCAAGTGCACCCATGCATACAATTTAACTCCCAGTGGAAGGAAACGTGTAAACTTTGGTATAGAAGCACATCATGAATGGGGCTTGCATTCGAGAATAGAAATTGAAACTGCATCAAAGAGTGTTAAAGTGCCAATTTTTTAGTTCGCCTGGGACAAAATATGTCATGCAGAGTGCTACATCAGTCAGCAGACGACTACAGAGTATTATCCAACTCGTCCCCCCCCCCCCCCTCCAGACATTCGGCTTACTGGTGTGACACTATCTATTATAACACTGTACGATGACACTGCACCATGTGTGAAATAGGGTGACAAGTGCATATATCTAAGCACGCCTCAGTTATGAACTTACACAATCTAGATACTGCAGTACACCTTGCATCGGAGAGACTGAATCATTGGTTGCTGAGCTTAGACCCTGCACCTACATGTGCATAATGTACATGTTGATGATTTGGAGCAATCCCTATTTTTGCACATGAACGCTGAACCAAAAGAGAAACATATTAAATGTGCATGTGAAAAAACCGACAACTGTGAGGTACCTGCTTACTTGAGGGATATACGTGCAGAATTTATTGCATATCACAAGTCTTTGTTTGGGAAATACTGTACAGGTGCAAAGAAGAAGATAAAGAAAGAGTCTGATGATTTTTTTGAAATACTGCATCCAATGTATGATATTTAAATTAATTATGTGTATATATATATATATATATATATATATATATATATATATATATATATATATATATATATACAAACAATCTTGTGTTTGTGTTTCACTTCACACCTCTCTCATTATAGTCCAAGTATTATGCATATTAATATCATTATTTTTAGTGCTACTCCTATAATGATGCAGCAGGAGCAGCATTAGTCAGTTACCCCAAACATCATCTTACCAGTCATTGACAAAATGAATGATCAAGTTACTCGTCATGCGTAAAATATACACGCATCAAAAAAAGCTTTGCATCAGCCCAGTTCCAGAAATCCTAAAGATAAACGTTGACTGTGGATATTGTATCACAGACACAGTCTCTTTGACTGTTCAGAGATGACACTAAACCCGCCTAAAGATGTAAAAAACCATGCATTATCAGCACCTATTACACGGAGGGGTTCGACAGCCGATCAGGTCTAGTCATTCCAGCAGGAAGGATGTGCACTTCCCATATAATCTGCAGTTCAACCATGCCTAGACGGTCAATAACGCGGTTCGATCGCTTCTGCATTGTTACTTTGTGCCAGGAAGGGTTCTATACAAGGGAAGTGTCCTGGCGTCTCAGAGTGAACCAAAGCGATGCTGTTCTGACATGGAGGAGACACAGAGAGACAGGAACTGTCGATAGCATGCCTTGCTCAGGCCATACAAGGGTTATGACTGCAGTGGATGATCACTACCTACGGATTATGGCTTGGACCAACCACGACAGCAACACCACCATGTTGAATAATGATTTTCATTTGGCGACAGCATGTCATGTTATGATTCAAACTGTTTGCAATAGACTGCATGATGCACAACTTCACTCCCGACATCCATGGTGAGGTCCATCTTTCCAACCATGGCACCATGCAGCTCGGTACAGATGGGCCCAATAACATGCTGAATGGACCACTCAGGAAAGGCATCATGTTCTCATCACCAATGAGTGTCGCATATGCCTTCAATCAGACAATCATCAGAGATGTGTTTGGAGGTAACCCAACAGGCTGAACGCCACAGACACACTGTACAGCGAGTGCAGCAAGGTGGGGGTTCCCTGCTGTTTTGGGGTGGCATTATGTGGGGCCGACGTATGCCACTGGTGGTCATGGAAGGCGCCGTAATGGCTGTACAATACATGAATGCCATCCTCCGACCGATAGTGCAACCATATTGGCAGCATATTGGCAATCCATTCGTCTTCATGGACGACAATTCGCGGCCCCATAGTGCCCATCTTGTGAATGACTTCCTTCAGGATAGCATCACTTGACTAGAGTGGCCAGCATGTACTCCACACATGAACTTTATCGAACTTGCCTGAGATAGATTGAAAAGGGCTGTTTATGGACGATGTGACCCACCAATCACTCTTTGGGATCTATGTTGCATCGCCATTGAGGAGTGGGGCAATATGGACTAACAGTGCCTTGATGAACTTGTGGATAGTATGGACAAATATGGGGATGCATCAATGCAAGAGGACGTGCTACTGGGTATTAGAGGTACTGCTGTGTACAACAATATGGACCACCAACCTCATTTGGTTACGTGATGGAGCTATAGTGGCTACACATACTATTACTGTCCCTTCAAGTGTATCTTTCTATATATGGCAACTGCTTGTCTGTGCCTGCCATAGTTAGTATCATGGCAGGGTGGGTGAAACATCCTCATCACAAGGACTTTGTTGTCGGTGACTGGTCCTGTGAAGATGCAAAACAAAACCTGAAGAAGAAGAAAAACAGAATATTCCTTCCTGATAATATACGAGTAATCCAAATGTGGCAAGACTAATGTCCTCATGACGCTGATAATACATGTGGATGGAGTCTGATTTGAACATGTTTGTGTATTCTCAAGAACACTGTTTCAGCCCAAGTATCAGTATTACAGGAGACATTGCACAGTGTAGATTGTGTTACATACACGACATTCCATGAAAGTGGTGATATTCCCCCACCTGAAAAAGCAAAGCCTAACACTGTCTTCATATTCGACGATGTTGCTGTGGAAAACCAAAACCAAATTCGAAAATATTTCTGTTTTGGTCGTCATATGAGTGCTGATGTATTTTATCTAAGCCAAACACACTCCAGGATCCCAAAACAGTTAGTTATGGACAATGCAAACCTCATTATATCCTTCACACAAGACAATCAGAATTTAAAACACATTTACCAGGCACATGCAGGAAATGACATTGTCGTTTAATGATTTTGTAAAGATATGTGCTGATTGCTGGAATCATTCACAGTATGGGTTTCTCATTATTGATAATACAAGAAAACTAAGTGATTGTAGGTACAGCCGAAATTTTCAGGAGTTTCTGTACATATAATGTGGTAAGAGAGGGTAGAACATCCTAGAAATTATATATTGAATGACAGTAAAGGTGAAGAAATCACAGGCTGCTTCTACACCGAGGAGTAGCAGAAAAGCTCAGAATTGGATGTGTTTCTCGTGGAGAGAGTCGAGAGCCATAACACGTCATGGAAGTAAAGCACTAGTCAAAAGGCTTGGTTTTCCTGCAGCACAAAACAGTTGGATTTATGCTAACAATTTGCTGTATAATGGGGGCGCACAGTCCACAACCACCGCAGTAGCATAACATGCATGCTAGGAGATGCATTAGAGGAGGTGGTGGTATTATAGACAAACTGTCAGTGGAATTACACATTCCTGGGTATAGCTGCTGTGGACCTGGGACAAAGCTTCAGAAACGCTTGACACAAGATAAGGGGGCTAACCTGCTCAGCGAATTGTCTGTGGAACATGACATTGCATACGCTGCAAATAAAGATCTCTCAAGTCGTCGTATTGCAGATAGGATTTTAACTGATAAGGTTAAGGCGATACGGCGAAGAAAATATATTTGTACAGGTCAACGCAGCACAGCATTTGCAGTTGATAAAATCATGCGTGGAAAAATTAAGTTGTGTTTCAGAGTGATGACTTTCAAGTGAGTTATGAATACTGCACATTGCGCACTAAACAAGAAGAAAGAGAAGGGCGGGAAGCAGAGCTGTTTGAAAAACTATATCGTGACAGTGATATATGCAGCTAAAAACGCACTGAAGCAGAAAGGTCGGGGAAAAAGAAGAAGAGGATCGGTTAAAGCATCTCGAGCTCTACCAGTACCCAAGACGTCTGGTGGTTTTCTTCCATTCCTCATCACAGTCCCCTCCACGCTCTCAGCGGTAGGGACCCTCGCTGGTGGTGTTGCAGCTATTGCTCGAACGGTCAAGAACGTGCAAAACTCCCAAGCACAGTTAGAACAGACATAAGTGCATGATAGAATCCACAGCCATCGGGAAAGGACTATACTTGAAACCATGCAGGAAAGGTCTTGGTCTATTCATAAATAAAAAAGGAGCCCATTAGCGGTCCTACCAAATCGACCACTCACATATACTGATCGTCTTAAATTTGTTAGAAAAAAATTCAACATTCCAAGATCCCTTGGTGAACATGGTATGGTGAATATAGGTGTTGCTGGAGGCCTCGGCACCCCCTGGGTGTCATATGTTATGAAAAATGCCGATACCTTGTAACCTCCCCCTCACTTATCGACCTTAATGACAGTGAAAAATTTAACCACGTGTACCTAATGGAAATTTGGGAAAAGCAATCGTCACCAAAGTTAATCTGTCGGTAAAGAGGGAGGAAAGGGTTACATCTAAATGAAAGGAAAAATGCAAATGAAATTGGTGGAAATTAATTTTGAAAAGGGGTAAAGTTAATAAAGAAAGTAAATGTGTGGTCGTTACATTAACAATTAATTGGCGTTAATTAGATATTTGAGATTTGGGAAAAATTAAGGTCGCCAGTCCCATGGACAACTACTATAATAACTGAAAAAGAAAGGTTATTGCACATATAATTAGCACTGAAAGCATGTAAACTGAAGGTTGACACATGTTGTGTGAAAACTGAATGTTTGTCAGAAGTAATAAATTTCGCTACACACTGACTTAATTTAGCTGAAGAATTAATAAAACCGGAAAATTGAGAGTTAGTTTAGTGACTGAAATTAATAGTGAACTTTGTTTCTGAAGCACTACGAAATTCAATAAAATAAGGTTAGTCTTGGGCTATCCCAACAATCATTTCAAAAGCTACTTGAATCTATGCAATTTAGAAATAAGAGATTTAACTTTGAACTTGAATTAAATGATTCTGAACAATTAACAATAGTAAAATTTAGTACGTACCAAGCTGAGCTGCAGTCACAGGAAAGCTAAAATTTGGTGACAAAACTCGCACTCTTAATTTGTGCTTGGGTAATCTAAATATTGTAGCCAGCTATGAATACCTCAACTGAACTTTAAAATTAAAGCAGTGAAATGGAATGATATTACTTTAATGCTGGCGTCTGAATTTCAACGACACTTGGGTTCATTTCGGAAAAGGAAGGGACCCTGCTTGGTAACGCAATTGGCACAATGAGCAACAAAGGTTCATGCTACGTTGCTGTAATTTGGTGACACAAATTGACCAGTTTGAAAAGCTGAGGCCTGCCATACGGTTCTAAAACTTTACGTGCTTCTAGTCTTCCTTGTTGGTTGATTGAAGGTTTGAAGTCGTCGATCGAGGAGGTGGCGACAGTCACTAATTGTCGGCCGTCGCTGTTGCAGAAGCTGGTTGTTGTCGCGCCTTCTTCTCAACACGGTCACCAGGTGAAACGGGCTCTTGATGTGTGCCAGTTAAAGCTCCCCGTCCGCGACACTGTGTCAGAAACTATCATAGCAAGTCGAGCGCAATTACATGCTGCCAGACCCTGAAAGCGCGGCAACTCGCGGGAGCGTCACACAACACACCTGCTCCACCACCCTACTCCCGCCAGACTCTCTCTGCTCTGACCGCGCTCCACGCGGCAGAGTTAACACTACCAAAGATCCTAAACACTTTGGTTCTCCACACGACCTATCGATGTATTCGTTCGATAGCATAGTTTTCCCTAGGCAAGACTCAGCGTAAAAATACAAATAGTATTTACAAAACAAACCAATTACACATCGACATAAATGCATAAATATATATATACAAATAGTAAAGCAACTACAATATATAAAGACAGAAATGTCATATTTTCAGGTAACAAAATAAGGAAAAAATCTATAGTACAATATATGGAAATAGAAGGATATGCATTTCCGGCATTTCCGTTACAACCTGCTTCTCATTTGGTGTCCTGCAACTGCCAGAAGAATTACAACTATACTTCACTCACAGAAGACGTGTGTTCTACAAATTTCGGCACTATCAGGACTTTAATACACATCCCTGCAGACATCTATGCATCACGTTCCTTTTGACATTTAAAAAGAAGAAGAAGCAGGCTATACAAGGAGGAGCTTTAAATATTCCTTCTTCAGTTGAGGTTAAGATGCAATGTCATATACTTTGACATTAAAAGAACAATCATCTAGAATGAGATTTTCACTCTGCAGCGGAGTGTGCGCTGATATGAAGCTTCCTGGCAGATTAAAACTGTGTTCCAGACCGAGACTCGAACTCGGGACCTATGCTTTTCGCGGGCAAGTGCTCTACCTACTGAGCTACCAAAGCACGACTCACGCCCCGTCCCGAGTTCGAGTCTCGGTCCGGCATACAGTTTTAATGTGCCAGAAGTTTCAACAATCATCTATATTGCGTGCAAATTACTTCCCACCAATTGACTTGAGCATTGATGAATGGAGCATTGCATTGATTGGACTGGAGTTGTACAACAGCATCCCAAATACCATCGAGACTAAAAACAAACCGAGTGGATATCCATGGTGAAAAAGAGTTGTGAAAATAGAACCAGGTGCATACGATATAGACAGTTTAAATGAAGTCTTAAAACAGTCTGGAAAAGGTATTGATCTACGTGCAAACATCAATACATTTAAATCTGAAATAAGGAATGTAAATGCAACTATTGACTTTAACCAGAAAGGTTCAATAGGGCGCCTACTGGGTTTCACGAAAGGGCATGTTTCGAAGAAGAATCACAGTAAATTTTACAACTCATATCAGACTATGGACATAATGCCCGTCAGCACAATCCGAGGCGAGTGCAACATTGCAACGAACTCGTTTCTCAACGACAGTCTGATTCATACCATTTACGAATTCTTCCCCTCAGTTGCAGCGGGGCGTAAGATCGTTGAGACTCCCGCCAATGCAATACACCTTCCAGTGACAGCTCAGACACTGGACTGTTTGGAACTGCATACTGTGGGCCAGAATAATCAACACGTTGACTTTCGTGGTGAGGAAATCATTGTATGAATACATCTAAGGCAGGATGGGGGTATGGTATAAAACCTGTGTACGCAGCCCACAGAGTATCACTTCGCTGCCAAACCACAAAGTGATAACACGTGAGAACTAAGAGTTTCTTAAATCAGTTGGCTTGAGACCTCGCAATGACATCATCACTCAGTATAACTAGTCCAGTAGAGTATGATGAGAGAATTATATGTCAGGAATACTTCTCGCATAAACCTTACACTTCAACCACATTTAACAAGAACGATGAAATTAGGATTGTCATCCAACACCAAGACGCACTGACTCATCCATGCAAGAGTTTCATATATCTATAGGGGTCAATGTTGGCATAACATCAACCCTTAAAAGATACGTCTGTGCATCACACGCAGATTTGCATAGTTTAGATGGATGGTTCATAGACAATCCGGAGGATAGAACAGTTGCAGAGTACAAGCGATTTACTGCATGCATACCTCTAAAATTGCTTATGGGCTAGTTTGAGGACATGAGGGAGATTATTATGAATAGGAAATCATTCTGGTAGAGAGTGCGACGGATAATAATGCATACATTCAAGGAGCTCAAGAGGAGAATATGATCACAATCAGCAAGATAATATGGAAATCCCCTCACATCAGAGTATCAGACTAGGAGCGTTTAAAGCTTTTAAAAATCCTGAATTCCGGCACATTTCTACGCGAGGTTTTCGAGTGCCCAGTGTTACTGACTGTGAACAGCTGAACATGGGCTATTAAAACCTCTTTGCAGCTAGAGACACCTAGATTATTCATACTTGCGCTTCAGACTGATAGGAGAAGGAATGTAGCAAATGATTCCACTGTGTTCGACAACTGCAAGTTAACTAATGCCAAAGTTTACCCGAATTCAGAATTATATCCATATGACAATTTACACCTACAGTCGAACGAAAATTTATACAATCTAGCATATGACATGTATGCAAGGTTTCGTGCTTCTTACTATGAAACTGCTGAAGAAGAAGAAGGAGGGTGTCTACTCGGTCCACGGAAGTTCAAGGAGCTATCACCGATCATCGTAATAGATTACTCGAAACAGAATGAGATAATTAAGCCTGGACCTATTAATGTGCGAACTGAATTTGTATCTTCGACAAATTTCCCAATTCTACATGACCGTGTGATC